>NW_028261382.1:128563660-128903660 GCF_051295495.1 Thamnophis sirtalis | reverse complement strand
TTTTCAAAATAATTCTGTTTAGCACTTCTAATTTTTTGTGCTAATTCCTCCTTTTCCATTAGCCCCATTTTATGTTTAGTTGTATCCATTTTTACTTTAATATCTTTTTTTGTGGGGCCTTCTGTAGCTCTTTTTCAAGTATCTTGTAGTCATCATCCAGTATTTTAAAAGCTTGTCTTTTCTTAATATTTCTTTTTCTTATATAGTCTATTATCAAGTCTCTGGCATAGGCCTTCATTGTGTCCCAGAGATTCTGCATTGATGTGTCCTCTTTTTTATTTTCTTTGAAGAAGAACGTCAATTCTTTCTCCATTTTCTGTACAAAATCCTTTTCTTTTAATATAGTATTATTTAAAGTCCATCTCGATCTTCCCCTTTGTCCTTTCCACTTAATTGTCATTGGATTGTGATCTGCCCAGGTACTTTTTTCTATGTCAATTTCCTGTATATCACAAATCAATTCCACTGAGATCCATATCATATCTAATCTGGACCATAATAAATGTCTATTTGAGTAGAAGGTATATTGTCTATTTGTGGGATTTCTTTCTCTCCATACATCTTTTAACTCTATTTCATCAGTCATTTTAAAAAATAATTTAGGAAGAGTCTTTCTATTTAGTTTTGTTGTTTTTTGTGTTTTATAGTCCATATTCTGATCTACAATTCCATTAGAAATTTCACGAAATCAATAGTGTTTTGTCTTATTTTCTTCCCCATAGCTCTTTGGGCTTCATGACTTCTCATTTTATTCTGGTTGTCCTGAAGGAGAAGTGGAAATTTCCCTAGTTCTTACTTATAACTGTGACACACCTACAACTTGCGGGCCTGTTAATTTATTATTTTATTAATAAATAATTAGAGGAAATAAATATAAGATGTGGATTAACTCCAGACCTCTTAGCCTATTTGTGTCTTTGCCTACTAGAAGGAACAACTTCTCTAACACCTTGGAAAGATCTAGAGGAATCCACCACAAACACTCCATTGGATAACAACAATGGTTTCTTATATAGAGTAATTGTCACTTTGACTCATCTCAGATACCTTTCAAGTCAGGGGTGAAATTCAGCAAGTTCTGACAGGTTCTGGAGAACCGGGAGTGGAAATTTTGAGTAGTTCGGAGAACTGACAAATACCACCTCTGGCTGACCCAGAGGTAGGAATGGAGATTTTGCAATATCCTCCCTCCAGGAGTGGGGAAGGAATGGGGATTTTGCAGTATCCTTCCCCTGGAGTGGGGTGGGATTAGAGATTTTGCAGTTTCCTTCCCCTGCTTCGCCCACCAAGCCACGTCCCCAGAACCAATAGTAAAAAAAAATTGAATTTCACCACTGTTGCAAGTGAACCCATTATTCAAATCAAGGAAGGTTATGGGATATTTTGCTTAAGCTGTGGTTAGAAGTGTCTGGACCAGTGTGTGGAAGTAACCAACATTTATCCTAGTAATAAACACATCCAGAGGTTGTCAACTTGTATTATAATGAAGTAGAATGAAATAATTAATAGAGAATTGTTGGATGGCTTTGCTTTGTCCACATTTTGACCATTGTGCAACTTTATAACTGATTAATTATTCTCTTACTTTTGTTTCCTATACTAAATTGTATAAAAATGACCTTGCCTCATTTTTTTGTGTGCTTCTTGGGTGGAAGCCCAAAAGGATCCTCTTCTGTTTCTATACAGAACTAAAATAGTTTTTTTTTTATTTCCTTGATCCTGTGTGGACATTGGCTTCTTTATACAGGCTTCCTGTGTGCCTAAACGATCTTTAGGACAGCAGTTCCCTTTCCTTATCCAGCAGTTTATCATTTTGATGGTGGGAAAAGAGATTCCTGGGTTGCGCGAGAACGGGAATGGCCGCCGAGCTCTAACGCTCCGGCTACCGAAAAGAAACAGCGGAAAATTCCAGGCGACGAGGACCCCGAATATGACAACAGAGGGGCCCTCGCAAACGATCAGCTGTCAGGCTTCCAGGGAAGGTAACTTTCTAAGGAGGGGGCTACCTTCGGGTGGTCCCGGGACGGCGTTACCTCCCTCGGTGACTTTTCTTCCGATCAGCTGGGCGGCGGCGGTGGCGGCGTTGCGCGAGCGGCGGCGGCTTCGGCCCCGCTGCCTCAGGAGGCTGCCCCGCTGCCTTGGGAGGCTGGATCCGGACTTTGAAGTGCCTGTTTGGTTTGGAGGTTTATTTTTCTACCCTCACCGTAATCCTGGTGCCTGGCATTACGGCCCTATTGACGGCTCCCTCTTGAACAGCTGGGTGGCGGTGGTGGCGGCGTTGCATGAGCGGCGGTGGCTTTGGCCCCGCTGTCCCAAGAGGCTGCCCCGCTACCCTGGGGAGCTTGATCCGTGCCCTGATCAAAGGGTAAGGAGCTGCATGGAAGTGCCTGCTCGGTCTGGAGGACTTGGTCTTTATCCCCACCACAATTCTACTGTTTTGTATTGCGGCCCTGTTGACTGCTCTTTCTCCCCTTGGTACGACATCTCCTTTGGGTTCTACTGCTGCTTTCACTGGGCCTTGCAACGTTTTATTTACCATCTACCTTCCTGGATTGTGATCCCAGGTCTGCAACAACAAACTTTTTATTGTGTTGGGTACCATCTGCTGCTGTTGCTGCCTCAGGAGTGCCACGTCAGGCAAAACCGTCTACCAGACCATCTTGTATTGGACACCATTACCCCGGAAAGGCAGCATATGTGGTCCTCTGGCCCCCTCCAGTGGCCATTACTGGCGCTTCCTCTAGTTCTAGGCTGGTTTCATCATTTTTTCCACCTCTACCGCCTTCTTAATTACCACCTACACACTCCACTTACAATTATAGCCATAATTACATCTGCCGGGCCTCTGCACATACGAACTAACTGCATCCAGCTGGTTAATATTATCTTTTATCGTCCAAGGGAAACCATCTTAACTGCCCAGACTTTGCCTTTACTGACACTATTGATAAATCGGACTTTAACAGCTTTAACAATTTCTTCTAATCGCCTGGACTTTTTGGGACCTTCCCAAATACATAAGAGGGGACGAAGGCTACTCCCCCTTCTATATATACTCTTTTATAAGATCTACGGACGCTGCGCAAACTTTTAAATGGTATGCTGAGTGCATGGGATTGAATGTGTGAATTGGATGATCCCACTTTTTATTACCCTATGACTCTTGTATTTTATGTGTTTTAATTATCACGTGGGGACTGCTTGAGTGTATAAATGAGTGTGCTTGATTCGGAGGACCTGCCGGGAGTTGCGGGGGCTATGGGGGTGGCTGAGGGGGCTAAAGACACGGGAGAGGGTCGGGGTATTGCGGTCGTGACAGGGAGGGGCAGATACGGCGGGGACTCTAGGGCAGGCCATTACCGGGGAAGGAGGGTTCGCTACATCACAGAGATCCCTCCTTCCGGCCCTAGGAGTCCCACTCCAAGACCAGATGGTGTAAGTAATCAGGACCCTGGTCTCAGGCTGTTGTCGCTAAATGCCAGGTCTGTTGTACATAAAGCACCTCTCGTCCGGGACTTAATTTTAGACGAGAGGGCAGACCTGGCATGTATTACTGAGACCTGGCTGGGCCCAGAGGGAGGAGTCCCCCTTGTAGAACTGTGCCCAGAAGGATTTCAGGTGCTGCATCAGCCGAGAGCCCAGGGAAGGGGTGGGGGTGTGGCCGCTGTTATCCGGGAGTCGTTAGTTCCTCGTAGGGTCCCTGCTCCGGAGATTGTCGGGTGTGAGTCTTTGCTGTTAAAGTTGGACCTCAAGGGTCAAGTGGGTTTGCTGCTAACGTACCTGCCTCCCAACAGCGTTGCAGCAGCCCTCCCCTCGCTCCTCGAGTCAGTAGCCGAGCTGGCAGTTGAGTTCCCTAGGCTGATGGTCCTGGGGGACTTTAATCTGCCGACGCTCGGTGAAAACTCTGATGGGGCGCAGGAGTTCATGGCTTCCATGACAGCCATGGGCTTGACTCAAGTAATTCGAGGCCCAACCCATTCGGCGGGACACATGCTTGACCTTGTATTTCTCTCGGAGCAGTGGATGTGTGATCTTGGTCTGAGGGGGAGTGACATCGTACCCCTGTCGTGGTCAGACCATTGCCTACTGAGGCTCGACTTCCGGAGGCCAAACCCCCACTGTAGGGAGGAGGAACCGACCAGGTGGTTCCGCCCCAGGCGTCTTATGGAGCCAGTAAGGTTCCAGACAGAGCTTGGGGTTATTCCTGATACTCTCACCCACAGTCCGGTAGAGACTCTGGCTGCTGCGTGGCACTCGGCAGCGTCAGAGGCCCTCGACCGGATTGCGCCACTGCGGCCCCTCCGAGGCAGCGGATCCCGGAGACCACCTTGGTTCACCGAGGAGCTCCGGGAGATGAAGCGCCGGAGGAGATGCCTAGAGCACCGTTGGAGGTCCGATAAGTCCGCATCGAACCGAGCAATGGTAACCACCTGCACCAGGGAATATACTAGGGCACTTAGGGCAGCTAAAAGATCACATATAGCCTCCCTGGTTGCGTCCGCTGAGTCCCGTCCAGCCGCCCTGTTTAGGATAACCCGCTCCCTGTTGAACAAAAGGGAGGCGGGGGAACCCTTGCAGGGCAGAGCTGAAGAATATGCCCAATTCTTAGCGGACAAAATTGCTCGGTTTCGGACGGACTTGGACTCCACACCTGCAGTTCCAGCCGAGACTCAGAGGGACCAAGTTCAACAGCTCTGGGTTGAGTTTCAGGAGGTTACCCCCGGGGATGTGGACAAGGCCATGAGAGCTGTGAGTTCCTCCACCTGTGCTTTGGATCCGTGTCCCTCATGGCTGGTTTCTAACTGCAGTGAGGTGACACGAGGCTGGATCCAGGCGGTAGTAACCGCCTCCCTTCGGGAGGGGAACTTCCCCGCCGCACTGAAGGCGGCGGTGGTGAGACCCCTCCTGAAGAAGTCATCCCTTGATCCAGCTGTCCTTAATAACTACCGCCCGGTCTCCAACCTCCCCTTTCTGGGGAAGGTTGTTGAGAAGGTGGTGGCCTTCCAGCTCCAACGGTCCTTGGAGGAAGCAGACTATCTAGACCCCTTCCAGTCAGGCTTCAGACCCGGTTACAGCACTGAAACCGCCTTGGTCGCATTGATGGATGATCTCTGGAGAGCCAGAGATGAAGGACATCCCTCCATCCTGGTCCTCCTTGACCTCTCAGCGGCTTTCGATACCATCGACCATGGTATCCTTCTGCGAAGACTGCGGGAGGTGGGAGTGGGAGGCACCGTGTTACGGTGGTTCTCCTCCTACCTCTCGGACAGGTCGCAGTCGGTGTTAGTAGGAGGGCAGAGATCGTCCCCAAGGCCCCTAAAATATGGGGTGCCGCAGGGTTCGGTCTTATCCCCCCTACTATTTAACATTTACATGAAACCGCTGGGAGAGATCATCCGTAGGCACGGGATTAGATACCATCAATATGCGGACGATACTCAATTGTATCTGTCCACCCCGTGCCAAATCAATGAAGCGGTTGACGTAATGGACCGGGGACTCGAAGCCGTCATGGACTGGATGAGGATTAACAAGCTTGTGCTCAACCCAGAAAAGACCGAGTGGCTGTTGTGTTTTCCTCCCAAAAATTCGGCCATTAATCCAACACTCAGGCTGGGGGGTCAAATTCTACACCCCTCAGAGAGGGTTCGCAACTTGGGAGTCCTCCTGGATCCACAGCTGTCATTTGACCATCATATAGCAGCTGTGACCAGGGGGGCATTCGCCCAGGTACGCCTGGTGCGCCAGTTGCGACCCTACCTGAACCGGGAGGCTCTCACAACAGTCACTCGGGCCCTCGTGATCTCTAGGCTGGAATACTGCAATGTGCTCTACATGGGGCTGCCCTTGAGGAACATCCGGCGACTTCAGCTAGTACAGAACGCAGCCGCGCGAGTGATCGCGGGTGCACCCCGATTCACCCGCATTACACCTATCCTCCGCGAGCTGCGCTGGCTACCTGTCGATCTCCGGATGCGCTTCAAGGTGCTATTGACCACCCATAAAGCCCTACATGGCAGTGGATCTGGATACTTGAGAGACCGCCTTCTGCCAATTACCTCCCTACGGCCTATAAGATCTCATAGGTTGGGCCTCCTCCGCATCCCATCGGCCAGCCAATGTCGGCTGGCAACCACAAGGAGGAGGGCCTTCTCAGTAGCGGCCCCGACCCTTTGGAACGAACTCCCCGTAGAGATCCGTACCCTCACCACCGTCCAGGCCTTCCGCACAGCCTTGAAGAACTGGCTCGCCCGTCAGGCCTGGGGATAAGGACCATTACCCCGCCCGAATGTTGTATGCATGTTGCGTATTATTTTATTATGTGTTGTCGTCTTAGTACTGTATTGTATTGTATTCCCCTCTCCCTGGTTTCTGTGAGCCGCCCTGAGTCCCCTCAGGGAAAAGGGCGGCCTACAAATAAAATCAATTCCAAATCAATTCTAATCTAGACTAGAGGAAAATTCCCACAGAGGCCAGTGAGAGAAGGGTGAAGGCTGAGAGAGAGAAATGACATTGTGTCAACAGAATAAACTACTCTCCTGATGTGAGCAACTGACATCACACCCAGAAGGAAAGGCCGGAAGAAGCAAAATTTGGGGAAAGAGAAAGGCAGAGAAGAGAGGGAAGAGATAGTAAAAGCAATAAACATTACTTTACAGATAAGCTGTAAAGTAATAAAGGAGTTAAGTATTAAAAGAGATATATAATCAAGAAAACATGTAATAGGAAAGATGAAGAATTACTGTATGTAGAAGTGCAAAAAATGCTACTGAGCACAGAGAAAATCCCAAAATTAAAAACCAAACCCTGACTAAAAAAATAATTAAAATCGAAAAAGGAGCAAAACCTTAGAAATATAAAGGGAAAACATTTAAAAGCAACCTAGATAAGAAACTACGCCTTAATATTTAAGTATCCATTACATTTTGTATATAATTTTACAACAAATCACCTTCTGTAACAAAAGACTTATTTCTTCCTAGTAGTAATTGTCCCTTATAAAAGAAACCTTCTCTAGTTTCTTAAAAATGACTATGTCATACTAGTTTTTTTTGTTTCAAATATGTTACTTCCTCAACACAAATAAGTATATTATTTCCAAGTCATTTGATGTCTAATCACATAATCTTCCTGTCACACAAGGCTGGGAAAGAAAGAAGGAAAGAAAGAAAGGAGGGAGGGAGGGAGGGAGGAAGGAAGGAAGGAAGAAGGAAGGAAGGAAAATTATACAGGCAGCACACAAAGCTATAAATGGTCTGGATTAGTCTTTCTGGTGTGACTCAAGAAAGGGATCTGTGTGCTCTCTGACAAGGAGAGCTGAAAGAATCTGTGCAGCCCTGGACAGCTAATAATGTGGCCCCATAATATTGGAAATTTTGAATGTGATTGTGATTTTTATATATATTAACTATATTACATATTTTATATGCAGTGCAAGATAATTTCTCTTCACTCAATATGACCCAGGCAAAACCAAAAAGCTGGACACCCAGGGTCTAGTTAGTGCTTTACCCCAGAATCTGTCTATCGATCATTTCCTCAGTGCTATTTATTACTACAATTATCTGCTCCCAAGCTATAAAGTTTAAATCCTCCAGCCTAACATCCTGTTCTAGAATTCATTCTACACCAACCATTTACAATATGATATGATACATTATAAAAATATAGTTTTTGACTTACGATCACAACTGAGCCTGAAATTTCTGTTGCTGAATGAGATTTGTTACGTGAATTTTGCCCCATTTTATGATCTTTCTTGCCACAGTTTTTAAATGAATCACTACATTTTTTAAGTGAGTAATGCAATTGTTAAGTGAGTCTGACTTCCCATTGAATTTGCTTGTCAGAAGATCACAAAAGGTGATCGCATGGGGATTGCAACCATCATAAATATGAGTCAGCTGCCAGGCATCGGAATTTTGAGCATATGACCATGGGGATGCTACAACCATCATAAGTATAAAAAATGGTCATAAATTACTTTTTTCAGTGCTGTTGTAACTTCAAGTGGTCACTAAATGAATTTTGTAGGACAAGGACTTCCTATAAAATATTAGATGCAGTTTTGGGCCTGTTATTCCCAAAAGGAGTAAATCAGAACTGCAAAATATTTTTTTCTTTGGAGCAGAATTTTACTGACTACAGAGAAAACGTACTGTACATGTATTTTGTTCCATTGAATTGAATTAAATTGAATTTATTATATTTCTATGCCGCCCTTTTCCCCGAAGGGGACTCAGGGCGGCTCACAACCCAAGTCAAGGGGGAAGGGTACAAATAAGGAATAAAAAGACAGACAAAACAATACCATAGTTTAAAAGCACACAACAACCATACCATTCGAGGGGGGGGGGGACAAGACTCATTAGCCCCAGGCCTGTTGGAATAGCCAGGTTTTAAGGGCTTTGCGGAAGGCCTGGAGGGTGGTGAGGGTTCAAATCTCCAGGGGGAGCTTGTTCCATCATTAGCAACAGTGCTCTCACAATGTATGGTGATGATCAGGGCCAGTCTTATTTTCTTATGTATTTTATTTCCTTTTGACTGTGTCTTCTGAGAGCTCAGATACATGGGTTCTCCAACGTTCTTTCATGTCTCAAACAACTCAGTGAGGTAGGTTGGATTAAAAGAATAACTCACTCTTCTTAAAAGCTTCCAGTGATGGAGCACCCATAACTTCTGCAGCAAATTGTTCCACTGATGGAGTGTTTTCTCTGTCAGAAAATTTCTCCTTAGTTCTAGGTTGGATCTCTCTTTGATTAGTTTCCATCCATTTTTTTCTTGTCTTGCCTTGGAAAATAGTTTGACCCCCTCTTCTTTGTGGCAGTCCCTCAAAAATCCATCCATCAGATAAGTAGCAGGAAAAAAGGCAAAACAGCATCTACACCACACACTGAAGCCATTTTCATTTTATGTGCATCTTATTGTTGGAATACTGCAAGGCTCATAAATTAAAGGAATTCTAAAAAAAGGTATCTTTTGTTCACATGTTTTTATTTGTGGCATGTGTCTTTTTGTCTATTGCTCTATTCCCAACATTCTTATTTTTTTCTGTTCCTGCTTCTACCAGGGCCTTCTCTAGGCAAGCATCTGGAAATAAATTTTAGCTAAAAGCGTTTTCAGAGATGATGAAGGGTGCAGTAAAATCTATGTCTTTGGTCAGAAGTTCAATGGGTCTATTTAATTCTGTACAGTTAATCTGACATTTTATTTGTTAAATGCCATCACAAATCCCACCAATATGATATAGTCCTATTGACCACCTCCTATAAATTGTTTATCTCCTTTTTATGATTTAATGTCAAGTTTATTTTTTACAGCACTTTTATCATTTAAAGCAAGTATTCTCAGTTTGCATAGATTCCTGTCATAGATAGCAAACATGAAATGTTGAATTTAAGCATATATTATGTCTCTTCCTGATCAAGGTCCACAAGGTTATTTCCTTCCTCAATTCACTTATTTGTGTTAAAGCTGGCCTCTATTTTAATCTGTATAGCTGCTGCCTTTATTTTGAAAGCAATTCTTTTCTGAAGAAAATTGTCCTCTTCACCTGGAAATAGCATCTTGTGTGAAGTATATTCTATTAATGCAAAAGGAAGAAATGTCAAGTGACTATGTAGCCAGCATTTAGTGCTATTTCTGTATGTGACCTAGTTGTCCAAGTTCATTTATAAACCTGTCAGGACTAGAAAAATAATTATAGAAATGTTTTTCTTTGGTCTGTCACAACTATGAAGAACCATTCAGAAGGTTTTTTCAGTGATAGTAAAAGATTATAATGTAGAACCAGTCTTTTGAAAGACCCAGTGAGAAAGCCTCAGTTGAAATTGTAAACTAAATCATGGCAAAGTGTACACTTTTCCTGGCCTATTCTATGCATGTTTTAAAATGTATTAATTTTAAATGAAATACAAAAACCCAAAATAAGAAGCTCCTGCAAATATATACCCCATGTACATTAAACAGAAAGCCTTCCAGATATATTTGTCTGGCTATGAAATTAAATTAATATATAAGCCATTGACTTATGAATGAAGTAGATATGTAAATATGAACAAATTAAGCAAGTAAGCATATAGACACATAAACTAGCTATTTATATTTCCCTTACCAAGTTGTACAGATTTTAGCCTTTTGTCCAGTCCCTGGATTAGTCTAGATCAGGGGCATCAAACTCAAGACCCATGGGCCGGATCCAGCCCATGGGGTACTTAGATCTGGCCCATAGGGCTGCTCTGGAAACAGTGAAGGGCCAGCCCGTAGTGCCTCTGCCAGTGAAAATGGGTTTCCGATCTCCATTTTCAGCAGGTATGGCCTCCTGCAACCCTCTGCCGGAGGAAATGGAGATATGGTCCTCCCGAGCTCCATTTTTGCTGGCAGCTGAAAATGGAGATCGAGAGCCCATTTTCACTGGCAGAGAACTCAGGCCACCACAGTCACCCCGACATGAGTAACGTCATGCTGGCCACACCCACCCTGGCCACAGCCACCCCAACCCCCTGAGGTCAAACACAACCCTGATGCAGCCCTTAATGAAATTGAGTTTGACACCCTGATCTAGATGTTAAAATGAGTTAGATAAAAAAGGCTAGGAGCATAGCAACATCTTGTTTACTCCAGTTTATAGCTCAGCACAATTTATTGTTTATTCCAGTATATAGCTTAGCACAATTTATTAATTCTAAGTATTTATATACTGCTTGTTGAACCAAATAATGAAAGTCTTTGCAAATGGTGAATCAGCCAACTGCAGTAGTGTCAGCAAATTACAGTTAATCAGAACATGGCTGGGCACAACCTCTGAACCTAGCCAAAGCATTTACCCACAATGTAAACAGTGCCTCAATTTTTCAAGGAAATAAATTTTTCAAGGAAATAAAAAATCAGATAAGTTTTAAAAGAAACAGTTTTGTGAATGTAAGAACCTTTCATTTTCAGAGTTCATTAAAAACAGTAATATTGACAGTAACAAGGTAACAGCACTAGCAAATGCTCCAAATAATATCTTAAATAATCCTCTCAATAATGTTAATCCTTCCTGCATTCCTTAGACAGGGCACTAGTACTCACATTATTATTGCAATTTTATGCATGGGAAAACTCTGGCAAAATGAGACAGAAGCCATGGGGGGTTATATGTTTGCTTTTCATCTGTCTGATGGATTATGGCAGATCCTAATAATAAATTTATTTAGACTAGAAAAAGATCAACAGGAAATGGATTGATGCAACAATGGTGATCCTTAGCCCAAGAAGCTCATAGTCCATTCAACTCTTCCAATGGGCATCCTTTTGGTTTTATTTGATACTTTTTATATATTTTTATTTTTATAAAACAACTCAGAGTGGCAAACATCCCCAAAACTCTTTCCTCATCCTATTTCCCCCACAAGAACAACCTTGCTGGCTTTTATGCCAAAAGTGAGAGTAGAAATTCACAATCTCCTGGTTTCTAACCTTAACTGGCTAGAACTAGCTCTCAAAAATGATACCAAGTTGTATTTGAGCCAAATGTTGCCCTTCTCCTAACAGTAGATCTGCAGGTTGCAAATGCCCATCCATACATGCATTTTGCCCAACCTGGTTGAAACAGCATGCTTTCCCACTGTGCTGTCCCAACAGTATATAGCTATATAGGAATTAAGAGCTATCTCCTTTAAGAAACTACCTCATGGGAAATGTAACTACCTTATGGGAAACGTAGTCCCATAACATGTGACCACATCTGTGCTCCCTGATTGGGCAGTGAGGTACTCTGCCCGGGAAATTGATTTATTACTGGGCATTCACTGAATCGCCTTCGGTTCTACCAGAAGCAGCTTTGCACCAGCAGCATGGGTTAGAGGAATTAATGTCTTTTTACACTAGTGATGGGACAGATCATGGACAGTCAGAAGAATCTTAACACTGAACTGTAAGTTTTGCTATTAAGGATGCTTGATAATAAACGTGATCTGAAAGATATTCCTAAGCGTGGAGTTAACTGGCTGCCCGAACAGAATCTCATTGCCCAGGGCAGAACACCCACTCTCTTTCCATGATGCTGCAAAGTTTCCCTTCCTTACAGTGTCAGAAAGCTGAACTATCAGTTGTTTGCTTCAAAGTTCACAAGAACGTAGGTTCAAAAGAATAACTTTTTTCTCTTATTTTAGCTTTACAGTCACACTGGTGTCCTAAGGGAGAGGAAAAAAAGGGCTTGGCGTTAGTGTCAGAGGAGATAATATGGGAAGAGGGGGAGCTGGAAGGCATCCCTGAGTAAATATGGGAAAGGAACGGCATGGAAATTGGTGAGGAGAACAACATCTCAGAAGGAAAAGGCCAGCATTGGTAGATTGGACCACACAGGAGCCAACTGAAAAGGCTTACATTCTCTGCATAAATGGAAAGAATAGGAAGCTGGGGAACAACCAGTGAGGTCTTGCAGTGGCCAGAATGAAGACCAACCTAGCCCCATTGCCAACCACTACAATTTCTGAAATTGTCATAAGACTGCACTAGAATTCTCCCCTGTCTCCTCAAACAGCTGTAATACTTTCACCCTGCTCACTCCAGGGCCACAAAATGAATGCTGATTGGTTGCTTGCAGCTTTCCCACAGCCTGAGCTTCAAAGAAGACAGATAATTATAGAGCATGAAGGTTAATGAGAAACCATAGAATTCTGTTTAACGCTATGAATCAGATGCATCTGTAGCAGTTGTACAATCTTGATACTTTCAAGTGGTCAGGCAACAGCTGAGGATTAGCAATTCCCAGTTGTGATGTGCTGATTCCATAGATGTGCAACAAAGGCCAAAATAGGGCCATGGGTATTTCAGCAATGATTCAGAAGTATTTCACACCTTCCATGAACATAACAGGTCTCTGCTGTAGCGAAAAGCAATCACTTGTTATTTTTTATTTTGAAAAAAGAGCTGCTGTTTCAAAGAATCAACCTATTAAATCAATTGTTTTTGCCATTAACATTTTTATTAAGTTATAAGATAAAATAAGATACAAAATACAAAAGAAAATAGGAAAGCAATGGGGAGGAGGGGAGGGAAGAAAAGTGAGGAAGGAATAGGAAAAGGAAAAAGAAGCATTGACTTCCGACTCTCTGCTGCAGTAAAATAAGGCATTAACATCAAATCACAACTTTTGGTTTATTCATAATAATATAAACTAGCCATTAAAGCAATTCTTAGAGCAGTAGCATCTTTTTTCTAGGCTTGTGCACAAGTGAGAAGAACAACACTTGAATTGCAGAGAGACGTTATACAAGGTCTGAGACATTCAAAATTATATTTGAGATATGCATTTTATATTACAAAATATAAAATGAAAGAAAAAAAGTGAAAGAAAAAATAAGGAAAGCATCATGAAGAGAAATAAGCCCCATTAAGCTTATTAAGCTTTAATAAGCCCTTTTAAAGTTTTCGTTTATAAATTTTAATATGTGACAATTTGTTTTAATTATCAAGCTATTAAAAAAAAACCTTTTGATTTGCTAGCTTGCAAGCACCAGCCTGGCTGTTTAGCTGGGGGAAAAAAACCTTTTTAGTTCTTGTTTACCATATATCAGAGTTTGTTGCAGAAAAATCAAATCCAGAAAACACACACAGATAACTGATTCATCTGGATCCATTAACTTCTTTATATTCATAATAACAGATGAATAAATGTACAATACCAAGAGTAGATTCTTTCAATGAGGTAGAAGTTACAAGCAGAACACAAGCAGGACAGAAAAGTTTCAGAGCAGACAGGGTAGTTTCAGTTTTGATTCTCAGCACAGACTCAGATCTGTTTAAGTTTCCATTGGCTGATTTAGTTGCTATGCCTATTCATTGGCTGACCTTGTTATCATGTCTCTTCCAGTCATGAATATTCTAACACTATAGCTGCCCATAGATTTATAAAGACAAATCAGAGTGATTTCCTCCAGGCTAGGAGCCATTTTAAAAAAAAGTGCTTTGCATTGTACCTATCTTCTATCTCAATCAAGGGATTAGCAAATGGGATGTGCTTACAGTTTGAGAAAAACTGAAGAAAGTGATTGGTGGAATTCCTCAACTTAATTTCCTCTTCCATGCGATGTTTCATGTTGGCAGAGAAACAACCCCTCCCTAATGTGGGTGAGGGTTTGGCAAGAGAAGCTGGTGCTTGAGATGGAGAGTTTGGCCACTGGAATACATCAGGGGTATCCAATCTTCCACCCCATGTTGATCAGGCTACTTCTAGAAATGGGTCTAGCACATCTGAGCATTAGACCTGCGCCAAAAGACAGCTCAAGGAACAAGCTGCTGTCACCCCCCACCCCCCAAAATAATAATGCATGGAGCAATATAGGCGGTGCTCTCCCAACATATCAAGAAATTCAACTAAACTTGCACCCTGTACATCCCATCATGTCCTGGATTGCTTAGAAAATGTGTTGAGGTCTGAATTTAACCTTACAGAAAGCTATGTTGTCAAATTTAGTTTATATTCATTTCATAAATACAGACAGACTTTTAGTTTCCGCTAATCCTTGATCGCTTCAAATTTTTGGCAATATTCTCTTTCTATGAAATAAGCAAAGCTTTGAAAATTAAACCATTGAAGTGAAACGTAAAACATAGATCATTTTAAGGAGGAAATAAACTTTCCTGTGGGCATAACCATTTTCTCTGTTGAGAAGTTATGTACAAAACAGGATGCAAGCATTTTTATATTCGCCACAAACATTTATTTCATTTGCTTTTAAATTCTAAATCTATATTAGAAGGTGGAAACCCTCCTACTGAGAAAATAAATGTAGACTATAAATAAATGTAGGCCATGCAGGTCACCTTTCAAGTAATTGTTCTAATTCCCATTATAAAGAGCTGTTATTGTTTCTTCTTCCCCATCTGGCAACAGGTTTCTCCTATATATGCTGTCACTGCACCAGACATTCTGTTGTTTTTATTCAGTTTTTATCTAATAAGCCTACTACAATTATTTGTTCTCCTGTGACCAATGTTTCTTACGAATGTTTCATGACACACACAGTCAGAAAGAATATTTCTTTGGCATGACAGTAGGAAAAGGTGAAGAACTTGGAGAAGTGGCACTGAAATCAATTTATCTAGTCTATTTGCTTCCTTGTTTCTTTAGTAGTGCTAGACATCTTTTGCTGAGTTGAGGGTTACATTGGCTTGGATCAACTTGCCAATGATTAGTGTTCCAAAAAGTACTGGATCAGAATAGGTTATAGCAGTGATGGCTAACCTTTTCGTCGTGCTGAAATTGCACTTGTGTGTGAGATAGTGTGTGCAGGTGTGCACACACCCACAATGCAATGCACCCCACCCCCAGCGCTTACACGCACAACTGCTCGCATTCCCCCCATGCATGCGCATGACACCCAACCCCTGATGCCCCATTTTAGGCTTAGCAGGCCTCCCTGAAGCTTCCTGGAATCAAAAATGGGGTGCAGGGAAACGGCAGAGACCCAAAAATCTGTTGGTGGGAGGCACATGCACATGTGCAGTGGAGCAGAGATGGGCAACAGCTCACATGACTGCAGAATGGGCTCCGTGAGCCACCTGGGGCATGCATGCCATAGGTTCAACATCATTGAGTTATAGAGTAAATGATGTTTAAATTTGACTTTAATTAAAATCAAGATAATCAGAAGCATTGTGACTTACCCAGTCGTCACCCTCCCCATTTTTACATTCTTTCCCGCAGATATCCCCAGTTATATTTATGATTCTCTGGTCCTCTATTTAATAATTTCTCCTACATTGGGACTCAGATATGAGGTCCATATAGCACATAGATTCTAAGACTTGTATGTGAGTAGCTTAAGATACCTGTTTTATTTCTAGACCAAAAACAAATGGGCAGTTGTATATAATTTTTCCAAACACTTCAGTGAAATGACAGGTATACTAGCATAGAAAGCTGTGGTGCCTATTATTATGGCATCACTATGTTACTATCTATGGTGTCACTAGATTAAAAAGAAGTTGCCACAGTCCTGCTGAGAAGAAACGTGGTGTTTTTTCATAACAGCAATGACAGGATGTCTGCTGCCAGGAATAAAGTTCAGCCAGTGTCCATCCTTCCCTGGGAGAAAATAAATAATCCATGGGGTTTTGGATAGAGGATGATTTTACTGTGTAGAAGTATTGTAGGAAGTTAACACCCACCCATCTCCTAGAAAAATGAAATATTTTAGGACATATTAAAAGGTCAGAATATTTCCCCTAAAAGGGCGGCAGAAACTCATCCCCACCCCATCTTTGTAAATGGACTAGTAAGGCCTGGGGCAGTCTATTCTATATAACAAAGATCTACCTCCTTCGGGCAGAGCCATTTAATTGCCCTTCATTACATCATCACCCAGCAAGAGTCAACCAAGCCTGGGGCTCAAAAGACAACCTACAAAGTTACACCTGCATGGCTCCATGGGAGTCTGGCAACCAATCAGAATACAAACTCAAATTCAAAAGCCCAGAGAGAGCATAAAACCCATGCACTCTCAGCATCTCTTCCCTTTTTCTTCACCCAAGATCTTCAAGGCATGTGAATCTGTTCATCAATGAACCTTCTTTCCAAGCAACTTCCTATTGTGGTCCACTGGCAGCCTGCGGAGCTGGCAGCAGAGTCAGACAGCGAGGAGGTTGGGGAAGAACATGGGCCAGTCCTGGAGTCTGGGGAAGTCTTGGATCAGGGCTCTGTGTCAGAGGCAAAGAGGGGGCCAGGGCCATCTGGGAGTTATGTGCTGCATCTGGAATCTCCAGAGTCAGACATCAGTGCGCACATGCACAGAATTGCCAGAAGGCAAGAACAGTTAAGACAAAAGGGACGACTTGGAAATAAGGTTTGAAGGTGATTGGTCCTTCCTCTAGGACATAAAGGAGGAGCAAATGCACATGAACCTTTGCAGGAAGCAACTTTGTCCGTGCTGGTCAGTTTAAATTCTGAAGCTCCTTTTTGACTTTGTACCATGTGGCCTTGCAAGCTAATTGCCAATTAAATCTTTGGTAGCATTTCAAGGAAGATAAAGGTGGGTGCTTATCAGCCTTATCCCAAAAGACTGTGGCAGCCTACTGTTGCACTCTTTACAAACTATTTGTGACTCATTACAGGTTGTGAATGAATATAATTCACAGCCTTTGAAATAAAAAGAAAGGTTTTTGGACTAAGCGTGTGCTTTTTACTGTATCAGGAAGCCTAGGTCAGAACACTTCCATGAATCCAGTGTCTTTTTCCCCACATGGAACTGAACCCAGAAGGATATTTCTTCCAACAGTAGAAAGTGGTCATTTTCAGCGTTATCATTTCAAATGTCTGGCACTGTATTTTGCAGACTATAAACTTCAGCGATGGCCCTTCTGGTGTTGGCTACTCTACAACATTGTGCATTCCCTCTTCCTAGAGAAGAGAGAGATCTGTCTGCAAACACCCTGACATTTAGAGTAAGTGTGCTGAGCTCTTCAAGGCTAAAACACTGAAAGAGATTTCTTGACAATGAATATGTTTAAAAGAAATACATGCAAATGTTCCGTTTATCTCAGTCCAATCTGGTGAGTTTTATATATATATAAAATGCCAGACCAGAAATCTGTATATAAAAACAGACAGATAAAATGAAGTCAATCCATTCATCTTTGCCCCACACCCAGTATAATCACATGGGACAGGTAATCCTTGACTTACAACAGTTCATTTAGTGACCATTTGAAGATGCAACGGCATTGAAAAAAGTGATTTATGACCATTTTTCACACTTATGACTATTGCAGCATCCTCCATGGCCATGTGATTTACATTCGGATCAGTGGTAGGATTCAATTTTTTTTACTACCGGTTCTGTGGACGTGGGCTGGGTGGGCATGGCGTGGCTTGGTGGGTGTGGCAGGGGAAGGTTGTTGTAAAATCCACATTCTCTCCCAATCAGCTGGGACTCAGGAGGCAGAGAATAGATAGTGGTGGGGCCAGTCAGAGGTGATATTTACCGGTTCTCCAAACTTGTCAAAATTTCCACTACTGGTTCTCCAGAACTGGTCAGAATCTGCTGAATACCACCTCTGATTTGGATGCCTGATAACTGGTTTACATTTATGATGATGGCAGTGTCATGTGGTCACGTGATCACTTTTGTAACTTTCTGACAAGCAACGTCAATAGGAAAAGAAACCAGATTAGAACTAGAACTTCATTTCATTTTTTCTTTGGTCCTTCTCACAAAATTCTTTAAAGCTTAAATGAACCTATTTTGTCAATCCTGTTATAACCCAGCAACAACCTGTGTTGCGTTCTAATTGGTTGGTCAAGGCACAGCATCTGATTGGCTGGCCTCGTGACAGTTGGGCTTGACAGTTGCTTCTGGCTAGTATAAATACCCTGACAGTTGCAGGGAGAATCTTTGAATCGCTTGTCATCTGGTACTAATAAACATCTGTCTTGCATACATGGCTCCTGCGTGTCAATTCCCTCACAACAACAACCCACACACTCACAACACGAGATTACAATACTGGTGACGAAGGTGGGATTGATATGCGATTCCCGCAGGAGCCAAACAACATCAGCCAACTAGTAAGGAGCCACAGGACAGCCAGAAGCCTGTCGCTGCCTCCGTTCTCCAGCCGTGCTGCCTGCGCCCACTGCGAGCCTTGCCGCCGTGCCTCAACTCCTGCCGAAGCCGCTCGTTGCAAGCCTTCGGCGCCTACATGCCTCCAGGGCACGAATTCCTCCCTGCGATGCCTCTGCAAGCATCTCAAAGCCCCTGTCTCCACTTCGCTGCCTCCAGGGCACGAATTCCTCCCCGCGATGCCTGCCTGACCAGGAGAGAGAGAGAGGAAGAAGGAGGAGGACTGAAGCGTGTCCCTGCCATCCGTCTCCTGCCTTGCTTCCTCGGCCTCCTGGCCTCAGCTCCGCGCCTCAACGAAGGGAAAGGAGAAGCCTGCCTTCTCGGACTTCCGACGCCTCCTCGGCCTTCCGTCGTTCCCTGTCTTAGCTGCCTCCAGGGCCTGAAATCCTCCTGTCCTGCCTGTCTCCTAAGATACAAACCTGCTTCCCACACTGCTCGAGGCCTTCAACGAGCCTGGACTGGGGAATTCATTGGGCATGTGCAGGATTGTGAGGGAAAAATAGAAAAAAAAATGTAAATAAAGAAATAAAATGTGAATAGGCACTGGGGGGTAAGGAAATTTACTAAACTAATTGAAGCTACTAACCCAGAATGTTCCTGGACAGAGTTGCTAAATTTCTACTTCTGTTTGAGTTGCTAAATGTCTACTTCTGTTACAAAGTTAAGCATTACATTAAAGTGGTTACAAGTGGTTACAATTATCAGGTTGACTGGGGGGAAGGAGAGAACACAATTGCAAATGGTAAAACAGGAAGACAAAAATGTAAATGAATTGTACAACACACAATTGAATGGTTATTATACAAATAACTGGGGGGAAGGAGTGTTATAACCCAGCAACAACCTGTGTTGCGTTCTAATTGGTTGGTCAAGGCACAGCATCTGATTGGCTGGCCTCGTGACAGTTGGGCTTGACAGTTGCTTCTGGCTAGTATAAATACCCTGACAGTTGCAGGGAGAATCTTTGAATCGCTTGTCATCTGGTACTAATAAACATCTGTCTTGCATACATGGCTCCTGCGTGTCAATTCCCTCACAACAACAACCCACACACTCACAACACGAGATTACAATAAATCCAATATAAAAAAATTATCCAGATCACTCTTAGTTTGTAATTTGTATACCCATTTTAATTAGGATGTCATCTAGCTTCTTTTGTATGTCCAGAGTATCATCTTTTCCTGTACCCTTCTTGTAGCCTGCCATTTTTAAAATTCATTTTCAGTTCAGTCTGTCTTATCAGCTATAATATGTTCCTTTTTTGTCATATCTTTTAAACAAAGTCTATTTCTACTTCCCCATCTGAATGTGACCGATAATTATCCCACTCTAGGATTTTCAAGTTTTTTGATCATGCTAAATAGACAATGACATGAACAATCCAATTTACTCATTTACTCATGCAGTCATTTGTTATCAATTATTTAGAGAGCCAATGTGATATAGTGGTTAAAGTACTGAAGTAACTGCAAGGCAATTGGAGCCACTGAAGCTGACTGAGACAGTTCTTGGGCAGCTACACATATCACTCAAGAAATAAAATTAGACCAGTTATTTTCTGTGTAAGCCACCTTAAATAGATTCACACTTTATTTTTTTACTCAGCATGTAATTAAACTACAATTTACTGTCCTCGGATGTGGTGATGGTTAACATTTTAGATGATTTTAAAAGACGGTTGAGCAAATTTATGGGGATCAGTTTACTTGCCTTAACAGCTGTTGTCCCTGGAGTCATATCTTAACTATCAATTACTAGGGAACAACAGTAAGACAGAGCTATTGTTCCCTTGTTTATTTTGTGCTCTTTCTTAATGACCCTGGTTAGCCATTATTATGTGATACAGCATACTTGAACAAGGATTTGCAATCCACTGAATATCCAAATAGAGAAACAGTTCAGTTAAATGTCAATCCTTGTTTGAAAGTTGACAACCTGCAGTGAAGGTTTGGAGGAATGTGAATTGATTCTGGTTTGTCTTGTGAAAGTACTGAAGTACTGTACCCTCAGGAAATTCAATGGTGTTCCTCAAGAAACATATTGTTTTATAGAATGGAGTGAGATTTTTGTTAGCACTATGTGTTTCAAACATGATTCAGGAGAAGGATCCTACAAGCTCTGCACCTCTGTAGTATTCATGAAAGTAGCCTGACTTTTTTCAAAGTTTTGCATATCCCTGAAGAAAATATATAAGGAACCTATTTATTAAAGTTAATGCTAGAAGAGTTACCCATTTCTTCCAGGCTTCTTTAGAAGCCTGAAAAACAGCAGGTGCTTTAAATAATGGTAGAGAAATGCATTTGAGTGAAGTCTAAAACAATTTCTCAGAATTATTTTTGAAGCATGGACTTTGCTTGATCTACTATTTATGGGATCCCTATTGCTTCACAGAGAAGCTTTCACAAAAAAAAAGAGTCTGAAATGTCATAAAGCTGGGCAGGATAAATAGAGCAATGTGAAAATATATGTACAGACAACATAACAAACTCTTGGTTTGCAACTGAATCCAATTTTAAAGTGCTAAACTTAAAACTCTTATCAGTTATGTGCTATAATTGAGACCTAAGTCGAGACTACCTTTAGAATATTTGTTTTGGTTTCTGCTGTGCAAGAAGAAAATGAAATCAATGACACATTCACCTTGCTTAATGATTCATCACCACACTTGCAGGTGAGAACCATTTTATTAACTCTAGCTTGGCAAACTAACTTTCTTAGATTCCTGCCCTCCTTCCATTCTAGTTATCAGCTTTAATTAATATATTCTGCAACAGTAATAGCATTCATTACAGAATTATTGATCTTACTGTAAGTTAAGCCTTAGATACTGAACCATGGTCTCACAGGTGCTGATTCCTAGGTTGTTGAGAAGACAAGAGGTTGATATAATTAAAAGAATTCCACTGTGTTTATGTTGGACAGATTTATAGGTTCAGCAATTTTTTTTTGCTATGTGAGGTGATTTTTAAGTGAGTATGTTTAACTGATTTTTGCTAAGTTTTTAAACAAATCACTGCAGTTGTTAAATGAATCACAGAGTCATTAAATGAATTCAGTTTCCCCCATTGACTTTGATTGTTGGAAGTCAGGTGGGAAAGTTGCAAATGGCAATCACATAACCCTGGGATACTGGTTGCCAAACAACCAATCACATGATCACATGACTATAAGGATGCTACCATGGTTGTGGTAAGTGCCAGCACCAGTTCTAAGTACCCCTTTTCAATGCCATTGTAACATCAAATAATTGTTAAATGAATTAGTATAAATCAAAGACTACCTGTACATATAAAGAGAAGGTGTTCCCGAAGAAGTCATTTTTTTCATATACAATTACTTCCTATTAATTGTAAAAGTAATCTCTGCTTCATGCTGGTTGTGAAAATCTAGGAACTGAAGTTCACAGTATAAATGGGGAACATTGAGATAAGCTATTGTATATAGTACATATTGTACATAGGAAAGTCCTCTTCCCTCACTGTCTCCATCTGCAGACAGGTTGGTTAGTAGGGAACCCTCTTCTCTCAGTTGAAAGTTGGTATTTAGCTAAAGAAAGCAGTGCATTATACTTGATTAAGCAAGGTGAATGGGTCATTCATTTCCATTTCTTCCTACACAACAGAAACAGAAAAAGCAATATCCTCAAGGTAGGCTGTGGCTATAGATTTCTAGTACACAAGTCATCAATTTTTAAGTTTAGGTTTAAAATTGCTGAGCTTGTAGTTTACCATATCAACTGACTTTCTGCTTAATTAACATTGCAGCTAGAAGAAGCAGTCACACAGTGGAAGGGATGCTTTGTTCGTTGATGGGTGGAATCTCTGGTATCCTGAAAGGAATGTTTTCCTGAATGGTCTGCCCCTTTTGGTCATTCCCAGCCACTTTGTCAAGTTTGCTATCTTTTGTTGTAGCATAATTTCTCACCCTTTGCTCTGGAAATGGCTGTGAGATTGGGACAAGAGAAGATTGAAAAGCGGAAGTTTTGACTTCCTTTCCACAAGAAGATGACTACATGAACATGTTTATGGAAGTGGATTTGATTCAAAGATATTCCCATTAATCTTTAATCCCTGAACTTCTGTAGCCTTCATAAGCCAAGGGGTCCTTCACAGTCTTCGGATAGGAACTTGATAGTGGCTGGTTTGGCCTGAGAGGCCTTTACCTATGTAATGAAGGTACTTTCAGCAAATTCAGAAGATTCTTTTCAATAATGCTCCACTTGGTTGAAATTAGATCTCTTGACAGCATCTTCTCAAATTAATAATTTTATTTTCAAAATGTGAAAGCTGAAAAGATGCTACCAGGTTTTTTTTTCCTGATTTTTGGTATCATAGATCAGCATGGTTCTCTTCATTCTCCTACAATGTCTTTTTTGAAATTTATTTCCTGGGAAAAGTAGCGCTCTTGATTAGTAACTTTTAAAAGGATTTTGTTCTAACTAATTTTCAGTTAATGATTCATACCGGCACCATGCTTTAATGGTTAGCAGTCTATCTTTACACATCCTTTTTTCATTAATTATTGCTTGTTTATAATCTTCTTAGTTAATATTTACATTAAAGAATCAACCTGCCATTTGAAGAATTTATCACCTGCCTTCAAAAACATTTCCAATATAGCCTAAAAATGTAAACATAATTTTATTAAAGTTTATATATTTTTATTTTTGTAATTTGTATACCCATTTTAATTAGGATGTCATCTAGCTTCTTTTGTATGTCCAGAGTAGCATCTCTAATGACTAAGAGTAAAACTATCAATACTTGTAAATTAAATGGTAGTAAGTATTATCAACTTTGTCTTCTTTGAGACATGAGATGAAATAATGAGATCTGGGGGGAAATAGTGTAGCCTTCAAGCAATTTTCAAACAGGAAATTGCTTCCACCAAATTTTTGGTATTTTACTTTATTGGATGTAAAAACTGGCTTTAGTGAAGAAATACTATATTATAAAGTCT
The DNA here is from genome assembly GCF_051295495.1 of Thamnophis sirtalis. Taxonomy (NCBI): domain Eukaryota; kingdom Metazoa; phylum Chordata; class Lepidosauria; order Squamata; family Natricidae; genus Thamnophis; species Thamnophis sirtalis. The sequence goes on along the minus strand of NW_028261382.1, from coordinate 128,880,090 downwards.
TGGAAGAACTATAGAAACTGCTTCTATGGAACAGAAGGGTGGAAGATATTTTTCTCAGGACTGTCCCATGTCATTTTGCTACCTGAGACTCGGCTACTAAATGAAGCAGATAAAATGTTAAAAAGTTATGATATTTATGTACCGTAGTTACTTACCAAGCACATCAAAATTATATTAAAGTAACCAAAATATTTTTACAATCCCCAAGGCATGTCACAACTTTTGAGGACCCCTAATGTTTGGAAGGGATACAGTGGCTCAGTGGCTAAGACACTGAGCTTGTCTTTCACAAAGGTTGGCAATTTAGCAGTTTGAATCCCTAGCACCATGTAACGGAGTGAGTTCCCATTACTTGTCCCAGCTTCTGCCAACCTAGCAGTTCAAAAGTATGTAAAAAAATGCAAGTAGAAAAATAGGGACCTTTGGTGGGAAGGTAACAGCGTTCCATGTGCCTTCGGTGTTTAGTCATGCCGGCCACATGAACATGGAGACATCTTCGGACAGCACTGGTTCTTCGGCTCTGTAACGGAGATGAGCACCGCCCCCTAGAATTGGGAATGACTAGCACATATATGCGAGGGGAACCTTTACCCTTAATGTCTGGAAATTGAAAGTTGAAAAATTTGACATGCCCTATGAGTCAGTCAAGGTCCATTATCCATATTCATATCTGTAATTTTGGCCTGGAGGAAAGACAATTCCAAAAGCACCTCTTCCCAGCCCTGGGGGTAAAAAAAAGGAATAACAAAATAAGCCACAATGACAATTTTGTGATATGAATGTCTTATTCTGCCTGATGGTAGGGCAAATCCTGAACTAATATTATTTGTAGCAACAAAACTGTAGCAGTTAGTAAATGGGAGGGGAGTCCTCACTCAAAGATCACCCTCCATTCCCAGTGTGGGTGTCTGTAAGGAGGTGGATGAAGAAAAGGGCATCCTCTTTGGTCTTTGTGTCAAAGAGGTCCATAATGACCTCACCACCTACATTGCCTCATTTTGTCCTCATTGCCATTTATCTATTCAATTTATATAGCTAATCATCTCAGCCAAATGCTGAAACTGTTAAAACAATTAAAAACAATGAAACAATGAAAACACACCCAAAATAAGTTCACATAGCAGCCAAGATAGTTAACTGACTAACAATAAAACTAAGAAATAGAGCCTTTTATACATTCTGAGTTGCAGGCCCAGATACATTGCCAAGTTTTTAAATCCTTCTGAAAGGTCAACGGGATTGTCTCTACTCTTTACACTCTGAGGGGAGAATATTCCACAAAGCAGGAGTCACAGCAGAGAAGGCCGGTCTTCTAATTCTCGTTGGTTGACAATCTTTGGCTGTCGGGAACTGCAACATGCCCAATCTGCTGAATCAATTTCGGATATTCTTGATAAAAGATGATCTTTCTGGAAACCCAGTCCCAAACTATGGAGGACTTTAAAAGTGACAACCAGGACCTTGAATTGCACCTGGAAATACACTGTTAGCCAGTTAAGCTCATGTCGTAGTGGTGTTATATGTGTTGCATATCTGTCACCATTTAGTACTTGTGCCGCCACATTCTGCACTAGTTGAATTTTCCAAATGCTCTTCAAGGGCAGCCCCATGTTGTAGTAATTTAAGCAAGACGTTAGAAGGGCAGGAATTGGCACAATTGGCACACTACCCAAAGTTGTGCCAAGGCTCTCCAAGCCGCTAGTTTTCTGCAGGTGCTGCTGCTTTCCACAGGCTAGGGGACACATTGGCCAGCAATATGAGCAGCAAGCAGATAGGCTACTGACCATGGGTTAACAAGGCCATGCATAGATCACTAATATTTCTCTGATGGTAGGTCAAATCCTTTTTGGCGCTCAATATACATTACCACTACCTTTCATTGACTATCATTGAATAAGGAAGATTGAGTCTGTTGCAAATAGATATCTGGAAGCAACAGGAAGCTCAATTTATTCAAGGATATAATTATCTATAACCTTTTCAACATAAAACTAATCTGAGGCATGGAGCAATTACTCTGTGGTTGCTCTGGACATCTAGCTCATAAACGAGCCTGTTGTACTGAACGATGACCTGAAAATTTCTCCAAAGGATGTTACCATCCATAACGTGTAATATAGCCAGACTCACTCGTAAACCCTCTACCTGCAGGGTTAAAACCACAAATCCACTGGCAAAGGCAATTAATCCCCAAGCCAAATCCTATAAGCACAAGAGACAAAGAGTCTTATGGTGCTTGAACAAAAGATGGAAAAAAATCAACTCTATTGCACAAGAATTAAATAGAAAGAATTCTAGTAACACACTTCATGTATCAATCATCATTATAGGTCACATACAACAAGTTATTTTCTGAATAGACTCTACAGTGATTTCCATTTCCTTTATTCATTTTTGTCCTGCTCCATGAGATAATAGTCCTAGCGAGTGGGAGCATTTGGGTGATCTTTGTCTGGCCTCAGAAGCAGAGTGAAGCTGTGACAGGCCTATTTAGGTATTAATGAGAGGGCCTCCAGACAATATCAGGGCTGTAAACTAGACTAGGAAATTTTAAAAAAATCTCTGCAAAGGATGGATGGCTAACATCCTCTTTATTGCTGCAATAATGTTAAGAGACAATACATATTTTATGCTACGCATCTGATGCAGTCAACTTTATGATGAAGCCACAGAATGTATTTACTTATTACAATCAGTCAGATTCTAGGCGACTCTTCTCCAAATGCTCTGCAAAATAGATTATTTTCAATGCTTTTCTGAAGGGGGAAAGGGTGAGGCTAACTTGAACTTGGGGTTGGTGGGTAAAAAGGAGGTGACACGGGGTTCATCCTCCTCTTCCTTCCCTTCCCAATCTGTCAGGGAGAATTCATACAGCAGCTGGACCCTGTAGAGCGGACAGATTTAACTTGGAGGAAATGTTCCCAAAGATAACACAGGCTAGAACCACTAGCATCAAATGCCACAATAAAATTGTTATTCTTGAACAAAGAATTGTTTGTTGTGTTTGTTAACAAAGCTACCCTTCTGGAAAGGACAGACACAGACGTTAGAAGGATATTTTTTTATGCTGCCTTTTCCTGTCAACTCGATTTGACTTACAGATTAATTGTAGGCTTGTGCATGCTTCAAAAATGCTTCAGAAGAATTGTTTTAGCTGTTGTACAAGCTCAGCACTTCTCTGGCATTCCTTGAAGGAATCTGACCCTTTCAGATTTACAGAAGCCTTAAGGGACTTGCTGCTGTGGAAGTTGCCTTAACCCCAATGCTTGACATTTATTTTTCATTTGTAGAGCTTTTCATTAGTGCTTTATTTGGCTTAGCTGGTAGCTGGAAAAATCGTAAGATGTGCATCAATTCAGATGTCTAGAAAGAATGCTACTTTCTTTGTTGAAAGAAAAAGTAAATGAGAAAGAAAAAAAAGTAGGAGTATCAAATCCAATTTTTAGCCCAGACAACCATTAGATATGGCAGCACAAGGGATAGTTGTCCAAGGTTTTGCTATCCAAGTCTGTATGCCTAAAGAAAGCCAGAGCAGAGTTAATAGAAACAGAGAGAAGAGTTGACCCATTTCATGTTTGGCATTCTCACCATCCCCTGCTAACTCTAGTAGCTTCATATAATGGTATATAATCGTGATGGTGAACCTATAGCACGTGTGCCACAGGTGACACGTGGAGCCATTTGTTAGGCCACGCAAGGCGTTGCCCTGTCAGCTCTAGCGCGCATGTGCATGCTGGCCAGCTGATGTTTTTCACCCACTGGAGGCTTCTCTGAAGGCAAAAAACAACCCAACGTGCAAATTGGAAGTTCAGGAATTAAAATAGGGCTGTTTTTCACCCCCCAGAGCCTTCAGGGAAGCCTCCTGAAGCCTCCGGAGGATGTCCAGAGGGCTTCCAGGAGGAGCCAGGTGGGGGGTGTTCGCCATCCCCAGGCTCCTAGAAAGTCTGTGGAGCCTGAGGAGGGTGAAAAACGGGTCTATTGTGTTCCAAAAGCGAGGGGTGAGTGGGTTAGTTCACATATGCATGCACACAGGGGTCATGCGAATAGCATTATAGGTGTGGACACGCCCATGCACGACCCCCCTGCACTCTCCCTGCTTTTGGCATGCAATGGGAAAAAGGTTAGACATCACTGGTACATAGTCAATATGTTGTCAACAAGGAATACAATTATCAACACATTCCCCACAAAGATTACCAAATCAAATGTTGTGTATCATCCAGAGGCACTTTCGATGAGATGGGTGCCTATACAAATTTGATTAATAAATAAACTACATAGTTAAATAGTTTGCCCACATTTTACTGTCTATTTTAAAGCACATCTAGATTAGTAGCTGTCATCACATAATGTGCCCATGCAGAAGAAATCTGAGAAGTCAGATTTCAAAATGAGTGGAGGGAAATCTGCTTCAAATTCTTGATTGTTTATCCAAAGCAGTTGGCAGATCTGTGGCCCTATTCAGGCATGAAATTAAATGTAATGGGGATGTGCTTATATTTCTGCATCTTGGACAATTTTAGTAGATATTTTAAGGGTAAGTATCGAAATACAATTTAATACAGAAAGAAAACCTATATAATATCTAGGAAGGAGGATTTAAAAGGTGGATTAGTCTTTTTTCCCCCTGCTTTGGATACTTTCCTAAAGCCATTATAATTGTTTTATACTGTCTGAAATAATGAATTAAATATTTGCCTAAACAAAGAATACTGCAAGGATAATCCTAGATCATCTTTAAACTCATATTTTAAGAATGATATGCTAACCAATGTCCATGGATGAAAATTAGGATTAATTGAATGAAAAATACAACAGAAAGAAGAATGAAGCCCCTTAAGGTATGTAAGAAGGGAAAAATAGAAGATAAACAAAGGATGACATAATTAAATAACTAATGTAACCGCAGCACAAAAAGAACAACCATGTTAATTAGAAATACCAATTTTTCTCATTGCATGAAAAATTATATAATTATACCCCCCCCCTACACACACACACATACACCCCTTTTGAATATCGATTTCCAATATGCTGTCTTTAGATTTCTTTTAAGTTTTACTGAAACTTTTCTGCTCTTTTTCACATGTTTGGGGACTTGATTAAGAAAGGAAATGAAATCCTTGTCCAGGAAAATATTTTGCTTACAACTCTACTACTAGAGGGAAAGAGGAAGAATCACAGATAAGACTTTTTGAGTGTTAAGATATGAAAGCTGTGTAAAGTATACAAGAGAGGTGGTGTGTGAATCACTTAAGATACTTAAAATTGCTGAATCTCGATCACTGTCAACCATCTAGAAGATAATGAAGAATGGCATAGCTGCAGAGATCAGTAAATTGTAGTCCTCCAGGTATTCCTGAACAAGAATTCCCTGAATTTGTCACTAAAGATTATGCTGGTCGGGACTGCTTGGTATTACAGTTATTAGGAGAGATGCATATTCTCCACTCAGTTCAGAGTTGTAGATTAGATAGTTGAATCTTAAATAAGCAGCTATGGAGAGAGAAGGATGCTTGAAGACATTGGACCTCCTTCCACTGCTAAGCCAAAATGCTCACCCATTCTTGAATAGGCAGGGAACTACCATCATGAAATTGCTCTCTCTATTTCTGTACCTTGCTTTTAATGCCTCTGTTTGAAACCATCACAGCCACCTGGATGACTTCCCTACAAAACACAGTAAGGATGATAAAGTCTGTCAGGTTTTGTACATTTCAGGCTTCAATGAAGTCAGCATGAGTGGAGGGAAGAAAATGGTACCCAATGCAACTAAGAATATCCAAGTTGGAAGGAATCTTGGAGGTCTTCTAGTCCAAGCAGGAGTCCCTAAACCTGTGATGGTGAACCTATGGTACTTGTGCCAGAGGTGGCACGCAGAGCCCTTTCTGTGGGCACGGGCACTGTCACCAGTTGCTCTTTTGGTTTCTGGCACATCGATCTTTGCAGGCACAAGAGCACCAGAAGATGGCCTGAAAATGGCCCAAAACCAGGCAGTTTTTTAGGCCTATTCTGGGCCATTTTCAGGCCATTTTCCAGCACTCTGGTTCCTGCAAAGACCAACTTGTACCCACGAAGACCATTACAAAAACAGCCAAAAAATGCCCCTAAACAGCCCCCCAAACAGCCAAAAAACAGACATGTGCGTGCTGGCCAGCTGGTCTTCGGGTTTCCAGTGCTCTGGCGCACACACATGCACACATATGCACATGTGTTCTGGTTTGGGCACTTGGTGCCGAAAAGGTTCCAGACAAGTGGCTGTCTAACTACGGATTGACTTGCTCATGGGATGAAATGAAATGGAGGCAACATCTTGGCATGTGACAAGGACAAAAATGTTGTCAAGGCATATTTGTGTTTGCAAGAGGGTTGAAGTAGGAGAAGGCCCAGGTCAATAACATCTCTTTGATCAGCTCAGCAGTGTCTTATATGAACAGGAGTTGAGGTGGAGGGAAAGAGCCAAAGATTTGTTACATCATATTTCTGTCACTATACACTTCACTGAAGCACAGCTTGCTGCTGGCATTTCCTGATTGTTTCTAATCCATTCTCAGTGGTGCAAAAAAGCAAGCAATCTTAGCAGGATGTAATTTGCAGACATAGTAAGGTTTTTTTCTGTTGAAAAGGCAAAAAGAAATGCCTTTTTGTCAGTGCAAAGCTGTGGACAATAAATAATTGTTGCATGGCATGACATGATTTCTAGAGTACTATACATTTGCAATTTTCCTCCTCCTCTCCTCCTTTACTGCCTTCTTTCACTCTGGAATTCATAAGAATTTCAGTACATTTCCCTATGTAAACTGTTTATTTTCCATTTCAAATAACAGTTCTCTTCAGTGGGTGGGAAATTAACAGCCTTTGACTTTCTTTTAGATCTAAATTTACTTGTTTACTTGAGGAACTCTTCAGTAAAATTCTTTATAAGCAAGAAAAGCTTATTATTATTTCTTATTAGAGCAATTTTAATTATAAATTGATTTGTGTCTTGATTTCACAAATGTTTGAACAACGGATTCATCACAGCACTGCTAAAATGCATTTTTACTCAGTAAATCCATATTTTCTCTTTTTGTAAACAAGCAATTGATCTATTTATGCTGTAAATTAGATTTAGCACTATACTAAATGAGGCCTCAAAACCAGATTGATGTATTTGTTAAAAACACTAGGATATAAAACCAGAAGACCATAAGTTCCAGGCCCTTGCCTTAGGCATGAAGGCAGCTGGGTGACTTTGGGCTAATTGTTCTCTCTCAGCGCCAGGAAGGCAATAGCAGGGAGGTTCTGAAAAACACTGCTGAAGAAACTACAAGGATTTGTCCAGGAATTTAAAATGAAGGAATAAATTCAGTAGCAAGAATAGCATCTATTTAACCATACAACATTTACTTGTTCAGATTCTGAGTCAAATAAGGGCCAGCAAATGTTTCATGTTTATTGCTAACAGTTCTTCAAATTTAGTCAAGTCTCTAAGAGATTCTTCTTGTTTGTTCAGATCTTTTAAAACTATATAAAAATGCTGAAACCAGGCAAGTGATTTTAATATACAGTTTTGAAGAAGGAATCTCAATATATGCTATCCTTTCTTCTTAATAATTAATTATTTTGTCTTCTAACACTAAATTTGACAAGCAGCGGAGCTTTAATCAGAGAAACCAATAGAGAAAGGGAAAGAGAGAGAGAAAAAAATCAATGATGGAGAAAAAGCCATAAGCTAGTGTTTCCCAACCTTGTCAACATGACAATGCGTGAACTTCAACTCTCAGAATTCCCCAAGTAGAATTTCAAGATGCCAAGGTAAAGAAACATCATCATAAAGAGTAGGAGAAATCTGCAGAGGGAAAGAGAAAGCAAAATATTTTAGGAGTAACCCAAGTGAGTTTTCAGAAGGACTTGGAGTGAAAACATACATACATGCTCCTTTTTTGGAGATCTATCATTCCCTTGATGATAGATAACTGGTGGATGTATCTGAGACAAACTTCTAAAAAGAACATTTATTTCACTTCTATTTTCTGCCAATCCAATCACTTCTTGCCATTATCAATCCCACAAGAAATGTATTGCTGATTAACAGGTTTGTTCCATTCTGTTTTCTTAGTTCCCAATTTTCACATGGAACCTACTATGAATTGTACTTGCAATAATTACATTGTCCATCTTGAGACTGACCTTGAACTCATGCCTATAACATCTCCATTTAAAAACTTACTTGTATCTTCACTATTTTCTGCTTCATATATCATCTTCATTGATAAGCCATTTGCAAGAACTTGTACTCTCTGGGGTCATTCTAAAAAAGTACCTTTACTAGAATCAACTAAAATGATTTTTGTTTCTTTGTCTGCCTTACAGCAATCTCCACAAATAGCCTACATGTGTTTGTGACCATTGATTAGTATTCTACAATGTAGGCCAATGTTGGCAAAGAGTTTGTTCACAGAATTTCTCCCTGCCTACATGCTATGTCATCCTTATCTATGCCACTCTTACTTTGCAAGCAGCAGAAGACATAAAGATTATGAGTAGAACCTAGTGAATGCAAAGGAATATTGCTTGATCTCCAATTCACTTTGGAAAATCAAGCAAAGGTTTTCAGCTGTCTGTCCACATGGATATCTATGTGCTTCGAAAAATATTTCAGTGTTTCCTCTTCTGTTGTTCCTCCCAAATATTGGCTTATATCAGAAGAAAATATTCTACTGTTCCTATACTGCCACTGCTTGGACCCATCCTTCTTGCCATTGAGCTCAACATGCTATAAAAAAGGAACTAAACACATTTAACTCTGCATGTTCTAGGCGTTGTTGTTTTTTAAAATAAAGTCTGTTCTCTTAGTTCCATACAAAGGTAAAATAAAATACATTGCCAAGAATAATAACCTGATTCATATACTATAGGTATACATTTATGTGGTTGCATCACCTCTCTTCCTCCCCCTTCCCTAATCTTGGGTAGTTATGCTTTAAAGCAGGGGGGTCCTCAATTATTTAAACAGGGGACCAATTCAGGGTCCCTCAGACTGTTGGGGAGCCAGATGGGCTGGCTGGGTGTGGCTAGGTGGGCATGTGATTAGGTGGGCATGGCCAATTTAGCAGTCCATTAAACAATACACACAAACTTTAATTTGTTATGCTCCTGGGGGTAGAAAGCAGGTTAGTGAAGGATGCGGCTGCCTTGGGGTGTGTGCAGAGTTAAAATTGTGTGTGTGTGTGTGTCCCTGTCTCCCTCCCTCGCTGGAGGCTGGGGAGACCAAAAATAGGCCCATTTTTGGCCTCTTGAGGCCTCCATGTGTACCTTTTTTGCCCCCTTGGCCTCCAGAAGGTGGGTGGGAGCTGGTGGGTATGTGGGGCGATGTGGGTGAGGCCATGCGGGCTGGATTAATCGCTTCAGCAGGCCGTATTTGGCCCGCAGGCTATAGTTTGAGGACCCTTGCTTTAAAGTATCATGTCAGCATCCTCTAAGAAGGACTTGTGTGGCAGTTAAAGTCCAGAAACTTGGAAATAAACTTGAAAAATAAAATAGGAGTTTCTGCTAAAGGTGAAGTTTTTTCAAGTCTCAATCATTTTTATTTATTTATTTGTATGCCACCTTTATTATTTTTACAAATAATTCAAAACAATTTTTAAAAATAAATATCTAACACACATTCCTCCTCTTCCCCCGCTCCCACCACCACCTATGAAGTCGATTGGGCCAAGAGAGGGTGCCTGGCTAAAAGTCACCCAAGCTGGGTTTTGTGGCTAAGGTTGGACTTGAATTCACAGTTGTGGGTGCTCCATCACTGGAGGCTTTGAGAAGAGATTGGACAGCCATTTGTCCAGTATAGCATAGGGTAGGGTGGTAAGACTGGAGACCTCCAGGCCCCTTCCAATTCTATTATTCTGTCACCTGTTTTCTGGCCTTTTGCTTTAACACTAGATCAATCTAGTGTTGCAGCAATTTCAGATGCAATCTATGTGAAGTGGAAATAAATCAGTTCAGCTCCTGAAAACTGCCAATATTGTAAGGTCAGAGAGATTCAGTGCCACTTTGAAACTAGTGCAGAGACCTCATGTGAAGGTGCCCTTATTATATTAACTTACTATATCATGTTGTTTTTATTATTTTAAGATTAAAGATCACCTTTATTGTCATATTTTTTTTACTGTGGGCCCACTGGCATACATTAAAAATGAAAAATTTTCTGCCTGCTCTCAAAAGTGTACACATACACAATACACATATAGACATGCTATATACATACATATGTATGTACCTCAGTGGTGGGTTTCAAATTTTTTTAGAACCTCTTCTGTAGGTGTGGACTGCTTTGTGGGAGTGGCTTGCTGGCCATGTGACTGGGTTGGAATGGCTTGCCAACCATGTGACCCAGTGGGAATGGCTTGGCAGTCATGTGACTGGGTGGGTGTGGCCAATTTGTAAAATGTGGTGAAACTCACTTAACAATGCTCTTGCTTAGCAACCCAAATGTTGGCTCAGAAACTCTGGCATCAAAGCATGCAAGTCTTAAAGCTGTCAAGTTACAAGATCCTTGAACCCCTAACCCTTTAGAAAAAAAACCCCAGGGGTGTTCAAACTTGAAAGCTTTAAGACTTGTGGACTTTAACTCCCAGAATTCCTCCTCTCGCTCTTCATCTTGAAGATGTGCGGACGGGCGGGAGGAGGGGGTTGGAACTGGTTCTAAACAGCACTGTAGATTTTTGGATCCTCAACTATAGAACTGGCAGGAACCCACCCCTGATATACCTATACTCATATATAAATACATATGAATATTAATCAGTGTCCATCTTGAATATATAGTGGGATACATTTTGTCTCCTTATTCATTTTTCAGCTATATATCAGCCAGAAGACCTATGCTATGCTATATGGCACAGGTGTCAAACTCATGGTGACACATTGCTATCACATGATGGTTTGCGACGTTTTCCTCATTCACAAAGCTGGGGTTGACATGACCTGTGCATGACACATCCAGCCCGCAGGCCGACAGTTTGACACCCAGGCATATGGTGATTGATGTTTATTCAAACAAATAGGGAAAAAATGAGGTAATTATTAAAGTACAGTTGTCTTGTTTTACAGATGCATAGCTCTGTGCCAATAATTTTTGCACTCATTTTGACATTATGCTTAGGAATAGCTAATTAATTAAGTTTATGCATGTACATGGTTAAACCTGATCCCAGATTAGGATAGAAGATTAAGACAGGATAAATACGATTAAACCTCTGCACATCTGGGAAGGAACTCATTGCTACTCAATCATCTGTGGAAGAACAAGCAACATGCTTATTTTTAGGCACTGTATGGGAAACTGAGAGAAACAAAATTTCTGAAGCAGAAAATTTTCCCACTGGCACACTAAGAAAAGCATTCAAACAGAACATTTATAACATAACTTCAAACAGAATGTACAATTTGATTTATTGCATTTATCTAAATAATTTATAAAAGTGAAGGGAACAATGTATGAATGGTTAGCAGTTGTCCACACCAGGGGTGATTCCTGCCAGTTCTAACCTCTTCTATAGAAGAGGTTCCACAAATCTACAGTGCTGTTTAGAACCGGTTCCAGCTCCCTCCCCCCGCCCGTCCACACATCATCAAGATGAAGAGCGAGAGGAGGAATTCTGGGATTTGAAGTCCACAAGTCTTAAAACTGTCAAGTTTGAACACCCCTGGGTTTTTTTTTCCTAAAGGGTTAGGGGTGCAAGGATTTTGTAACTTGACAGCTTTAAGACTTGCACACTTCAATGCCAGAGTTCCTGAACCAGCATGACTGGAGGAGGAATTCTGGGAGTTGAAGTCCACAAGTCTTAAAGCTGTCAAGTTGGAACACCCCTGGGAGTTTTTTTCTAAAGGGTTAGGGATGCAAGGATCTTGTAACTTGACAGCTTTAAGACTTGCACACTTCAATGCCAGAGTTTCTGAGCCAACATTTTGGTTGCTAAGCAAGAGCATTGTTAAGTGAGTTTCACCACATTTTACAAGTTGGTCACACCCACCTGGTCACACGGCTGGCAAGCCATTCCCACCTGGTCACATGGCCAACAAGCCACTCCCACAAAGCAGGCCACACCTACAGAAGAGGTTCTAAAAAATTATGAAACCCACCACTTGCCACATATAATAACTCTCAGTATAGTAGTTGGATAATTTTTAACAGTAATTTTTAAAAAAATTATAGTTACGATGATTAAAAAAAACTAAGACAAAGTTAAAGAAAGGAAAAAGGTGGAGAAAGAAAAAAAATGAATAAAAAATAGGAAACAAGAAAAAAATAAGAATATAGTAAAGAAAAAGAAAAGAAATATATAAAGAAGTAACTTTCCCCTTCATCACAATTATAAACAATTTTGGTAACTGTTCACTTGTCTTAAAACACAAAAGAATGATCTCCTCTTCCCATATCTCTTAGCTGCAAACAAATCCTTAAAGGCTTGTAATTTCAGTTATAATCAAGTATATTAAGGATTACGATAGGCGACAGCATATATATATTAAAACAGAACCAACTTTGTATTTCTTCCTGTTACTTGGAAATGATCTTGGAGTTCTTCTATTCTAACCATCTGCTCAAGCAGGAGACCCTATATCATGGGTGTCAAACTTGCGGCCTGCAGACGTGATGTGTCACATGCTGGCCCAGCCCCTGCCCGGTTTAGCGAAGAGGGAAAAGTCCTGATACATCACATGATGCCACCATGAATATGTGAGTTTGAAACCCCTGATATAGGGTCCCATTCTATACAAATGGCTGTTCATTCTCTTCTTGAAAACCTCCAGTGATGGAGCACCCTCTATTTCCAGAGGTAAGCCATTCCACTGATTAATTGTTCACATTATAATCAGTAAATTTCTTCTTAATTCTATATTGCATTTCTGCAATGGGTAAAAAAATGTTTTTTTTACCCATTACCTCTTGTCCTGACCTCAGGTGTTTTGAAAAACAGATTGACCCCTTCTTGTCTCTAAGAGTCTCTCAAGTACCGTAAGACTGCTATCATATGTGTTACATATTGAGATTGGAGCAATAGGCTCCACCAAGGTCCTCCATTCTGGTGGGAAAATACTCAAAGCTGATTGGCTGAGCTGTCTGACAGCTCTCTATAAAAGGGCTAGCTGTCAGATAGGTCAGCACTGGATTTGTATATAGTTGTCCAATAAAGAGCTGTTTGTTGTCACTGAAGCCTGAGTCCTGTTTCATCCATTCACCCAATCTAACAATATGAGCCCTAGTTCTTTTCTCTAGGCTAGCTATGCCTAGTTCCCTCAATCGTTCATCTTATGGTTTAGGCCTCCAGACTCCTTATCATCTTTGTTGCTCTTTTCTGTACTCTTTCTAGGACATCTTTTTTGTATCACCATGACCAGAACTGGACACAATATTCCAAGTGTGACCTCACTAGTGCAGCATAAAGAGGTATTTTCATTTGAAATGATAAAAAATATTTGTAGCTCAGGTGATAGATGATGCTGGCAATGGTTTGTTCTCTGAACTTGCTGTTTAGCTTCTGTTTAGCTAGGAACCTAAACAGCAAGCTTGGAGAACAAACCACCATCAGCTGGTATTATTATTTCTTGTGATCTGGATGCTACCTTCTGTTAGTGCAGCCTAAAACTGCATTGACTTTTCTTTTTGGCAGCTGCAGCACACTGCTGGCTCATACTTAGATGGACACCTAGATCCCTCTCACAGTTACTAGTATTGAGCCAGCTACTGCCTATCCTATACCTGTGTTTGGCACTAAATTGCATTTTGTTGCATAGGTCCCAATGATCAAGTCTGTCAAGATCCTTCTGATTCTTGAGTCAACTTTCAAAATATTAGAAATTCCCTTCATTGGCTATCCTTCGTCAGAAACTATTCAGCTGTTCTAACTTATTTGGGGGCAATACGTATTATTATAAACTAACAAAGTTTAAAGCAATCATGCGATAAATGTAGGCTGCATTTATAGATTTCCTACTTGCCAATGGACCAGGATCTCCATTAATAACTGATACGTTCATAGAACACAATGTCACATTACTGTGCCAACTTACATTGGAAGTTGTGGCAGACAAGTTGCTGCAGTTAGATGAATCCCTTGTAGTCATGGTGTTACATGAGATCACCACCTATGATCTTCTGCCTGTCGAAGGCCAGCGGTTAAGGTCACAAATGGTGATCATGTGATTTCAGGAGGCTGCAATGTTACAATGTTGTAAATGCAAGCTAGTTGCCAAATTCTCAAATCTCAATCATATGACCACAGAGACACTGACAGGCACAACTTTGAGATTTTGTCATAAGTTCTCTTCATTCAGCATTGTCATAAGTTCAAACAGTCACTGAATAAGTAGTTGTTCATTGTGGACTTCCATACAACAGATTATTATTGTGTCCATACCATAATCTCAGTTGGGAGCCACCCAGAGTTTGATATAAATTGGGCAGCTATATAAATGTTTTAATAAATAAATATAAATAAATAAACTGTATACCAAACATATTTATTTATTCTAAGAGGTCACCAGGAATTGACAATGACTTGTTAGCACATACCATAATTTTTGGCACATTAATATCAAATACATAAATCAATCAATCATCTTTGTTATCTAATTTTGCAGCTGTTCAGTGTAGTAATCAGCAAAAATGGAGGTCACGGTAATTCAAAACCCTCAAAGAACAGTTCTAGCTGACTCACTGTATATTAAAAGTTCTTGGCACTTGCTTGCTCTGATAAGTGACCTGAGCAGCAAGATTTCAAGGCTCTGGTTTATAGTCCAAAATTAATTCTTGCCCTACAATTTCAATGCTGAAATATACTGTAATATAACTGTTGGTAGATGCTGGCCTCAGCTCTCCAGACAACCCATTTCCCATTTATCTTGCTTTGTTTTTAATTTATCTTTTAATTTACAGACTGAATGTTGTGAGAACAGAGCGTTCTCCACAGAGATCATTGACTAATGATAGCCTAAAGTATGGGTGTCAAACTCGCGGTATCACATTGCTGTCATGTGACATATTGAGACATTTTTCCCCTTTGTAGAGCTGGGCTGGGCATAGCCTGTGCGTGATGCATCCAGCCCACAGTCCGCCAGTACACCCTAGCCTAAAGCAATGCTGCTGTGGAATTCTGGGAGTTTAAGTCCACACTTCTTAAACTTGAAAAACTTAAGAACAACTGACCTAAATGAATCCTTTCTATAGTTCTATGAACTGCTTTTCTATATGAAGGGCTTAATCATTTGAAAACAGAGAAAATTAAACAAAACAATAATATCAGCTGCATTCCGCACTGCCAATATGGGGGTAGAATGCGAAGAATTATACTAAAATCTTATCCCACTTCAAACCATTTTTGAAGCTTGCTATATAAAGTCTTAATAACTGAAAACAACATGATGAAGAAACTGTAACTATGTCCATTTATATGTATGCTGTCCTACATTGTCCCAATAAAGAAAAATGAACAAAATGAATAAGGTTCGTCAGATGAGGTATGATGAAATACATATAGTTGCATAATGACTTTTATATATGTGGCTCGTGCATAAAGGAGAAAACCCTAACCCATGCTATTGTGACATGTATATATGAATGATCTTTTCACAAAAAGGCAACTGGTGCCAATTTAATAGGTAGAGTTTCGGCAGGATAGAATTTCTGGCATTTTTATAAATAGCAATTGTAGAACTTATTGTGTTCTGTCAACCATCAGCAAGTATTAAGGAACGAAAAAAAAGCAAGTTGCTGCAGTTAGAAAAAGCAATTCATACTGCTTCATCTGAGTTTGTAATTAACTCCAAGATAAGAAGACATACATTTGCCAAGGAGAATGTGGCAAATATTCATATAGGTATGAATTTCAAGCTCTTTATATACTAATTCTAATTGACTATAGAATTTTAATAGTTATCAGGGAATTAATCAGGAACTCTTCCTGCGGTAGACTAGAAATTGAATTCTACTGCAAGAAAATGGCAGTAAATTCTGTAAAGAGGGTTGAAATATTTGTCATATATTTGTTCATAGAAAAAAGTCACGTGAAGCTAGTTATCAATCTTTCATTTATTTACTTTCTCTATTTAACTAGGGCTACTATGTAGATCAGAGGCGCAAAAACCCAGACAACTATTAGGTGGCATCAAACAGACCCAGACAATTACTCTTTGTTGCCATCTAGTGGCTTTCTAGATTTTTTTATCTCTAATATTGTGCCCTTACATCCATGACTGCAGGATGCAGTGTGTAATTGTCTCTTTTTCTCTCTCCTAGAATTTTAATTGATTTTTCCCCCTTCCTTGTTGTAGTGCACTGGGGTTTAGTAATGACTTTTAAGTGCTGCAAGATTATTTTGTACAGCAAAATCCTGCAATAGGTGGTATTTTGATTCAAGAAAGAGGCTCCATAAACCAGAATACCTTTAGGGCAATGTTTTTTAAGCTTAGCAAGTTTAAGATGTGCTGCAAGTACTACTCTAGGACAGGGGGTGTCAAACTTGTGGTGTCATATTGTCATCACATGATGTGTCACAACTTTTTTTACCTTCACTAAACTGGGGGTGGGCATGGTCAGTGCGTGACACATCTGGGCCATGGGCCACAAGTTTGACACCCTTGCTCTAGGACGATTTCCCCTATCAGCACTGCTCTAAGAAAAATGAATGCCCTAGTATCAGAGGAGGAACAATCAATCACCATAAACATTGATGTCTAATTTTCCATACATAAGGAAAGTTATAAAACGCGTCACCGTTATATTTTATTTTATAAGTGTTGTTTGACGAATATAAACTGTTCTGACCCCCCGGCCTGTGAATAGACTAGAACACAGGCTTGGCTGTTTGCCACTACTCAATTACTGAGGTAACGAATCCTTTGGCTGAGGGCCCAGGCAACTCACGTTCAAAACAGTAGCTCTGCAGCAACCCAGATAATCCAAACAAAGCAACCCAGAGAGTCCAAACAAACAGACATGGCTAGAATACACGGATAGATTTTATTCACTACTAATTTGATCGGTTGTTTCCTGCAAATGTCCCCTCCCAATGCCTCACCTATAGAGCTGAGGTGGCGCAGTGGTTAGGGTGCAGTACTGCAAGCCACTTCAGCTGACTGTTATCTGCAGTTCAGCGGTTCTAATCTCACCGGCTCAAGGTTGACTCAGCCTTCCATCCTTCCAAGGTGGGTGAAATGAGGACCCAGACTGTGGGGGTGATATTCTGACTCTGTAAACCGCTTAGAGAGGGCTGAAAGCCATATGAAGCGGTATATAAGTCTAACTGCTATTGCTATTGCTAATCTCTCTTGGGAGGGGCCAATCAACAATCACCTGGGCTTAATCATCTTGTGTGAGACTGCCAACAGAGTTGCTGCTTCCGTTTCTCAGCCCTTCTCAATCTAGCATCAGGGACAAACTCACTTTGATCTTCCCCACTGCTCCATGCCTCAGGCACCTCCTGGTGGCCAACCAGCCTCTCAGGTCCCTGTTCTGAGTCTGAACCCTGCACAGGATCCTCCACATCTTCCATGGCAGACTCATATGATTCCTCACTATCCAAGTCCATCAGCAGCTCAACCGGATCCTGCTGGGCCACAACAATAAACTACTGCAGGATCCAATAGTACTGTTTGTGATTGACTCTGTATTTCCATCTACAGAGCTAGAAAACCATGACCAGGTACAAGATTCTAAGGCTTGTTCACATGAAACACTAAACAAGAGAGAATGACATTTCGGTCCAATGTGTCCCCAAATCCATGTAGCAATTGTGGTTACTTTATGATAAAATATCATGGCAAAATAGAAAACCAGTTCAGTCCACAAACTAAGTAACTAATGAGAGTTTATTTTGACTTGCAAACACAACCTAGGTGAGCAGGTAGTAAAAAGAGAAAAGAGTACTACACAATTATCAATGTTTCCTTTCCACGAGGCATCAGATTATAATAACGTATTTGGCTTTTATTTAGTACTTGCCAATTAGCACTGTGGAAAGCTTCAAAGGGATACTTCAGTGTACCAATGCTTTGTGAAGCAAGATACAACATTACTACCATGAAACTTTGGAAGCCCTGGAAAGTCTCTTCTGCCAACTGGAAGTGAGAACGGAAGTAACAAAACTCTTCAAAAAATTTTTTAGTAAAAGTTCCTCTGTGCTCCAACAAGGCAAAAAGATAATTCTCGAAAAGTGAAAGTTAGACTTTGCAGAAGTTAGATAGCAATATTGACACATTTAAAGTTTGGTATTGGATAAGATATCTGAGAATAACATGGAAAGCCAAGAAAAGAAAAGAAAAAGTGTCATGAAAAAAATCATGCCCGAGTGCTTGCTCACTGGAGCCACAAATGACCAGGTTCAAATTATCATAATGGATACTTATGCAAAATTGGAAGGAGGACAAATAGCATCAAGATAGAAAGACTCAATTACAGTAGCAATCAGTGCATCATTGAAAGATCTGAAAAACCCTGTTGAGGACAGATCATCCTGGAGAACTCTATTTTTGATCACTGACAGACAACACCAACTTGATGACATTTAATCAATCGTTCAATCAAAAGACTATCTGGAGCAAGTCAATCAAAGTTCTTTCTGCTTTAATCTGTTGTATTTAAAATTATATATATGGTATGTAGTATATAAAATAGCAAAACCTCCCTTGAGCTTTACTTCCAGTATCTAGTGGACTTTTCTGTGTGGTTTCTTGGCAAAAACGATATATTGGTTTGCCATGACCTTCTTCTAAGCATTATTGATCTTTATGTTAATATAATTGTTTGGAAATGTGAAGTAGCTTTAATTCTTTGCTTTAGCAGCAGCTAAAACATCTGCGGTTTTACATTGTATTTTTAATGTAAGAAAAATATGTGAATATTTGCAGTTAAAACCACAACCCATACTTCCCACAAAGAGGAAGGCACAAACCCTCTGCATACAAAAAAAAAGGGGGGGGGGCAAAAAGCAAATGGATGGATTGAGAAATTACTCAGTGTACTTTAATTAGTGGTGGGAAAGCACTGACTATTGATAAATCAGGATCTTTAAATCAGGGTTTCTCAAAATGTTCACACCATGAAATCCCCCACACCAGCCATTGATTAAGAGGCAAAGCACTAGAGATGGAAAATTATTTGTGCCTGAATAAACATTTTTTCTTTAGTCCCTTACTACAGAATCCTTAGAAATTGGAACACAGTTTGAAAAACTTGGCTGTAGCTTATCTCAGTGCAAAGAGGAATGCCAGAAATGTTCTACAGGTAGATTTGGGTTTGTTTCACTATGAACCTTTGAAGAGCATGATTTGTTGCCTTCACATACACCTTGAGTTAAAAATCAAACAGTTTGCATTATGGCCTGGCAGGTTATGTTGAGGTTAGTTAAACAAGAACTTAGCTAAGAGATAAGAAACAGGTGTTTTTTCCAAATATCATTACACTCCAAGTCCCATCAATTCTAGTTTGTTATGTCAACAAGAAGCTCAGGAAGGTCACATCTGACCTAAGAAATGTAGGACTATTTTTTGCTTCCTTATTCATTTAAGGAAACTGAATAGAATCAGTTGGATTTAACTTATGAGTAGACATATGGGAGGACTAGGGGAGACATGACAGCAGTGTTCCAATATCTCAGGGGTTGCCACAAAGAAGAGGGAGTCAAACTATTCTCCAAGGCACCTGAGGGTAGAACAAGAAGCAATGGGTGGAAACTAATCAAGGAGAGAAGCAACTTAGAACTGAGGAAAAATTTCCTGACAAGTTAGAACAATTAGTCAGTGGAACAGCTTGCCTCCAGAAGTTGTGAATGCCCCAACACTGGAAGTCTTTAAGAAGATGTTAGATAGTCATTTGTCTGAAATGGTGTAGGGTTTCCTACCTAGGCAGGAAGTTGGACTAGAAGACCTCCAAGGTCCCTTCTAACTCTGCTATTGTATTGTATTGTTTTGAAATTATTAAATGGTCAAAACTATCATTTGGGTCTGGAAATGACTTGTCTTATAGATTCTTTGTAACTGCCTTTGTGCAGTTTCTACATAGAGATCAAAGTTAATCTAATCTAGTGGTTAATATTGCATGGGTTACATGTGATTAGGAGAACAGATATGAATCATTACACTGGGTGAAGGTGCAGTGCTGCATTGCCTAGGGATCTGAAAGGAAATTTTTCTCTTGGAGAAACACTCACTTCCAACCATGGTCATGGGGGTGGGGGTATGGAGCTTTCTCAATAATAGATCATTCACATCATATGTTAACAGAAGTTCCTGAACTACATTTCCAAAACTCCAAACCAGCTTGGTCAATAGTGGTGAGTGAGAATAGTGGGAATAGTGGTTCAGCAATCTTAAGAGGATAGCAAGTTTTTTATGGTTGCTCTAGAGCCATGGTTCTCAACCTTTTCTTTACCATGGGCCCCTTTTGTGGCCACAGACCACCAAGACATAACTCAAAATTTAAATCATAACATTAGCTTAAACCATTGTGGCCCTTCCTTTGATGACATTAGCCCCCCCACCCCCAGTGATCTGCTGACCACAGGTTGACGACCACTGATCTAGAGTCATCTCTAATTGCAGACATAAACATTAACAAAAAAAACAATAAGATACATGAAGTCCTCAATGGAACTGCATCTATATGGTGGGAAGTAGGCAGTGGAGTACCCAATGCTCTGTTTTAGGCCCAGTACTCTTCAACAACTTTATCAATGACTTGGACGAGGGGATAGATGGGAAACTCATCAAATTTGCAGTTGACATCAAACTGGCAAGAATAGCCAACACTCCAGAAGATTGGCTCAAGATACAGAAAGATCTTGACAGACTTGAGCATTGGGCGCTATCTAACAAAATGAAATTCAGAGGTGAAAAAAGGAAGGATCTACATTTAGATAAGAAAAACAAAATAGCAGTAGACTTATATACCGCTTCATAGGGCTTTCAGCCCTCTCTAAGTGGTTTACAGAGAGTCAGCATATTGCCCCCAACAATCTGGGTCCTCATTTTACCCACCCCGGAAGGATGGAAGGCTGAGTCAACCCTGAGCCGGTGAGATTTGAACCGCTGAACTGCTGATCTAGCAGTAGCCTGCAGTGCTGCATTTAACCACTGCGCCACCTTGGCTTTTATGCACAAGTACAGTACAGTATATGTGGTACCTTGCTCAAAAGTAGTAACTGTGAGATGGATCATGGACAACCATTTAAATATGAGCCAGCAGTATGCAGCAGCTGACCAAAAAAAAAATCAACACAGTTCTAGGCTGCATAAACAGAGGGATAGATCAAGATCATGTGAGGTGTTAATTATAAGGCCACACTTGGAATACTGCATTCAGTTTTGGTCACCATGATGTAAAAAAAGATGTTGAGATTCTAGAAAGAGTACAGAGAAGAGCAACAAAGATGATTAGGGGATTGGAGGCTAAAACATATGAAGAACGTTTGCAGGAACTGGGTACATCTAGTTTAGTGAAAGTACTCTCCAAAGCACCTGAGGGTAGAACAAGAAGCAATGGGTGGAAACTAATCAAGGAAATAAGCAACTTAGGACTGAGAAGAAATTTCCTGACAGTTAGAACAATTAATCAGTGAAACAACTTGCCTCCAGAAGTGGTGAATTCTCCAACACTGGAAGTTTTAAAGAAGATGTTGGATAATCATTTGTCTGAAGTGGTATAGGGCTTCCTGCCTATTCTATTCTGTTCTGTTCTGTTCTGTTCTGTTCTATTCTATTCTATTCTATTCTATTCTATTCTATTCTATTCTATTCCATTCCATTCCATTCCATTCCATATATATAAAATAGTGAAAATAAAGAGCGAGTAAGACACAGAATTTATCTATACAACTTTACCCATCATTGATTATAAATTCAGAGAAACTGTTTTATCAATAAGATTGAAGACAAATAAGAGAAAATAAAGACCTTTAGCTCTACATTTCCTTTCCATCCAGTTTCAACCTAACACTGTTCATTATTCACAAATACCTAGACATACACACAAACACATCTACAAACATATATACATGGACATATAATATGTATATCTTTAATTCAGATTTAGAAGTGAGCTTGGCAAAAGTAGCCACTGGGACTGAAAAAGCACAAAGGATAGATTTTTAAAAAAATAAATGACAATCTGTATTTGTCATTAATTGCACAAACGTGAGCATAACGTACATTATAGTCTGTGCATTAACTGGATGGATTTCCTGTAATAAAATAAGTAGCATAATCACTAAGGATCCTTTTAACTATGTGTAATTATAAATGTCCCAATATGTATTCCAAAGTTCTCAATATCAGATAAATTGTCTTCCTGATTTTTCTATATCAAGGCCTTTGCTGCTTTTTGCCAAACTTCATCAAAGATTCAGATTCATCACACATCTCTTAATAAAATACTCCAAATAGCCTCTGCAAAACAAGTGATGCATTTAGCCACCTTTAATAAATAAGGGCAACATTAGTAGAGATTTTTTAATGGTCTGGCTTTTTGTACAAAGTGAATACTGTTAATACAGTAAGTAATATAACTAATGCTTCTTTTCTATGCTGTAAATAGCCATTAAATGACCTAGGAGAAAATAATACTCTAAGCTTAGGAACTTTATTAAAATATGTAGCAAACCATACTTTGCTTTTTTAAATTCTCATCCTGAATTAATATTTTATTGATTAACCATAAGAAATTCATTAAATGTGAGAAATGAAGAGAGAGACAGCACCATCTTCAGGTGAGAGAATGATATATCTGTTGTGTATATAAAGGAATGAAAAAGAAGGTGAATATATGTGTCCCAGGATAATGTTGCAGAATCCAGTCTGGGTCAATCACCAGGACCAGAGGTTTTGTCTTCTGAGCTTTCGGACTAGTGCTGGAGCCCATCTTCAGGGAATTTCTCTCTTTAGCAGAAAGTATGCTGTTCTGTGTGCGGTATTTATAGTGCTTGTTGTAAGACACTTTTTAGATGTTGATTAGGGTGTTTTGATGGCTGGCTTTTAAGTCATTAGCTATTGTTTGCTTGTGCTTCCCAGCCCTAAGTATTTAATAGGCTGGTGGTAAATCAGCACGCCTGTTGACTGTCAAGGGACCGATTTCCAGGCTTCAATCACTTCCCTGGCTGTTTTTGTGCTTGCTCATCCAACAGCCTTAGTAACTTCAAAGTTGAATGTATTGTAACATAGAAGAATGCATTCTCAAAGGTCATTTTCAAATGACCAGCTGTTTGCAAGGAGTATAAATCTTTCCATTCCACACCATCCAGCCAGAGCTTAAGAAGCTTCATCAAAGAAAAACCAGAAAGTCCAGTTGTCTCTTGAAAAATCACCTTTGGGACAACCATGACCTGGATGACAGAGAATCTCGGTAGACAAAGGAATGCATTGTAACGCTGTCAAGAAAAGAAGATTAAAAAAAAAACTATTTTACTAGAGATCCAATTTTCAGCTAAAACTGACTTTGTATCAAAATGAGACTAATACATAGAAAATATTCCAGTATCATCAAATTTTTCAAAGAAATTTTGCCCATTTTACAGAAATCCCACCTGCTTTTTTCTTAATATATATCTGAATACTGATGTGAATTAAAAGACAGATATAAAATTCATCTTTAATTATTATGCAACATTGAAATACTGGTGATCATTAGATTAAAAAAAAATACAACAACCAATGCCTTTATAGAATGACCACACATTGACACAATCTCCAAAGCTTTGATCATTGTATCTCCAAAAAAGATATTATACAGCTGGAGAAAGTATAGTCAGAAATATCAAGAGACTGGAGTATTTCTCCAGTTTAAAAAGATTTATTGTTGTAAACTTTTCAGCTTAATAAGTATGGAGCAAGATGGCTTATTGCAATATGTGAATCTGACTATTATGTGTAATCCATATTTTATCAATTAACAACCTGGATAAATCAGGACACCATTGGGTATTTCATTAACCAAGATTAAAAAAAATAATGGTTAGTGCGATGTGATAACCAGATCAAATTTTAGACTAAGATGATAATCTTGCTACTTTGCTTGTTTTTTTATAACAATGACGTGTACTACTAATTCAGATTTTAATATCTAAGCATTCACCTCTGAAGATCTTGTTATCACTATAATAGGTGCATCTTAAGACCTTTATGCTAGTTAGACAAAATAGAAATCTGAAAATTTATCATGGTAACTTAGGGATACAGGAAAGACTCTTCAATTCTATATTGGAAGGAAAAAATATTCACTGTTGTACATTGTGCCCTCTAAATATGTTGTACTACAATTTTCACAATTTCTTGTCATTTATTCTGTTTGGTAGAGCTGAGAGCTGAACCCCAAGTTATCTGAAGGTTGCTTATTACTTATTTATAGAACTTCAAAAATCACATTCTACAAAAGGCACACATTTTTCATTACTTTTAACTTTTAACTCTGAAAAAACTGGTTTGCCACAAGTTGTTTTTGCTATAACCTGAACCACAGCACTCTCGTCAACATTTCCTAGAAGCACTTTAAATCCCTCAGAAGAGCACATGGAGAGTCTCTTATAAGAGCCTGTAAATATTATTTCAAAGTTCAGTTCTTTTTAAAAAAATGTATTGCAGCTGTGTTAATAGTCTTGACATAGGTCATCTTTTAATCTTTCCATCCCTTGGCACAGGAGGACGACGTAGTCTCTTTTCAAGTAAATGTTAATCTCATTGCTGTTAATAATATGAAAAATGCAATCACTTAGATGGAAAGCAGACCTTGAAAAAGCTTCCATTTGGAATGATTGCTGTGGCAACTAATTGTTCATGGCCCTAATTACAAACAGCTCTTCGACTTTCATTCATTTTCTTTTTAGGAAAATATTAACAGGTTAGTTCTGTTTTATAGTTTTATATCATGTGCTGCAAGATTTGTCTTCACTCACTATGGCTTGAAGGTCACCTGGACCTAATTAAAAATCAATATTTCTCTTAGTCCTCATTAATTAAGCTGCTTGCTTAACTGTATGAAAAATGACACTGCACAGCTTTGTATCGTAAAAAAGTTTAAAGCATGTTTCTCATCCACAGACTTTGAAATTTATCTGCTTATGCTAAAACGTATGCATCTAACAGCATACAAACAAAGCATACATAACAAAGCATACATAACAAAGCATACATAACAAAGCATACATAACAAAGCGGGACCTGGTGGCTCAGTGGTTAAGACACTGAGCTTGTTGATCAGAAAGGTCGGCAGTTTGGCGGTTCGAATCCCTAGTGCCGTGTTAATGGAGTGAGCTCCTGTTACTTGTTCCAGCTTCTGTTGACCTAACAGTTTGAAAGCATGTAAAAATGCAAGTAGAAAAATAGGGACCACTTTGGTGGGAAGATAACAGTGTTCCTTGCACCTTCGGCATTTAGTTATGCCAGCCACATGACCACGGAGACGTCTTTGGACAGCGCTGGCTCTTTGGCTTTGAAACGGAGATGAGCACCACCCCCTAGAGTCAGGAACGAGTAGCACATATATGTGAGGAAAACATTTACCTTTAACAGTTTGTTAATCTATGCAGTATGGATTGAAAAGAATCCAATCAACATTATTGGGAGTAAATTGAGTTTTGCACCTGAGAATCGGTAGAGGGAGGAATATCAGCCCAGAACCAAACAGAGTTAACCTTCACTCCTGCCATTTTAAAAAAAATCCATAGTAGAATTATACAGGATAGTAGTTAGTTTCCATAAGGTGAGGAATAGCCAGAGGCTCTCTTTCACCTTGTTTTTAACCTTTACAAAGGCTGTTTTGCTTACAGCAGCAATGGATTTCTTGCAAATCTCCTTCTCCAGGGCTTCTTAGAAAAATGAAGTCACCAGAAAGCACTGAGGAAAGTCTGCCATTTAAGTAAATAGGATAGGCTTTTTAACAATTATAGAAAGTTCGACACCTAAATCACTTCATATGCATTATTGACATTTTTTCCACTCTGGCAAGTCTTTCATAGGAAGACTTTGTGTGTTGCTTTAGTATTTAGCATGTAATTATTTTCATTCTATTTGCTGTTGTTTGCTGCCCACTTATTGAGTTGGTGTCTTTATAAATCAGTAAATATAGTAGGTATATCCATAGAACCATAAATATAGTTGTAGTTCATTGACTACAATTTTCCCCCTGATGCTGGAGTAGAAATGAAAGAATCCGAGACAAATAGCTGACCACCATCTTCTGGAATATTTCCAGGGAAGGGGGATTCACTATCATCCCTGATAATGGATTCCATGTTTATCTGCTTCACCCTTTATTTTATTTTCTTCAGGTAATCTGTTACCTTGAAAGTTAAAGTTATTTTTCTGTATTGCAGATGTGTTTCAGTTGAAAACAAATTTGTGTTAAACTGGTGTCAAACTGGTGTCAAACAGGTGGCCCATGGACCAGATATGTCACATGCAGGCCACGCCCACCCCAGCACCGTGAAGGGAAAAAAGTCACAAAATGTCATGTGATGACAACGTGACACAGAGAGTTTGACACCCCCTACCCTATCAGATGCTTGAAAATGCTATCAGTCTGATTGATTGATTACATTCCATCAAGTCACTTTTCACTCTTAGGGACTACATAGATAGGTTTTCTCCATGAAAATCTATTCCTAGCCTAGTCTTTCAGCAATTCCAATAATCAGTTACTTTGCCTTCCATTCATCATCTGTTCTCCAGGATTATCAAGTGCCTTCAGAACACTAGTATGCATGGTGTCTGGTCATGAAAGAATTAATTCATCTGAGGTCAGTATCCATTACCTGATTAAATTTAACCCTTACTCTCACCCTAATCCTGATTAAGCATCTACGAAGATGAAACCATAATCTTGTATATCCCCTTTACAGAGAAGACCAAAGTAAGATAAGAGTTTTTCTTCTTATCTTTTACACTTATATCACGTTCAGTGACAACTAGTATGTTGCTTCTTTTTATTTTGAACGTATCTGAAAAAGTCCTTTTCCTTGACATCCTTCATTAACTTCAGCTCCTTCAGTGCTTTATCTTTCCAGAAGCTAATTCTTTAGTTACAGTCCACCTCTCTCTATTCTTCTTTTGTGATTAGGCACCCTTTCGTAATTTTTTTCCTCAACCACACAATTAAATGGAAGCAATCTACTTTGCCCCCCTCATCTCAAGTCCAGGGAGGGCTTTACAGCCTGGAATAAAAAGCTATTTTCTGATGTTTAATCTCCTATTTCCTAACTCTGGTGGAACCAACTTTACAACAGTGTTTTAAAGCAGAGGAATTGCACTCTCACAATCTTGTGGGCTGCCAAAGGTCTTTTAGTGATGCTATGATGTTACTGGAAAGGTTTGATCAAAGTTGGCATTTGGGTTCCAATTAACAACAAACCAACCAAGGCAGAGGATCTCATTTTATCTGTAAAAGCACATATAATCTTCTTCCCCTCCCTACTTTCCAGCAATAGTTTTACAAGGGGAGTCTATCAAGCCCTATAAGGACAAATGAATAAGTTTAAATTCCTTATTCCCAACTCCATTTGTCACTGTGCCTAATAAACTCTGAACACGATGCTCTCTAGTGCTCAATCATATTAATTATGTTGAGATTATTGCCGTCTTCTAGGGACTCTTGAGAGGTAAAACTGGGCTCCTTTTTAATGCAAAATTTTCATTTTGTAGGACCTGCTCAGCAACAAAAACAACCCTGCTTCTAAGCTTTCTAATCTTACCTTTTTTCAGAAAGGTTATTAGCAGAGGCAGTAAAAATTGAACATCTTTACTGACTTGAAATTCCCTAGGAAGTCATTGGGCTTATTTGATAATAGTTACATTTAATTCAATAGTCAAGCTTTGTGTCTGCTTATTCAAAAGTCCCAAATGTATGAGTCATTGATATAGGTCCCCTTCTACGAAATAATAGAAGTCAACAAATTATCACTATGTTCATGCATATTTATTCTCTCTCTCTCTCTCTCTCTCTCTCTCTCTCTCTCTCTCTCTCTCTCTCTCTCTCTCTCACACACACACACACACACACACACACACACACACACGTTATCTGTTTATAGAGTAATAATAACAGTTCCTTTTGTTATTTCCTTTTGTTATCCCCATTGATATCTGAATTTCTTCTTTTCTGCCATACTAAATTGATTCCTAGGCCTAGTGTATAGAAATAGGACCTGAGTCTAGGAAGTTAATTTGCCAGCTACTCAGAATGAGAATTTATGGTCAAATCTAGCACTACCCATCAGGGAAACATACAGTCTCTAATCAATTTTAATTTTTGAAAATTAATAGGAAGAAGGTGTAACATTGGAAAAATGGACTTCTATGTATATACCCAAGCTTCTCTCACTCACTCTCTTCCATCCACCTTTAATCTACATTAACAACCTCCTAAATTTTGAATGCATTTGCTTTATTCCTAGATATAACTAGATAGCCCAGTGACACATGGGGCCAGCCTTTGAGAAAGAGGCCAGTCTGATTGAACTAAAATGAACATTAAATTTTCTGATAGTTATAACTAAATTTCAATAACAAATCAATAACAGATAAACAGAATGACCACAGATGGACAAACAGGAGTGAGAACAAATTCTAACTTTCTGCTGACTTCCTCATTGACTTTGCTTGTCAGAATCGGTTAATGAGTGTTGGAAATCACGTTCATGTGACTGTGGGGATGCTGCAATGGATACAACTCTGCAAATAAAAGTGATCTGAATTTCAATTTCACAGCAGTAATGGGCCCTGGATTATTTGCACATTCTTCAAATTAGTGGATTTTAGATATGTTGATTCAAAAATTGTGGCATAATGCACTGTTTGGGCTATTTTGAAGGTAAAACAGACAAACAGATAAATACAATGACCAATTTAGTAGTAAGTATAATCTTTATTGTCATTGCACTTAAATACAATGAAATTGGTTAGTATTTGGATTCCATCAAGAAATAATGTTCATCTTCAAAATGAATTGAATCATCATTCCCTTGTAGTATACATGTTTCTTTCAGTTATAAAACTGTGTTCCGAATTTTTCTCCCAAATTGAACTTGGCTCATTCAACATCTTAAATCCAGTTTTCTTGGAACATTCCATTATTTTTATATTTTAGTTTTGGGCTTAATTTTGTTCATTTAATTACATCAATTTCCTTTTCCATTTATATATGAATACCTCTCATGTTGAGCCTGCATGTTTTAGTTGTTTCATATCTATTATTAATAACATTAATAAAATGTTCTTATTTTTATTCTGTTTCTTTATGGTGAATACATCTGGCTCAAACAAGCAGGTATCATAGAGCTACAATTAATATTTATATTTACCTTGCCTTTATCGAATGTAGAAAATCAGGTTGAGCAGAGAGCAGGTTTCATCCACTTTTTTCTGTGGATATTGAGGATATTTGCGGCTCAGACAGTAGTAAATTTGTTTCCACTAAGACATTTCCAAAAACAGCTTAAAGAAACTTGCCATAAAAGGTGGGGGGGGATCACCATTCTGCATTTGTTGTCAAAATAATAAGGAACAGCATACATTAGATTTTACTGTACTGAACAAGTCAGGGAACAGGGCTGTTTGTTATCAGTACCAGCTACTGCTGGTAGTTTCTTGTATGTTCACAGTTCTAATAGGTAGAAGATGTTAGAGTTCAAGCATAATAGATCATTATGATTAAGCTGTTCCCTCTGTTCCCAATGGATAGGATCTAGTGCAATTAATTATCCAGTTGGAAGCAGAATTCTGCACATGTTCAAAAGTACTGTCATACTTCTAACAAGATAGAGAAGCAAAGTCTAATATTGCCATACTCTCTCAGACACACTTTCAGATGTCCAGTTCAAATAATGGAAACAAAAGTCTGACTGACTTTTTCTAATTTTGCTGAAGCTACTTGTGAGCATTCATGAAGGAAAGTTGCACTGAACGGTATGTGGAGATGACTTTCATACAAAGTGGGAAGGTGTCTCAAGGTGATTCCTACATACAAGCGAGGGGAAATGGTCAGATCAGAGGCAGCTTAGCCCACAGGAGGAAATTGGGAATGTCAAAAATCTTAGAAAGCTTTGCTAATTGGGGTGGGAGAAGGGACATGTAAAGGTGACAGGAAGAAATGTACTTTCAGATTTGCAATATCCTGTTAATATAATCTTACAATAAAGTAATATTGGTTCATCTGGGCATGCTTCCTCTCAGACCACCTTGCAAGGTTGACATGCACCCATACTATCACCTGACTAAACAGTTACAATTGTAATGCTCTCTACATGGGCATATATTTCAAAACTGCGGGTACTGCAGTTAGTGTGAAATGAAATGACCCAGCTATTGGGAGGTGAGAGACACTACACTACAGCCATATGGCATCTGTGCTAGCAAAACCCATGAGTTTCCAAGTGCAATCCAAATCTTAAGTTACGATGATGTACGTGGGTTGGCTTCTAAACAAGTTTAAAGCTACTTTCTTTATATAGAACTAATCCACCCATCAAAGAAGCCAGTTCAAGGTTACCTCCAGATAATCCTGACAGTAAGAATCTATGTGGGCAACATACAATTTTCTGAATTAAAACAATGTATTGTTTTTTATATCTATCACCCTTGTTCTATTTTAGTTTATTTTTATTTTTATTTCTTCGTATTTTTATGCTGTGTTTCTTTTTTTTCTTTTCTTTTTGCAATGATATAAATATAATGCATGATCCCTAGGAAAAACCAGCTCACTTTTGAGAAGTTAAGGGGATAGCAGCTTATAGAGCATATCTTCTGATTCTAGCCCCTATTCTATGAAAATGATTCTCCTTTGCAGTCAGGTTAGCACCTGTCCTGATGACCTTCAAAGGTAGTTTTCCAGAGGACAGAAAACTCTAATTGGCCTTCTGCTGTGATACAAATTGCTTTATTGATGTGAACTCCTGGGAATTTATGTAAATTGTGGTGATATATTGGCTGTTTCAAGCTTTTAACTATAGCTGAATTCCTTTCACATAGATTTGCATTTCATTGAAACGTGAAAATTAAGTTACTTCCTATATTTCCTTACAATCAGAGGTGGGTTCCTCTCGATTCAGACCAGTTCAGCCAAATAGGTAGTAACTCGGCCGGACATGTGACCTTACTGGTTCTATCCTCAGCAGCGCCATCTTGATTTTCTGTTCTACACATGTGCAGAACAATCTTCATTGAAAAAAACGTAATTTTGTTTTCCTTTTTAAATGTTGTGCGCATGCAGAGACCTTTTTAAGGGCAAATGCATGTGCACATGGAGCGCCGAACCAGTAATAATGCCACAGGAACCCGCCAATTAAAATGATGGAAGCCAATCATGACTTGTACCTTGGATTGGGAAGACCAAGCATCTCTTAAAACAAACAGCCAGCAAAACCCAATGAGGCTTATTGCAGACAATAGCGCATTGAAAGGTCCAAAAATTCCAGACAGGATATAAAAGGAATACCTTTCTCTAGCTTTCTTTAATACTTAAAATGTTACAGCCACTTGTCCACCTCTAAAACATTCCCTGGGTGTTCTACAATATGCATAGAAGTTATGAAGGTGGTTTTTGTTTTTGGCTGCTATAGAAAAACACAGTAGAATCTAAAAATGGAAGAGTTGAACCCAGTGGTGGGTTTCTGCCAGTCCGCACCGGTTCTGACGAACCTGTTCGTCACCGGACCTGGAAGTAAGTTCCGGAACGCCTGCCCCGGCCCTGTCGCTTGCTTGCTCGCCCCCACCCATCTGGAAGCTGCTCCATTGCTCGCTCCCCCTGCCCGTCCGCACTATCCTAGCCCCACCTACCGCTCACTGATTGGCTGACTCACCAATCGCCCCACTCACCTCAAAGAACCCTATCTAAACCCACTTACCTTTTTTCCTGTTTGGCTCTCTATTGCTGCCTGCTGACTCCAAGGAGGTAAGTAAGCTGCAACTAAGCGCGGGGCAGGGGGCGCAGCGGCAGGCCATCTGGAGCGGCCTGCCACAGCCCTGAACTATAAGCAAGTCCAGTGACCTTTTGCGGCCTTGCAAGGATCCCGGATTCGCTTATAGTGCAGGGCCGCATGGCCGCCAGAAAGCATGGGGGCGGGGGTGGGAGCTTACACGGCATGGCCATCGTTTTTGACAAGTTCGGGGACCTCACAAGGCCTTTGCAAGGTCCCCGGACTTGCCCAAGATGCCAGGCCACCAAAAAGCATGGGCACAGGGGTGGGGGCGGGAGCTTACATGGCACGCCCGGTCTCCTAGGACCTCCTAAGTGCTGGCTGCACCACGCAAACTACCGTCCATCTCAGAAAATCAACTCCGGGAAGGTCCTTTGGTGGCGGCAGGCATCCTAGAATCTGCCTGCTAGCAAAGGACTTACCCGGGCTTCCTTTTCTAAACATGGGGAGATGGATGGTATTTTGTGCCAACCGCGCTACGTTCCCAAGGCCGCCCATGCCGCATTCTGCTGGAGCCAGACAGCAGCGGCAACAGCAGCAGGAAGATGGTGAGGCATCCCCAGAGGAGCCGAGAGCCTTGAGAGAGGGTGAGTGAGAGCAAGTTCCACCTGAGGGAAGGCGAGAAGGTGTGGGGAGGAAGCTCAGGCGACTGCCATAAGTTTGATGCGGGGGGGAAAAGAAGGTGTCTTAGTCTACTTTGAATGGGCGGTTGGGGGGAGGGAGGAGAAAGAAGGTGGGGGATAGTGGAATCCTTGCTGCTTTCTGAGCTTAGTGGTTTTCTTACAGACATTTCATTACCAAACTAGGTAACATCATCAGCGCTAAAAGGGAGTGGGGTTGGGGGGGGGGGAAGGAGGAGAGAGATAGGAGAAAAGGGAAAAACATAAGGAGGGAGAGGACTGTGGGGTCCTTTGGTGTTCTCTAAACTTGGTGGTTTTTAATTATTTTTAGGGAAATTTTATTAATTTATTGTTTATAGAATGTTTATTACAAGAAATGTCATTCCTTTTTGCAAATGTATTATTTGTGATGCAATATGTTGCTTTTAAGTGTACAGGTTGGTGCATGTGTCTCAAGGTGGCTGCTTTTCTATGGGCAGGCCAGGTTGGTGCAAGGCAGCTTTGCCAGATTTTGTGTGTTTCTGTGTGATACCTGGTTCGTTGTTTAGGTAATTGTGAGGTGGTTGCTGGTTCTGTGAGCTTCCTGGCACTG
This sequence comes from Thamnophis sirtalis, assembly GCF_051295495.1. Lineage (NCBI taxonomy): Eukaryota > Metazoa > Chordata > Lepidosauria > Squamata > Natricidae > Thamnophis > Thamnophis sirtalis. The sequence goes on along the minus strand of NW_028261382.1, from coordinate 128,846,944 downwards.
TCCTTTATAATTTCCCACAATGCCTTGGTGGTTTTTATTCCAGTGGCTTTGTCTTTCCTGTTCTTAGGGTTAGGGAAAAAACTGGTTTCCCCTCAGTCTTTTTTTTTTGGGGGGGGGGGGAATTGTTATTTTTTTTGGTGTTTTCCTGGCACTGTCATAGTTTGTGTGTGTGTAATGTCCCGCAGTTATCTACACATTAATAATGATCAAGTACTAATAATATTTCCTTATACATTTTAGTGACCTTTCCTTACATAATTGGTGTTTTCTTTCATACTTTTAGATTTCTAATTGCTGTTTCAGTTTGTTAGCAATTGATAAAACAAATCCCACATGAAAAAGTATTTGAAGCCTTCTTGATTTTAATTGTCAATTTATTCATTCCTGAACATTCTAATATTTATTCATTTTCATATCTTTGTTTTTTCCACTGGTGTGCAAGCACAATTCCAACAGCTGTTAACATGTGTAAAATTAAATATGTATTTATTCCATTTGAAATACAAGTAGTAAGTAGTAAGCTACTTACCTTCTGTAAGTAGCTCTTTTATTGTTTTGTGTACTTATTTTAATCTTATTTAAGTAGTAAGTGCACAAAATAATAAATTTTCTTTTTTATATCTTCTTTTTGTAGATCATCCATTGGGGCGAAGAATTCAGTGACATCGTCTTGGCCACTCCCATCCAGTCACATGACTGCCAAGCCACTCCCACCCGGTCATATGGCTGGCAAGCCACTCCCACAAAGGAGGCCACACCCACAGAGTAGGTTCCAAAAATTTTTGAAACCTACCACTGGTTGAACCTCATACTTCAAATTGTTCTGCCATCAGAAGAATGAACGACAGAGCTAGAGAAAGACTGTAGTTTTCTTGCTGTTCTGAAAGTTTCTGCTTGCTGTGAGCTGCTGTGAATTTTTCCAAATATTTCAGTGTTTTTGTTTCAGCGGGAAGTTCTGAAAAAGTTTAGAGAATGTGATTATTCTCAGTTCTTCCTCAGTTCTTTTCTCCCTCCCGAAGACAAATAATATCCTTCACGTCAGTTTTTTGACAAACAGAGCCCACGCTACCTCATAGAAGTGATGCTATGGGGGGGGGGAGGAGCACTAGATATATTGCCTTGTCATCCTCCATTTGGAGTAGGAAAGTAATAAATGTAATAGGTTGGCTATACTTGAGCAGCACATGGAGTTAATTTTTTCTGCATCCCTTTCTCTATTCTGCTGGTCACATAGAATAGAATAGAATAGAATAGAATAGAATAGAATAGAAGAGAAGAGAAGAGAAGAGAAGAGAAGAGAAGAGAAGAGAAGAGAAGAGAAGAGAAGAGAATAACAGAATTGAAAGGGATCTTGGAGGTCTTCTAGTCTAAACTCTTGCCTAGGCAGGAAACCCTACACCACTTTAGACAAATGGTTATCAACATCTTCTTAAAAACTTCCAGTGTTGGAGCATTCACAACTTTTGGAGGCAAGTCATTCCACTGATTAATTGTTCTAACTGTCAGGAAATTTCTCCTCAGTTCTAAGTTGCTTCTCTCCTTGATTAGTTTCCACCCATTGTTTCTTGTCCTGCCCTCAGATGCTTTGGAGAATACTTTGACTCCCTCTTCTTTGTGGCAACCGCTGAGGTATTGGAACACTGCTATCATATCTCCCCTAGTCCTTCTTTTCATTAAACTAGATATACCCAGTTCCTGCAACCGTTCCTCATATATTTTAGATTTAGACCTAGATTTATCTTGTTGAGAGGCCTTGCCAAATGGCATTGATAAAATCATTAGGGCCCATTAGGACCTACATATGGATGCTAAATGGTAGAAACAGATGATAGGCAGTCATAACATGTCTTCTCTTTTCTCAGAAGGATCCCTTTTTTTCTTTTTCTGCCTAATTCTTTGGGTGTTTTTCAATCTCCAAAATGCAGCAGTAGTGGTTCTGAGTTTATTTTAATGTTATAGGATAGCAAAATATCAATGGATGCTGAAAGGCCTTTTCAAGTTCCTCTCCTTGGGCTTTAATTGCAGAAATTGGCTAGAAGAATGATTACACAGTAGAAGGCAGGACACTCACACAAATACTTTAACAACCTCATCAGCACTGTGGGAAGTACAGGGAGCTCACACACCCTCCATGAGAAGTTTTACATTACATTTTCTTTTCTTTTGGGGGGGCGAGGAAACAGAAATCAAGTTCTCGTCTACTAATTTAAAGGAAGATAAATGGTGAAAAATGGCAAAATATATCTTATTTGCTTTAGTTATTTAATTGATGTTTATTCCAGCTTTATTCCTTTATAAGTAACTCAAGGCAGTGAACATTCTTAATACTCCTTCCTCCTATTTTCCCCACAATAAGAACCCTGTAAGATGGGAGGGGGAGGGGAGAGAGAGAGATGGAGTGGGAGAAAGGGGGGGAAGGGAGGGAGAGAGAGGGAGAAAAGTGTGTGTGTGTGTGTGTGTGTTCAAAGTCACCCAGTCAGTTTTCATGCCATTTTTCATAATCATAAAATATAGCTACACTTAAAAAAAACAATTTATGGTGAAATTATATTAAGTGCACAGTAGCATGAGAAATGTAATTATTTAAATGTCAGTGGTATGCAATGATTAATCTCATTAAACCGTTTTTCAAATTCCAAAGTGTCTAATTTCCATTCTACATTTAGTTCTCATGTTTCAGTGGTGGCAGGAGACTGCTTGCTGAAAGCATATTAAAAACTTACGTGGGTTACTTTTTCTTTAAGTTTTATTTATTCCAAATATTTAATATTAATCTGTTTATTTGGATATTCTCTGATGTTAAAGAGTGAATGTGTGTGCATGCGTGCATGTATGCACATGCACATGTGTATATAGTATATATGTATGTATACATGCATATATAGGAAGGTCACACTTCCACTCTCTGTCATTAGGCTTGTCACAAGAGTCCATCCAGACAGAAACCCAATATTTTTTACTGTTGCCTTTTTTGTTACATTTGTTATATTTATGCTGATAAATAAATAAAGGGAGACTAGTATAGATCTATTTCAAACTATTTAGCTCTCATCAGCTAGCCATACCCAAGTTTGGGAATCGAACCTATGCTCTATTGCCTCCCAGGCAAGGAGTTAACCATTTGAGGTACAGAGAACGACTCCTGATAGCACGCACATATATCTTACTGCTTTTGCGACCCTCCGCGATGCTCCAGCTGTTCAGCGGAGTGTTGTGCAGCCACTGTACACGCCATGCATGTGCACAGGAGTGCCAAAGACTTAAAAGGCCGGTAAGGAGCTCGGGCAGGCAGGTGGGCCCTCTGGAGCACTGTACCAGAACGGTATCTGGTGTTCAGGGCAGGGTTCAGTACACCAGTACTGAGGCATACTGCCTGCAACCCACCACTGATACATACACACACATCCAGTGCTACACAGCAAAAATTTCTTCCCTGAATTAACAACATGCTCAAAAATTTTAATGACCTTTTGTTCATTTCTTCACATTTTTTTCTTTTTATACCTCTTCTCCAAGAGCCAAGGTGGCGCAGTGGTTAAATGCAGCACTGCAGGCTACTGCTAGATCAGCAGGTCAGCGGTTCAAATCTCGCCGGCTCAGGGTTGACTCAGCCTTCCATCCTTCCGAGGTGGGTAAAATGAGGACCCAGATTGTTGGGGGCAATATGCTGACTCTCTGTAAACCGCTTAGAGAGGCCTGAAAGGCCTATGAAGCGGTATATAAGTCCACTGCTATTGCTATTGCTAAAGCATTTCTGCAACCAGGTAGCATTTTTGTTGCATTGGCAGCAAATCAAGTTTCTTTTTCTCTGCTACCGCCACATATACCTACAGATCTCCAGAACTGATAGATTCTTGGGCTAAAGGGTGGGATTTGAGCCAGCTGGAAGACTGAATGATGTATAATAGCAACATAATGACTGGAGAAACTCAAGGTAGAACTGCTGCCTCTCTTCAGGAAATTACTAAATCCCTCAAGAGAGCTTGCCAGCCTGGTCCGCTACCAGGCTGATGAAGCAACACAATTGCTGATGTTTTATAAATTTCATCCACAAATGGGAAAAGAAGAAGTTTGGATTCTAAGGGGAAATCAGGAAACCTATTGAGATCTTACTTTTGCATACAAAAGCATCTAAGTGTGGTTTTAGAAAGTCATGGTGGAATTTTGCAATGCAGATATCAAATCTAGTTACACTAATGAACTTCAAAGCTAATAAATGCTTCTGTTTGTTTATCTATACGTGGAATGTTCAAAATTAATCTCCTAGGGAAATTATTTTATACCACATCAATTCACACAGCTGGCATTTCAGCATCTACTTGCATTTCTTTCTAATTCATTAAAAACTTTTATGTCTCAGGCCCCTCCGTCTAGTCTTGGTAATATAGTTTTCTGACTGGTTATTTTAGTGCTTAAAATATTCTATCCAGTCTGACTGATGATGATAATGATTACATCTATTCAATCATGTCTTATTTTTGACAATTCTATGGACCTGTTCTCACCACATTTTCCATTCTTATATAGCTTCTTTCAGTTTTACATTCTGGTTGGTGTTGGCTTTGATTGTGTCTAGCTACTATGTTTATTGGTGGCCTCATTTCCTTTCCAAGCTGACCATTCTGAGCATAACACCCTATGTTTGTCTCAGGAGGTCCCAGGAGGCTCCAAGGAGGCCTGCTAGGCACAAAATGGGGCACAGGGGGTTTGTGTGTGCATGCACAGGGGGCAGTGCACACAGGGGGGCTATTGCACGGGCACACCTGCTTTCGGCACGCGAGGACAAAAAGGACAAAAAGGTATCCATCACTACTATAGCAATGGTGGGTTGCAAGTGGTATGCCCTGGTATGGGCATACCAGAGCCTGCCCGGAGCGCAGGGGAACCATTCCGGTACGGTGCTACGGTGGGTCCACCCGCCCACCCACACTCCTTACCTGTCTTTAAAGTCTTTAAAGTCTTTGGCACTTACGCGCATGGTGCCTACAGCCCCTGCTTGATGCTCCACCAAGCATCTGGAGCGTTACGGAGACGTCACTGGATGGTAAGACCTGTGCACGCACTGCATGTACATGCATGCTGCATGTGTTCATGTGGAGGATGCCGGGCCCTGTTGCAACCATACTGGTTGCAATGGGATCCGAAACCCACCATTGTACTACAGCCTATTGCAGCCTCCACAAACCCCATTTTCCCCATTTGTTGCAAGGAGGTAAATTGCTGGAAGGCAGAGGCCAAAGGGTTCTGGTGGGTGAGTAAGGCTAATTAAGGTGAACTTTTAAGATATTTGCCTTCCAGGAATATTGTCTGTTTTTATCAAGTCAAGCTATTCTCCAAAGCATCTGACAGTAGAACAAGAAGCAGTGGGTGGAAACTAATCAAGGAAAGAAGCAACTTAGAACTAAGGAGATTTCCTGACAGTTAGAACAATTAATCAGTGGAATGACTTGCCTCCAGAAGTTGTAAATGCTCCAATACTGGAAGTTTTAAGAAGATGTTGGATAACCATTTGTTTGAAGTGGTGTAGGGTTTCCTGTCTAGGCAAGGGGTTGGACTAGAAGACCACCAAGGTCCTTCCAACTCTGTTATTGTATTCTATTTACATACCCCAGTACCGTTTGTTTGTCACCTTTACTGTCCAAGGAATGCCAGAAGTCTTCTCCAGCACCACATCTCAAATGAGTCCATTTTCCTCTGATCTAGTTTTTTTGTGGTCCATCTTTCACAACCATAGGTAGCTATGGGATACAGGAGAGTGGGGATAATCTACAACTAGTTGCCTGGCTGATGGCCTTATTTTTCCATACTCAATTCATGCTCATCATTGCTGTGCGAACCGGTACAATTTTATGCTTTATTTCTGGACTACATTCACTACTTTGATTGAGCTGCAATCCAAGAAATATTGCAAATAGACAAGAATTTGATTACTTCTAGAACTGTTAAGATATTAGAAAATAGAAGAAAATAACTGGGAAAGGAGACAAAGCAAATTTAGAATCTGCTTTTATCTCAATTGTCTAAACTTATATGTATCACTTGTGGGAGAGTATCACAAAGTCTTTCTTTGAAATTAAAAATTATTGAGAGTTTTTAAAGTCACTTTTTTAAACTAGGCAAGCTGCAGGATGGGAGCTCCACAATGATCTCCTTACATTAGGCAGAAGTTAGAACTCTACATCTAGAAAGTAAAGCGAACAAAAAATGTATCTGAGAATATATAATAATGCTTTCAGTTGTTTTGAAGCTCTGTTTGAAACAAATTAGACATAATTAGCCAAACTGCACCATCTTGTGGCTGCATAGAAAATATTTGAGACATAGAAGCATTCTAGAAATGCCTTATATTATGCTGGTATATGAAGTTAATTTGCTCTGGGAAATAATAATTTAGGTAAAATGTATACAGGTTAATATAAAGTCCGCATCTGCCTACACTTTGCAAACACTGAAATTGTTACATTGAAGTCAAAGATCAATGATCCTTAGCAATAACCAGAATGAATTATTTTACTTCTCAGTACAAATTTTAGAGACCTGCTGTCTAAGATGACTGTCTTTTTCCGCTAATGATAGAACTACAATGGCTCTTCCTGGGGGGTGGGGGGCTCCTGGAGGGTGTCTTGTGATGGATCACAGCCCTAAAGATGAAACTCCTGAGAGCAATACTGCTTTGTTTCCACCTCTAATTGCCCAGGTTCCTTAAACCTTTGGAAAAAGGGAATATATGGAAATGTGAGTTCAAGTATCATGTTTTTCACCCTTGGTTTAGGGGAAAAAATCAAGCAAATAGCCCCCAGAAAGTATTTGCTTCCAAAAGTATTCCTTCACAATGAAGATAATTTTAGAGAATGGCTTCCAACTTCAGCTCAAGACAAAGAAAGGAATGTTTCCTCTTCCCTAGATGTCTATCTGCAGAAGTCAATCTAAAGAAGGATCAAAGCTGTAAAGAAGAAAATAGCATTATTCAGGAACACCTCAATTTTCCTTCTTTCCTGTCTCCCCCACCCCATGTTATTATCTTCTTTTTTGATGGAGGTGTTAGAGCTTAACTGCAAAGTCAGGGATGAACACCACATGGCAGCAAAGTCATAAGTACAATTCTTTGGAGCCGTCTAGTGAAGGCTGTGAAGGTTGGACAATAAAAAAAGCTGAGCGCCAAAAAATTGAGGCCTTTGGACTATGGTGCTGGAGAAGACTCCTATGAGTCCCTTGGATTGCAAGGCGATCAAACCAGTCAGTCCTAGAGATCATCAACCCTGACTGCTCTTTAGAAGGCCAGATCCTGAAGATGAAATTCAAATACTTTGGCCACCTAATGAGAAGGAAGGATTCACTGGAGAAAACCCTAACGCTGGGAAAGATTGACAGCAAAAGAAAAAGGGGACGACAGAAAATGAGGTGGCTGGATGGAGTCAGTGAAGCAGTAGACATGAGCTAAAATGGACTCTGAGGGATGGTAGAGGACAGGAAAGCCTGGAGGAACATTGTCCTTGGGGTCACAATGGATCAGACACGACTTCATAACTAACAACATGATCATCCATATTTTTGCAACTTAAGTCTTGAAGTCATATCTTTTCACAAATCTCTATCTCTGCCTATAATTCTCAGGCACATTATTTATATTGAAACTGATTTATATAAGTGTCCTTGTGATTCTGTTTTTGTTATTCCTCTTCCTTATGAAGTTTAGAATACTTTCCTGATTTTTATTGGAAGAAAAAAAACACCAGCATTATTAATCATAACTGTAAGAAAGATAGTAAAAAGCTTTTAGGCATGGGATTTAGCAAAATGAGGAAGTTACTGTTCTTGAAACTGAGGAAGTTAGAGATAAATATAGGTTTCTGAATCTCTCACAGCATATTGTACAGGCTATAAAATAAATGCTTTTATCAAATAGTTATACCATCAGCTCATTTCTGCCAAAAAAAAAGCAGAAAAGGAAGAAAAATACGATAAGGAGATACAATTTAAAAAAATTACAATGGGACATAAAATGGCTCCACAGAACAACTTTCCATTACCCGTGTCTCATTTATACAACTAAAATAACAGATTTTTCCATTGGCTTTCATTAACCTTGGCAACAAATGTTCACAATAATGCTTCATCCAGTAACTTAATAAGGTTAAAGCCATCCTCTGTTTCATAGGAGCTCAGTGGCTCCCATGAAATACAGCCTTTATTCAGTGGCTGTATATAGAGAAAGAATTAATTTAATACTCTCAGTCCCTCCAGGATTCTCCCCCCTCCCCTCTTCAACAGATTTAAAAACAAGCTAACAACCGTAAAGTATTATGGACAAAAGTCATTATAATGAGTTGGTTCCAGATTTGCCATGAATAGAGCTCTACTCACTTCCAAGAGATACTCTTCTTGGAAGTGAAGTATGCATTGGGGAGGATTTCATTAATACTGTCTTCTATTTATGTTTCCCTATAAATCTGTTCTGGAGGATTGGATTACCTTCTGGAACAACTTGAAAGGAGGTTGCTGGGGAACAGGTACTAGCAAAAGTCACCTGGAGCCACTAGACTGCAGTCCTTTCTGCAAATGGAAAGAGATCTTCCATTACAGAAGGGTAACTTGGAATCTGGCTCAATCTATTTTTCTCTAAAACAATCCAGCATTCTCAGCTAGCAAATGAAAACTGGGGAAGATTTTTAAATAATGGCTGACAGTCTTTTAACATTTATTTATTTTTGTTTAATATATGCTTCCTAATTTTCTTCCATGACAAAGCTTAAATTGGGAGGATTAATCCCATCAATCAGCAGAGGGAGAAAAAGAATTCAGGTGAAAGATATTGAAAGGGCAGATGCTCTGGCTAGATGTTCCTCCAGCTGTTCTTTGCTGGCTAAAGAACTATATATAATAATCCAGGCATCAACCTAGAAGACAAGAGCTTGTGAGTTCTAATCTCCACCTTAGGTACAAAGCCAGCTGTGTGATCTTGGGCCAGTTACTTTTTCTCAGGAAAGTAGACAATGGCAAGCCACTTCTAAAATCTTGCCAAGAAGACCACAGGGAGCAGTCCAGGCAGTTGCCATGAGTCAGTATTGACTCAATACACACACACACAAGTGATGAGAGTACTGTCTTCTTGGCAATGATGAGAAGATTTAAATAGCAATACCATTCCAGGGCATAGAATGAATAGTAAGTGCTTCTTGTCTTCACTTTTAAAAAATAAAGCATTTTGAGCCAATTCCACAATATGGTTTACATAATATTTATTTCTATTTGTTTTGTTTTAGTGAATCTGCTTCAACAAAGTCAATCCAATCCATATGCCTTTGGATATTTTTAGTGCAATTCTTACCACTTCCAACCAACAGGAACAACAGCAAGGATCCATGATAGCTGTGAATTGTGGTGTTTTTTTGCTTTCGCCTGCTTTAGTTTATTCTTGGAAAGAAAAATAAGAATGGAGGTGAATATTGCACTCTGTAGAATGATAATAAAGAATGTAAAGATGTATAAAAGATTTATACCAGTAGAGGTTCATATCTATTTGAAAAAGAGGTGACTTCCAATAATTAAAAGTAACAAGTCAGATGGGTTCCACCACAAATCAGCGAAGCCCTTATCCGCGGAGACATAAGCGCGAAGACCAATTCGCGCCGTTCTAAGCGCTAAGGAAAAACGCGACCCTACCACGATGACATAATCGCGGAGGGCAAATCCGCGCATTCCCAAGCACTCAGTACCCTAAACATAACCCTAAACCTAACCCTAAACCTAACCCTAACCCTAAACCTAACCCTAAACCTAACCCTAAAACAAACCCCTAAACCTAATCCTAACCCTTACCTTAATTGAAATCGGCTTTCTGCCGCAGCGCCGTTTTAAAGCGCCCTTCTGTTGCCGCACTGTTGTCGCGGCGGTGATGACGTCGCGGCTTTAGCGCCACGATTTTATCACCGCGATTTTGACGAGCGCGGTTTTGTCGTGCCACGAATAATAATTATTAACTTGGCAGGGAATGGAAGACCATAACTTTGTTGGGCTGACTGTTAATTAGCCTACCAAATGAAATTTAAGTCCAAATATGGCTTAGGACATTATCATTGATGATGATAATGGTGGCTAATGACAATAAATATGGCATTATGTAGAGCAATTGCGTAGATACATGTAATACCTATTCAGTTAATTGCTAGTTAAATTAACTCACTTGTGTCAGCCATTAGCTCCCTCGTTTCTTCTTGTGCCTATAGAAAGAAAATATGAACTCTTGGGACAAAATTATATTTGTGCTTGTTTGTTTCTTTCATAAACTTCATTGTTACTTTAGTTAGGAAGTAAGAGAAGAAGCCAAAGCTTTTGAAAGAACTTAATGAGATGTGTACAGCAGTACTTCTCTCAGATTGCTGATTTACAAAGTCTAGTAGACCCAAATATTTACTATTGAAAACTCCCTCAATTCTTCAATATTCTTCAACCAACTTTATTCCTTAATATTCTTCAACTAACTTTAATTTTTCAGGCTTGGAGAAATTCTAAGTATGCAGTCCTTACACAAGTTCTAATATCTTTGAAAGGTAGTCACAAGATGTTGCTGGCATTTACTGCAATGCTTAATTTTGTTTGCAAATACAGGGTAAGTATGGATAGAAGAACACAAGTATCAAAATATGTAATCTTGCACAGGGGTGGGATCCTACTGGTCTAACAACTGGTTCGTTGAGCGCTTGTTTTGCTTGCGCATGCACCTGGCATGCTCTGCACATGTGTGCAAAGGTTACAGAAAACCTGCCTTCCACATTACTGCTGGTGAGGAAAACAGCTGAGGCGTGGCAATCCACTCTGCCATGCCAATCAGCTGGGCTTTGGAAAAGGAAATATAGATGAGTATAGTGCAGGGGAGGGCGGGCAGGCAGGCCCACTTCAAAGTCGGAGTGAACCAGTTCGCTCCCAGCTAATAGTCGGAGCTATCCCACCCCTGGTTCTGCATGTAATTTGAATGTTGGTGTATAGCATATAACTATATGGACACCAGGAATTGAATTCAGCTCAAGAAAGATTTTATACTTACTTTGATGGGCAATATGATGTAGACATTTAATGAAGTGATAAATACAGTAAACTGAAAGTTGTACAATATCAAATTGCTTCTTATAAAAATATTGTGAAGTTTTTATGATACAAATAAATAATGAATATAATTAGATACTGTTTGGTGCCATTTATTATTCAGAGGTTACCTAGCCGACATATTTCTTGTCAAGTTCAGTGCTGGGATTTTGATTCTCCTGGGCATTGCTGATGCGTCACAATAACCTTGGCTACTGAGCAATTATTGATTCATAACACAAAGCATGTATGAGAGAATTTCTACATACAGTTAAGTGCTTATAGACATTATATGAAGCAATGGTAGAAATATCTTTTTGGTATAGTTTAGATTATTAGTAGATGCTCCTCCTGTCTTTGATATTCTTGTTCAATGCCAATATTGTTCTAGGAATGGAAAAGGTAGTACCAAGAATTCCACTAATAGATAAATGGAATGAATGAATGAATGAATGAATGAATGAATGCTTATTGGATGACTATATCAGACCTAACGTACTGTGTAGCTGACTCCCTTCTTGTAGCTGTTTCCTACTTCTGACTGGTCCCATTGCTTATGACAATGAAGCAGAAGATCTGGGTGAGAACGGAGGTCTAATATAAAATTATCAGCCTGTATGTCATATTAATACTTCTTTGACTTCTGCTTTAATTTACAATGAAAACAACCACCACCAAACAAGTGTTTCTGCTTAGAAATGTGCTGAAACGTCAGGAGGTACATACTGGTCTGCAGAGAGGCTTCTCTCTTAAGATTTAAACAAGAATTGCTTTAAAGCAGAGCCTTAAATGTGCCCTGTCAGTAGTAACTTCATTGGAACACTTTTTTTTTTTGCCAGAATCCTAATTCTCAAAGCCTCTCAATGGGAAATGGTTTTGTTTGCTGAAATCTCCGTTACTGCCGTCATTCGCTCTTTTCTGTATTGCATCTGCTCATTCCCCAAACATCACTGCCGGTGTTCTAAAAAAAAAACACAATAAAAAGGTGGGATGCATTTTTCATTTTTCTTTTCTGCAGGCCTTCCTCAACCTGAGGCTTCTCCAGATGGATAACCCTTGATTTTCAGAAATCCCCCAGCTTGCCTGGGGAATTCGGAGAATTGGAATCTGACATCTTTAACTTCACGTTCCCTACAGTTGTCCAAGTCTGCTGATTCTAGCCACTTCTATGCAGGAGAGGACAATTTGGCTACTCATGTAGGGAAACTCGCCATTGGAACACTGGAAGTTGAATAATTTGGAACTGTGCAATAAACTGCCGTGAGAAATATGCCATGGAAAAAAACATTAAGCACTGCATTTTCTACATGTATTTTGAGGGAGTAAGTGCTGCTAAATGCAATGTCATTTATCAACATGTTTAAAGAAGTTTAAATACAATAGATAAAAATATGAATTTGTAACAATTTTGTCCAGTAGAGACCTTAATGTAAATTAAATAAAGAGTTTTTCACTATAAAGATCTACTTCATGGGAAAATATAACAAACAGCCTGAAATCATTTGATCTGCACAATGCTGGGAAATCTTTCCTAAAAATAGGAAGTGAGGGCATTGCCAAATTGCTCAGCTGTTTGCCCATGTCTAAATCTTATTCAACAAATGAAGGTCACATCTATCATAGATTACATAAATAAACCACCCTAGAGACAATCTTTGGCATCTATTATGCTGTATGGCTGTAGCCTTTAAAGTATGGAACATGAAATATCAAGTTAATGCACCCACCTATATTTACCTATATTTATTTTTAGAATCACCTTATGGTGGGCCGCCAAAAACTTTTATAAATAAATAAATATTGCTGTGTAAGGTGATGTTGCAAGGGCACCATGAAAAAAGAAAGAGGAGATGGGATATCTATGTCTTTAAGAGAGTTCTGACCTTCTTATTTGAGTCCACACTGTTAACAGAGATTATCTCAGAATATTACTTGTAGCAGTAGCTAAGGTGCACTGACATTACTGTATATTTTTAACACCAGAATATCAGTTTTCTTTTATATCTGCTTCTGAACCTCCTTCTAAAAAGGTTTGGTGTGTGTGTGTGTGTGTGTGTGTGTGTGTGTGTGTGTGTGTGTGTGTGTGGTGGGTGGGAAGCTCTTGTGGTTGTTGTTAGCACCTTCTAGCAATAATATAGACACATTAAATTTATTAAATTATTTCTTCCCTTTTCAGGTGAAAAAATACCTGAAAGCATGGTAATTATAGCTGTACCTGTCATAAGAGTTCCACTAACTTTTGTAACTTTGCAAGTTTATAAAATAGAGGTTATGTAATTAAAGGAGGGCCACATTTTTTTGTCAGAAGATTGACTCTGGGCAAGTATGTTTTCTTCAGTCTTCTGAAAAGGGAATATGCAGGATGTATTCTCTGTCTAGAGCAGAGATGTCCAAGCTTGGCAACTTTAAGACTTGTGGACTTCAATTTCCAGAATGACTAATTGGGGTACCCTGGGAGTTGAAGTCCACAAGTTGCCAAGATTGGACACCTCTGATCTAGAGTCTACATGCTGCAAGACAGACATACTGTAGGTGGTTTGGCCCGGTTCACCTGAACCGGTAGAGGAAATCATGGGATGCCTCACCCACCCATCCACCCTGGCTCTACGGCATCCCATTTAGGCCCTTCTTTTACCCAAAGCACATGTGCGGAAGGTTGATCGCAAGCAAGGACATGGTGGACACAGCGAATTTGCGAACCGGTAAGGGAAGGGAAGTGAATACCACCCCTGCAGACAGAATCAAGATTAAAAATTAGCACTCCTATCCACAGACTGGTTGATTAGCATTGCCAAACACAGCTGTCATTTTCCCTATGATTCACAGCAAGAAATCATTCTGCTTCTTCTCTGCTTGAGTTAGCATATTACAATCTGCCAAGGATACCTCACAGGAGACCTTGAGAGGCAAGTAACAGCAAGTGGTAGTACCAAGGGATTGCAAATAAGAAAAAGGGATTGCTTCATTGGAAATGTTTTTCTGTGAGAATAATCTTTATACCAAGATAAAATTGCTACCTAAGTGACAGTGTTGAACAGCATCTTCATATCATGCTGCTGGACAGGTGGTCAACGGCACAAAAGTTAAAAAAAGTCGGAAAGAAACATTTCCCCCCTTTTGTTTGCAATATACAAACTGAAGCATAATTATCCACAAATAATTAAAAGAAAGCAATGAAGTAATCTGTCAAATTCAGTATTAACTGAATGTCAATCTGCAGCAAGATGGATTTTTCTAGTCCTGTTTTATATAATGTAGCATAGAAGAAGAAAATTCCCCCTATAAATAAACACATGTGGCTCAGGTAAAAGGTGTTGTTGTTGTTAATTGCAAAGTCACGACCCCATGGACAACATTCCTCCAGGCCTTCCTGTCCTCTACCATTCTCTGGTGTCCATTTAAGCTCATGCCTACTGCTTTGGTGACTCCATCCAGCCACCTCATTCTCTATTGTCCCGTTCTTCTTTTGCCCTCAATCTTTCCCAGCATTAGGCTCTTCTTCAGTGAATCCTTCCTTCTCATTAGGTGGCCAAAGTATTTGAGTTTCATTTTCAGGATTTGGCCTTCTAAATAGCAGTCAGTGTTGGTTTCCTCTAGGACTGAGCAGTTTGATCGTCTTGCAGTCTAAGGGACTTGCAGGAGTCTTCTCCATCACCATAGTTCAAAGACCTCAATTCTTTGGTGCTCAGCCTTCTACCAAGTAGAAGGTACAAATCACTAAAATGGACATTAAAGATTTATTTATACCTGAGAGTTTGGATTGAACTGTGTCCCCTTGGTTAGCCTAGGGAAGCCAATTTTAAGCCTCAGGAGCTTCACAGGACCTTCCCAACCTCAGCATTATAGACCACAGTGATCTTTTTGTAGAACACAATTTCACCTACAAACACCATAAACCATGGGCCAAATTTCTCACTTTTTTATGCTAAGAAACATATAAATACACGTGTCGCAATCTAAGCACAACTCAATTCTCCTCTTGCCTTCATTGGATAGGATGGGGCTTGCATGCTGATCTTCTTCCCTAGTCACTTCAACCTTCTTTATTAGGATCTGAATTACCTGGCAAGCTGTATTGCCTTCCAACAAATGAGAATACCACTCTCCAGATTTGCTGGAGCAATGGATGGTTGTTGGAGAGAATGAAGGAAGATCATATGTAGGGCTTCATTCTGTCACGTCCTTGGATACACAGGCAAGAAGTTTATAGTATAGGCCACGGGTGTCAAACTCACTGCGTCATGTTGCCATTACATGATGTATCAGGACATTTTTCTCCTTCACAGAACTGGGGTAGGCATGGCCTGTGCATGACACATCCGGCCCACGGACCGCCAGTTTGATACTTTGAAGCTTTAAGCCCTGTGTGGCATTGGCTCTGCAAAAAAATTAATAGGTGAACTATGGTTGCCCATCCCAGCATTAGTTTCAAGCAGATATTCTGTAACAGAAGATGATCAATATGTTTGGTGGATTGTTGAGATTGCATAAAATAAAAATTTGTAACTTCTGATTTGAAAAATATTCTAGAAAAACAGTGGCAAACAGATTGGGGAACACAGACAAGAAAACTACATTGACTTGTCCGTGAAGCCAGCAGTGTTAAATTCTAATGGGCAGTTCATAAACAGAGCAAGTAATTTCATTTTCCAGGTGCTGTTCATTCATTTGCTGGTTATTTGTTTCTGTCAACAAAACAGCTCCCCAAAGACCATATCTTTTCTAAGTTTGTACACAGTAAGCAAAATAGCTAGATAACCTTCGCTTCCTTTAATTGTTTTGCTATAATTTGCTTGCATTCCTGATTGCTTGCTTTGCAATTGCGGTCAACCAGAGCAATATGCTTACTTCTCTTGTTTGTGTGGACAAGTGTACATGTGCATGAAAGTAAACTAGACATTTTTATGTGTGCCTTGTAAATTAACAACATTATGTCCCATTAAGTGATGCCTCTGATCAACCTTATTTCAACATTGATTTATAGCTACTTCTCTTTTATTGAACCTATAGCCCAATGTTCGTGAATGCCAAAATGGGTGCCGCCACAGGAGACTACCAGAAATCAGAAGATTTCTGTTGTGTACTGAGTGTCCGGTTTCTGGTGCCTGGTCTTCTGGCACACATGTGCGTGCAAAGACCAGCTGGCCAGCGTACATGTGTGCAACAGAAACCAGAAGACCAGCTTCCCAACGAATGCATGTGTACCAGGGAGCTGCACTTCCAGTTTTCGGCACTCCCGCGCATGTGAAGACCAGCTGGCCAGAACCCAGAAGAGCAACAGGTGCTGGCTGGCATGCCCGGAGAGATGGGTCCGGGTACCACTTCTGACACATGTGGCATAGGTTCGCTATCACAGCTAAGCAAGCAATCAGGAATGCAAGCAAATTATAGCAGCTCACTTGCAGGCCTGGGTAAGCATTTGTACTTCCATTCAAGTCAACGTTCTGAAATATTAATTTTGCTTATGCCCTTTCAACTTGGAAGATGAGTTAACTTTGGTGGGAAAAAATTCCATGAGGGAACATCATTTGTTGGTGAAAAGGCAGCTTATAAATTGAATCAATTAATAAACCAACCAGCCAGGTATATTATGGGAGAATTCAACTTAAACATATATGTGTTGTACCTTAATTACAAAACTTTTGACTACATGGAATATTTTGAACCTACCTTAGAAAGTTCTTGAATTATAAGTTAATCTGCTTGTGGATATCTGTTTGTACATGTATACATGTGCACATTAAAACGTACAAGTCTTCTTTCTATAGTTTATTAGTATATATAAAACATTTTTAATGTTATTTTCTAAGCTGGAAGGTGGATGTTAATAACATGAATAAGTAAACATAAAATCTAGATGAGACTTTTTAAAAGAAACCTTACGTTGCTTCCTACCATTTTCAACCATTAAATATACAGCATTTGCCACTGGTATATATTTTGCAGAATGTTTGCATGATGATTCACTAAGGATCCATTATTAAATATACTTTCTTGCATAAACAATCACAGCTGAAAAAATGCTTAACAGGCAATCCTTGGGCACAGTTTAACAAGAATAGTTTAAAGCTGCTAAAAATACTCTCAATTATATTCTTCTGGGAGTGTGCTTTAAAAGAGTATCCTCATGGGATATAGGTGATTTATTTGCTTGAATTATATGGCTAACACTATCCAAAAAATCTTCTTTTATACTTCTCCCCTACTTTGATACATTTTCAAATGAGAGATTCTAAAGAGCATCTTAGGGAAAAAACTGCCAATTCTAAATTGTTCTTGTTGTGGTTACTTTCTCAGAGGGTTAGATAACTTTTGCTTTAGAAGCATCTGCAACGGTGGAGTTAAGGGGGGGGGGCAAGAAAAGACATTATGCCAATTTGTACATACATCATAACATATAAAAGTGGCAGAGCTTAAACTGAGATGATACAAGCCTGTTTTGGTCATTTTGTGAAAAGTCTGGATTCTGTAGTGTCTAAGATGACTGCTAAAGATGCCAGAGAGGTTGTTGGCTCTTTCAAGATACCACCACATGAAAGGTTCTGTAATATTCCAGATAGTACCGTTTCCTCCCGAAAATAAGATAGGGTCTTATTTTCTTTTGATCCCCGAAATAAGCACTTGGCCTTATTTTCGGGAAGGTCTTATTATTTTTGAGGTGCAGGAGGCGGCGGGAGTGGTCACCTCATGGTTGCTGCTGTGTTGCAATATTTTCAGGGAGGGCTTATTTTCAGGGAAGGGCTTATTTTAGTCCCTGCGCTCAAAGTGAAATTGGGCTTATTATCCAGGGAGGTCTTATTTGGGGGGGAAACAGGGTAATGCAACTAGATCTTAGCGTGACAACCTGAGGCGACACTGTAATGCCAAGCATTAATGAGTTTGAGGATACTCTTCATTGAATCATTTTTTTCTTTTCAAAAATATTTTAGAATTATCAAGCAGATGGATAGGTATGTATATGTTTCCAGATGCTCAGTTTATTCCATTTGTGGATATTACTCTTTTCTAAAGCAAAATAGTACTTATTCCCAAAGCAGTGTTTATTTTTACATTTGGACAAAATAAATAAATCTTTAAAGTCCCATAGTCACAATGGTGCTACAATTTAGAGTATGTGAGTTCAACTTTACAAATGGTCTTTTATTTATGTAAAGCCTAAAAAGTTGGGGTGGGATGGTATGGGGTGGAGAGCACATCAGTATTAACTGTTCTCCACATCACTAAAAATATCACAACAGAGGCCTCCAAATTACTATCACACTCCTGAGAATATAAACATGGATAGTGTTTACATTTCCGAGCTCAACTAATGACTCCAGGACACAATATTTTAGAGACCCTTCAACAGCCTAGAGCTCCTCCAGATGTATTGGATTTCAATTATTATAATTCCTAACCATGCAAGAGAATAAGATAATAATTGTTCATCCGCTCACAGTTGATGGATTGGTTAAGCAGGACTACTACATCTATTGATCTATTGCAAAGCATCAGAAAATAAGTTGGATGAAATATTCTCAGCCTACCTGACAGTGAGAAGTAGGAAGACAGAACTGTAGAAGAAGTTAGAAATGGAGAACAAACCAAGAAAGGGCTAAAAGTCAACGAGTGAATACTGGAGTTCAGAAAAGCTCACCTGGGCAGGTAAGCCTTTTCTGGTTAGCACAATCCAGGATTAGTAGCATCAGTACAGTGCTGGATGGCTCTTGATGAAGGTTGTCATTTGCAGTATTTTGGCAAACAGGTAGTCCTCAACTTACAACCACAATTGGGACCAGAATTTCTACTACTAAGCAATGTGTTAAGTGAATCATGCCCAATATTGTGACCTTTTATTTTTGCCATGGTTGCTTTGCAAGCCATGCAGTTGTTAAGTGAATCTGGCTTCCCTCCCCCATTGATTTTGCTTGATTACAACTAGTGATCACATGACTTCAGGATGTTACAACCATCGTAAAGGCATGTTGGTTGCTGAACGCCTGAATTTTGATCACACAATCAGGCTAATGCTATGATAGTTGCATGTGCAAGGATCAGTTGCAAGTTGTTTTTTCACTACCATTGTAACTTCAAATAGTCACTGTGAATGGTTGCAAGTCGAGGACTACCTGTATATGATGGGGCAGAAATCCAATAGTTCCTGAAAGCCACCATATATAATAATTAAATTATATTTAATTGCATTTGATTTTATTAAAAAATGTTTTCTGAAAACTGTGTCCTGCAAATTTATAGCAATAGCACTTATATACTGCTTTGCGGTGCTTTACAGCCCTCTCTAAGTGGTTTTACAGAGTCAGCATACTGCCCCCCACCATCTGGGTCCTCATTTTACCGACTTCAGAAGGATGGAAGGATGAGTCAACCATGTCCAGAATTTCATACAGCAAACAGCTAAAATCTTTTTGCTTTCTTTCTTTCTGGTTTTGTCCTATTCTCTTTTCCACCATGTCTAATAGTTTATTGGCAGTGCTGAATGCCTTTGGAATAAGTGAAAGGGTGGGCCAGTCAGCAAGTAGGTTTCATATTGCAGTGGCTACTTTGAAAGCCTGCAGAACATCTCAACCCAACATGTTTTTTAATTATCCACTGCAAATTTTAATAATATAGTTAAACTATGTTGTTATACCCACCTGCTTTTCCTCCTTAAGGTGCTGCCTGAAGCGTTTTCATTATCCTGTCAGATGTCAGGGGTTGAGTTTGCATATTAATGTTTTGCAGAGCTTAGAAAAATATTGGTGCAATCAGCAAGATCTTTGTTTAGCAAGGTCTTCTCTCCCTTATTTTGACTGAAAACATGCTAAGAAAAACTGTTAAAGCAGCCTACGCCAACACATGGTGTAACCTTGTTCAACAAGGAAGTTGCTTATTTTATTGACTTTTTAGAACAATTCATAGTCTGCTTTCTTTCGAGAAGAAATTAGCATAAGCATTTTTTTCAGCTAAGATGAATGAGTAAGTCCTGTGGGCACATGCTTTAAAAAAATTCCTCATTTTCCATTTGCTTCTCCTGATTCAAATCACATATATTTGTGTGGGAAGTACCGATTACTCAGAGATCATTTTGTCACCTGCTCTTTGCCAACACCATTTTCCCCAGACAGAAAACAATGTGATATGGGGGGGGGGGGGAGGGGGAATGAATACATTATAAGGAAATGCAGAAATATATAGAAAATCAAAGCAAGTTGCTTCTTGATTTGAAACAACTCAGATTTTGAAATTGTTCCTCATTACTTCCACCTGAATGGTTTTGTGGGGTTATGTCACAGTGTTGGGGAGACCTCTACTGGTCATATGCAGAAAGTAAAATTCAGTTTATCCTATAGTAGTGATTTAACACGAGAAAATATTTTTATGAGTGTTACAGTGACAATCAAATAGAATACATTTGTTTTGTGAGATATGTATATATACTGGAATCATTAGGAGGGGTTTGGGTTTTTTTTTTTTTTTTTTTGGAAAATGGTTGCATGCATGCACAGATGGCCCATTTCCTTCAAATACAGGTAAGGAACAAGGGCAGTCGGGCGGGCCCTCCAAAGCACTGTTCCAGTACGTGGCTGCTACTTCTGGCAGGCACCTGTATGCGCGTATCAGGGAATACCATCGGCAACCAACCACTGGTGTACTGGGAGAATAAAATTATTGTGGGATCCTTGATGTACTCTGAGCATGGTTGTTTTCTTGAAGATGTTTCACTACAAACTAAGTAATATCTTCAGTGCTTGAAATGTTACCTAGATGAACAATTAAATGTCTGTAAGAAAACATCCAAACTTGGAGGACACCAAGGACTTCACAGCTCAAGCATAAGCTACAAATATTATCTTCTATTAACATAATTACTTCTTTTCACAATTCAATGCTTTAAAAAAATCTACTTTGTCTTCCAAACTGGTGTTATCTCATTTTTCTCAAGTAGGACAAATGGCAACACAAAGATGAATGCTCATTATATCATAGGGCAAATCAAAATAACTAATCATGCATACTAGGTTGAAATCTAAAATGGGTCTTTTCAATATTAAAATAATATAAAGAGAATAAATCTCATGTTGATCAGTTTCTTTTACTCCCTAATTGAATTTTTATTAGGACCTATCAAGATCTGTAGAGTAGGGAGAGAATTTGTGCAGAATCTTGCAATTACAAGATCAAAAACAGATTTTCTTTGGATCCATACCTGGCTTAACCACAATTCATGTTAAAAAACATGATTAAGTGGATTCAAATAGCCATTTATGCCTTAAGTCATGCCTTACATACAATGTTGCCTGAATTCACAGTATAAGAAGAACATCAAAAAAGTGAATGTTAGTACATTCTGTAAAACAGATGTTAATGTCATTGAGACAGATTTCCCCCCTATTTTTGGACCATTTTGAATTTAATTTAAACAAAACAAAACAAAATAAAATAATAATAATAATAATAATAATAATAATAATAATAATAATAATAATAAATTTTTTTAAATAAAATAAATTTAACTAAAATATGAAATCTGCTGATGAGTATACATTACATTAATTGATAAAATTATGAAATCAAAGAATGTTTGTGATGGTTCTGCTATATGTTACATTTTTGAAGCACAGTTGTAAGTGGGTGGGTAGAAGACACGCCAACTGGATTGAGGAGGTCATGAGAATGCTGGGAGTTTGTGAAAAATGCTATGCAGGTCATGGATGGTGTACAAGGGGGCAGCATGTCTTGGGGAGGGGGCATGGGATGAACAAGAGTTGCTGCACAGATCGGTGAAGGTGTGCAAGGGGAATGGCACAGATTGGGGAAAGTGCGTGAGGAATGGGTTGACCAGGAAGGGTGTGCGGGGCTTCCTTCCTTCTTGTTCCTTGTTTTTTTTCCTTCCTTCCTTCCTTCCTTCCTTCCTTCCTTCCTTCCTTCCTTCCTTCCTTCCTTCCTTTCTTCCTTCCTGGCATTCTATAATTTAGCCCATTTGAGGTACCTTTGTTGACAAGGGTTTGCCCCAGGGGTGGGTTCCTGACAGTTCTAACCTCTTCTATAGAAGAGGTTCCACAAATCTACAGTGCCGTTTAGAACCGATTCCAGATCCCTCCTCCCACCCGTCTGCACATCATTAAGATGAAGAGCGAGAGGAGGAATTCTGGGAGTTGAAGTCCACAAGTCTTAAAGCTGTTTGAACACCCCTAGGGTTTTTTTTCTAAAGGGTTAGGGGTGCAAGGGTCTTGTAAGTTGATAGCTTTAAGACTTGCATGCTTCAAATGCCAGAGTTTCTGAGCCAACATTTTGGTTGCTAAGCAAGAGCGTTGTTAAGTGAGTTTCACCACATTTTACAAGTTGCCCACGCCCACCCATTCACATGACTGCCAAGCCACTCCCACTCAGCCACATGGCTGGCAAGCCACTCCCATCTGGTCACATGGCCGGCAAGCCACTCTCACCTGGTCACATGGCCACCAAGCCACTCCCACAAAGCAGGCCACACCTACAGAAAAGGTTCTAAAAATTTTTTGAAACCCAGCCCTATGACGCACCATTTCACCAATTAAAGGTTACAGACACAAGAGTTTAAATAGGAGAAGTGGTATACAGATTTAGTTATATTTTTAAGCACTACATTGCACACAATGTTTAAAATTCTTGTCAGATAAAGCCAAGCTACTTTTGAAAAATGTACAGCTTCCTTGGTTTGTCTCTACTCTTTGTTGGCCTTGCACAGATATCCCTTATACACGGAAGTATCCAGTTCTAGGAAAAAATTAGAGTTCTGTGTGGTAAATTCATGTTGTGTAAGCACTGAAAACCACAGCTAGTTTGTATTGGAAACAATGAAGCAGGAAGAAAGAATTCACTTTGAACCCAACCAGTTCTAGCTCCTTCTAGTGATCATCTACTGAAGAGAAACACAAAACTCAGGAGTTTCTGCACACGGGGAGATTTCCATTATGCCAGGCTACTCAGAATTTTATTTCAACGTTAATCATGGTTATCTAGAAGGACTGGTCCGAGGCTTTAAAGCTGGAATCTTGAAAGCTTCTGATTATGTTAACTTAGTCCAGTGCGAAACTCTGGAAGGTGAGTTGGGTTATGTTGAAGTTTAGTGTTTTGGCTTTGGGAAAATTATTTCTTTCTCTCTCTCTCCTTTCCCCCCTCTCTCCCCCCTCTCTCTCATCTCTCATCTATCTAACTATATCAATCTATCAGTCTGTCTGTCTGTCTTTCTGTCTATCTATCTATCTATCTATCACCTATCACCTATCACCTATCACCTATCACCTATCACCTATCATCTATCTACTGGCCACCTTTCTCAGAAAGGGATGCTGGGCTCTGTACAATAAAATGTTAAAATATGTAACAGTATATATAAAAGTTTAAAAATAGACAAGAGATTAAAATTAGTTAAAAGGTAAAGGAAGGCTTTTAGGGGACTAACCAGCCTGAAAGCTGCATGCTTCTTTGGGCTTCCCAGAGAGGCCATAGAGCCATGGAGCTTCCTTTTCGGAAGGCCAGGAGAGTGGCGGCCTGCCTCACATCTGGGGGCAATGGCAGAGGAGGCCCTCTTCCTGGACCGCACCAGCTGAAGTTCTTTAATTTATGCGGTCTGCAACATAACTTTCCTGCCTGATTGGGTGGGATGCTGGACTATGTAATGGGATGAAGATGGTTCTGTAAATAACCTGACCCCATGTCATGCAAAATTATATTATCTCTCTTAAAAAGAGAAAAACATCAATATCTTGGCATTAGATTAAACTTTAATAAAAGAATGCTGGATATATCACTGGAATTACCAGAATTAAAACCTGGGATTATCTTACAAAGAGATCTTTAGGTCTCAGGTAGGGTGTAGGCAGAAATCACCTTGAGAAAAAAATTGGAAAGCTTTTTGGGTTACATTATGACTTCTACTAGAATTGTGCTTCTGTTATGCAGTTCTAATAATAATGAGAATATGTTCTTCTATAGTCTAATATTTAATCATATTAGTAACCAGGTCCATTAGCTGCATTAAGACATTACCTGAAACAAGCAGATGTAGAATGTTAGGACAATTTTTTTTAAAAAATTCACAAGCATAAACATTTTTCGCTACACTTTAGGATGTCTTGAAGCTGCAACAGATTTATAAAGTTAGGGTTAGATTTATAAGAGAAGCTGCAATAAATATGTACATATATCTAATATATGACTATTAAACTATTGGTGGGCTGCATTCAATACTTACAAAGGAAACTAGAATAGGGTTAGATGAACTATAGATGAACCTAAAGCAATTCCAGAGTAATTAATACAAATGTAATTACTTAAAATAAAAAGCCACAAATTCAGGAATCCCTACTAATTTATTTCACGTGATCATGTGCATGACTAAAAATTACTAGAAATACATTATGTTATATTTATGGTATTTTAAATTCCCAATGTAATTAGAGTCACTTGAATACAGCAACAGGCTGAGGTTTTGAGGTCATTATAGGCTATTTTTGGATCCTGGTCTTTCTGAATTCAGTCCGAGAGGTGATTAACTCCAGGCAAATCTTGCATTTAGAATTTCATCTATTTACTGTTTCTATCTAAAAAAAGAAAAGAAAGAAAAGAAATAAATTAGGAAGCAAATATGCAGGCCAATGCCTGTGATTATTTCACATTTCACCCTTTTACCGCAGGTAAGGCTATAATCTTTACAATGTTTTACCAACAGACCACTGTTTTGAATTCTGCAGCCCTTTGTTTAGCATACAATCCTGATTAGTTTATATTGGCAGGCTTTAGCCTAGCAGAAATAAAGTGACTGCTAGATTTAACCTTCAAAGTCTGCATGATGCTAGATATCAATAAAGACATACAGAAAATGTGTCGCTGTCCTTCACAGCTGTCTGAATATTTACAGCACCGATCTAGTAGCACAATCTCTTCACACATCTCCAACTCCACCTTTTTTGTACATTCTGGTACATTTTTCTGATTTATTTAGCATACAATTATTTTCTCTCTCTTCCTTCCAACTAAAATGAACTTCCAAAAGTTTGGATTTTTCTTAGAAAAACTGGCCCACCCAAACAACAACTATCATTATGAGAATGATACAAAGGAACTGGAGCTTTCAATCTCATTGTAATGGAAAGAGGAAATTACTGCTCCTGGAATGGAAGAAGTTAGTTTCCAGAAATTATGTAGGAATTGATGGAAATAAAAGGAGGCATGTAAGATGGTTATTGCCTACTGCATTCCTGAAGCTTAAACATTTTGAAACATATTAATTAAGCTCGCACTCATAGTGTGCTCTGCAAGAAATCTTCACTTATAAACTATGGTATGACAATATACAATAGGTTATGTGACTCAACATGATAGCAGCTTTGCAATACTTTGGTCTTGTAACATCTACAGCTTGGATTGATGCATTTCTTTGAACTAGATTTTTTTACCTGGTTGGTTTTGATCTATACAGCTGCAATCTTTTTAAAGAAAAAAAATCAAGATGTTCATAGTTTTCTTTTTGAAATGTTCCTATAAAAGCTGCTATAAATTTTTTACTGCTTAGGGAATAAATACCTAAGGGCTACCTCGCTATTTGGAAATTTTAAATTTATCAGACTTGAACATTCTGTTTCTACAAAAAACACCCTACTTGGAACAACTTATATCCTCTGACGTTACCTTAACAGTTCCTAGGTCCTTGGTTAGGACTCGAGCTGTTGAGCTACCAACCAGCACCAAAGGCTGTGAATCTTACCAAAGACTAACCAAATAACAATAACAATAATAATGAGGAGGAGGAAGAGGAGGAGGAGGAGGTGGAGGAGATCTTGTGGGACTTTTGAATACAAAAGGATCATCATTTGGAGCACAACACGCCAGATATCATGGCTGTAGAGAGCTGAAGTGTACAGTTTATTGATATCACTGTTCCTGGAGATGCCAGAGTCGAAGAAAAAGAACTAGAAAAAATAATGAAATATCGCGACCAGGTCATCGAAACTACATGGCTATGGATGAAGCATGTAATAGTGATACCCATTGTCATCGGGGCACTTGGCCTCATGTACAAGAATTTTACAAGATACATCAACAAATTGCAGCTTGCTGCAATAACACCAGTAGAACTGCAAAAAAGCTGCACTACTCGGAACATCTTATATTTTAAGTAGGTACTTGGTTGATACCTAGGACACTGGCAGCAAACCATTAGCACCAGTCACTGCTATTTGTAATGCATTTTTGAATGTTCAGTTGGCTGAGTTTCATGTTTAATGAATAAAGTAAATAATAACAATAACAACAACAACAATAACAACAACAACAGTAATCTGTTTATAGAACAAAACAATATCTGGATTTATATTGGTTACCATTTTAATGGTGAGTGCAATCCCATATAATAATCCCTATTTGGAGTATTGGGAACAATTAAAGGATATAGTCCCTGTAGTTCAACTTCCAGGAGCAGTCTAGAAATCTGAACTGGATCATTTCGTGGCATGCAAGGGCTGCTATCCCGAAGGCAGTTGAATCAAGGTAAGTAAGTGGATAGTATATAAACTGCAGTTAACTGAAATTGAACTCAATGTCACCTATGATTAAATTGCTTACACTCAGTCAGAATGATTGCCCCTTATATATTTAATCTGGGATACCAGATGTGAGTTGCATAATTCCACATAGCCATTAGATAACATCTGAGTTAGACTTTCTCATTGCTACAATCTAATGGCAGTTTAGATCTGATGGCCCTATTTTGAGTAGAGATTATGATTGCCATAGCAAGTAAATTTTGCTGGCTTATTCAAAGAATGACATTTCTATCTAGTTTTCTTTAGTCAGGATGCAGGATTTTCTAAACCAGGATGTGGGGCCAACAGTACATTCTGCTTTCAGATTCTGGCTTTTTAGGAGAACAACATTCTAATAAATTATTTATTTATCTTGATTTGGTTATACATTCTCTAATTTCTGACTTATCTTTTGAATTCAACAGAAACTATTGTTTGAGCCAATTGTGATTTAGAAAATATTTCAATTGATTTGTCACTTAATTGGTTTGAAAACAGTACATTTGTTGTTATTATCTTTTCAATTCTGTTTTAGACCTGAAGTTACATTTACAAACCACAGATTATGGAAACTTCTTGGCCAATGAAACTGGTCCTCTTACCGTTTCTACAATTGATGACAAACTAAAATTCAAACTGTTGACAGAATTTCAGTATTTTAGAAATCATGCCTTTGAACCACTTTCAACTTTTCTAAATTATGTTACGTAAGTAAAGTTACATCCTGAAATTATTGTGCCAGTGAGCTATGAAGAGGAGCTAAAACCTATGTCTTTATACTATTGAAAAGTACAACATAACTGCATAACTGTTATAAAAAAGTATAACTGACCTAAGCGTAGTACATAAAATTATCCGTTACAATGTCCTACCTGTCAATGACTATTTCAGCTTCTACCACAACAATATACAAGCAAACAATAGATACAAACTTAAGATAAACCGCTCCAAACTTGACTGCAGAAAATACGACTTCAGCAACAGAGTGGTCAATGCTTGGAATGCACTTCCTGACTCCGTGGTTTCTTCCCCAAACCCCCAAAACTTTAATCTTAGACTGTCTACTGTCAACCTCACCCCATTCCTAAGAGGTCTGTAAGGAGCATGCATAAGCACACCAATGTGCCAACTGTCCCTGCCCTAATGTTTCTTTTTATTCGTATCCATTTTATGTATCCAAAATCATGTTTATACTTATGTAGTACGTTATCTAATAAATGCTTGACAAAATAAATAAATAAATAAATAAATAAATAAATAAATAAATAAATAAATAAATAAATAAATAAATAAAAACATCTTGTTAAAAACATGAACTGACCTGTTGAATACGTCATGGGAGACAACTGGAAAATCTTGGTGGTGTAGATTAGAGTAGGACACTCAAAAATCTTTGCAAAAGATCATAACAAAATCCTCCAGCCAGTCAAGAAACCAACACCGACACCTTCATCTATTCATCAGAAGTTAAACTCAAGGAAAATTTAACTTTTATCTTAGAATTTATTTTTAAAAACCTAGCTATCTCAAGCATACATATTCTTGAATATGCTATTGCTGTTTAAATATTAATCATGAAAATCCCCATGTTATGCTTGCCAAATTGCTTCATAAACTGTGTCTTCTTGGCTAGGTAGCTTCACACTGTTGGAATGGCCAAGCAAAATAAAGAACGTTTCCATCCAGAAATATTAGTTTTACTTGTATGCCAGTTTAATACATAGACTTACATTAGAGCAATAGAACATTTTTATGCTGCCACACAACTGCTAGATAGTCTGTATCTCTTTGTTGGCATCTGCTAGACTTTGGGACATTTTGATACTACGCTGAGTAGCCTTATTTAAAAATCCGAAACAGAACTGCAACTTTTTTTTCCTAGAATTTTTTTTTCTGTTATTGTAGGAATATTTCACTCAGTAGGAAAGATGAGTCATAAAAATGTCAGAGAGTTTTTAACCTTGTTGATCTTTCTTTTTTTGTAAAAACGGGTTGCAATTTCATAACATAGAAATTACAGAGGTAGAAGAAAGCTTAACACCCATCCTATTCAGTGGAGGATCTGCAAGAATAACTCTGGGACCTCACCATCCAGCCTCTGTTGAAAAACTTGCAGTAAAAGTAAATTTATCATTTCATGTGGCTTCAGGGTCCACTGGCTGACAAGTCATATAAACAGGAAGCCCAAATCTAGAATGATCCCCCTCCCCTTGTAGCATGAGTTAGTTTTCAGAAGTGATTTAAAAATTATTATGAAATAGACTGAGCCTGAACTATGTGCAGAGAATGTTGAATGCAGATCATTGTAAAAACCTGGCATTGTTAAGCAGCAGCCAGGCAATTCTGAATAGTGGAATGATCACTGTTATTATTGACAACAGCCCAACCATTGCCCCCCCCACCATATTTATTATTAGGTGGCTGGGTCTTATTTTCATTTAAAGTTTTCACAAAGCTCTTACCCAATGTTGCTCCCAAGGTTTGTGGGCAAATTCAAATGCAAGGACATCCAATAATTCAATACCTCTTGGAGCAGTCACAATAACATTGTGGTGCTATTATTATCAGTCTTTAGAACAGTGTTTCTCAACTTTAGCAATTTTAAGATGAGTGGACTTCAACTCCCAGCATTCCTCAGCCAGCATTCTGGGAGTTGGAGCCCACCCATCTTAAGTTGCTAAGGTTGAGAAACACCCTGTAGCACGTAGACAGCATGCTAGGAAGCATTGTGAGCAACTCTTACATTATGTCCTATAAGCATTCACACGGTTGCCTTAGCCTTTGCCTTTGCCTTGGCAGTTGTAACAAGAACTCAAAAGTAACTAAAGGCCAACAAATCTCCTCTTTCATGCCAGACATTGGCACCATGGATTGAAGTAGACATGCTAGGGATACTTGATCACTGCATTACTGTAATGTTCTGGGTACCTGATATGGCACTTTTACATAATACAAGGTGATGACCTAATTAGGCAATATAGCATTTAGCTAACCAAGTAGAACAATATTCGGTATGTTTGGGAACCAAGCAGGGATGGTGGTATTTGATTATTAACGTTTACTACTCACTGTTTAGGTCATTAAATTGAGTTAAATTGTATTAATATGTCATTATTATTATTATGCTCATATTAATTTTTAGAAAAAATGGTTACAATTGTTTTGTATTATTGTTGTAACCACTTTAATACTTGGAGATAATTAAATATATTAATATATTAATTACTAGTTTGCATCTAAAAATTAAAGATGCAAATGCTAGGTCAAGAGACCTTGTTTATATTTCACTTGGCAAAATTGCTTTGAGATGCTAGCAATGTGGAAACTAAGTAGAAGCAGCCTTGGTAAATTACTTGAATAGAGAACCATCTAGGAATTCCATGGCTGTTGGATAGACTGAAAGTAAATAAAAGCTACCATCCTTCTAAAGAAGACAAAGGAAATACAGTTCTTCCTGGATGCAACTACCAAGTTCAAATCAGGATGCCTTTATCTTAGATTTTTATTATGAGTGATGCTTGGGAAGCTGCTCTGTGCCCACAAGAATTGTGGGAGATATGGCAATCTGGGAAGAAACTTCTAAAATCTCTGATTGTTTTCCTATTTATTTATTTTAGTTAACAGATCCAGAGATGGATCTATAATTTCTTCTAAAGACCTTTCCTTGAAAAATAGTGTGACTGATTTTAGCCTAAACACATTTTCCTTAAGCAACTAATTTGGACTTTCATAAAAGAACAATTATGTGTTAGCTGTGTTCATTATTGCTACATCTTTACAGCACAGAAGGTTTTTTGTTCCCCTTAAATGTCAGAATAGCTGACTGACTTTGAGTAACATGCACTTAGACTGGAGACTGGGAGTCATCTGTCATTATCTCTTAAGCAACAACATGACTTAGTCTGTCTCCTGAGTTGCCACTAATGTTTTGGGGTCCCTTTGCTGAGAATGCCTATTGAGGCAGAGTGACCTAGAACCTGTTTTAACCCCCTTCTGATTCTATCAAAGCAAAATCTGTCACAAGCCTAATATATGTACTGAAAAACAACATATCCTTATGTTATTTCATGTGATGACATTTGCATACTTTTAAGGAAATAAATTTATAGCAAATGATTCCCATAGTCTCAGTTACTGTTGTGTGGTGAACAAATTCTATGAATTGTGAATAAATTTAAATAGAAATGGAGCATGTTAAGCACTTTTAAGTTCCATTGAAATAAATGACTAGTGTCCAAAACTATGTGTTTTGTGTGAAAGAAAATGATGTAATGTTCAAAGAAAAACCATAGAAATTACTTGATAAGATAATTTAATAAACTAGTGTGGAGACTGAAAACATGCAGACAAGCTATGTGTTACTAATTGATTTTTTTTCCTAATTTGCAGTAAATATGTACATTTTTTCTCTTTTGTTGATTTCTAGCAACTGTCTGGATTACTTCCCGTAGTTTTCTTGGCAAAATTTTCACAAGTGGTTTCTTATTGTCTGCTTCCTAGAAATGAGAGAGATTGACTGGCCAAAGTTCAAATACCTGGCTTTTGGCCTAAGGCAGGACTAGAACTCACAGGCTCCTTGTTACTAGCCTGGTGCCTTCTAACCTTCCTCATACATTCAAATACTTACCTTTTAACTCTTTATAACATTGTAGGGGACACAGTAGCTCAGCAGTTAAAGATGCTGAGCTTGTCCGCAGGACAGCTGACAAGTCTGGGTTCAAGACCCGAGTGCTGTGTGATGGAGTAAGCTCCCCAGGTCCTGCCCATCTAGCAGTTCAAAAGCATGCAAATGCAAGTAAATAAACAGGTACCACTTTGATGGAAAGGTAACAGCATTCTTGTTGCCTCGGCTTATAGTCATGCTGGCCACATGAACATGGAAAAGTCTTAATCATGCTGGCTCCCTCTGCTAAGAAACAGAGATAAGCACTGCTCCCTAGAGTTGGACATGACTGGATAGAGGAAATCTTTACCTTTAACACCATCATAGTAATATTAGATTTCCTTCTTTTGTTTGAAGCACTGTTTCTTTTTTTTAACTTAACTATTAATTATGATTTTGTGCCTGAATCAATTGCTGTGTTTTATCATTCTGAATTAGAAACATATCCTATTGATTACTGAAAAGAGTTTTATAAGCAATTGCCTTGGAAGACCACCCAGAAGCCAGCTTTGGTATAACATGCAGTACAGTTCGATGCTTATTTTTAATGTATAAAGCCCTTTATGGTTTGGAATATGGATAGGTAGTTACAGGTCTGCCTGTTTCAGATAGAACTATTCCATTCAATGCATTTGTCTTGCATTTGTCCTGCCCTTCTGGGAAAAAAATCAAGAGAAAGCAACTTGGCGTCTCTTGGTCCATGCTCCATTTCCATAGAATATCCTAAACCTGGAGATTTGGGTGGTACTATCCCCAAAGGCAGATAAAGTGGAGAACGGATATTAAGATATCAGGTTAGAAAGTTGGAGGCTGTGAGTTCTAGTCCCACTTTCATCACAAAATTCAGCTGGGTGACCTTGGGCATGTCACTTTCTCTCTGTCCAACTCATCTCACAGGGTTGTTGTTATGAGAAAAATAGGAAGAGGAAGTTGTGTCGGATTTGTTTATCACTTTGAGTTAATATAATAAAAAGTGGAATGCATGAATTAAACTATTCTATGTGTTTTAATTTTGCTTACTGGGATGCCCATGTAACTTGGACTTGGTATTCTGCTTTAGTGGGAGTAGATTTTATGTGTATTTTTGTAACCTGCTAAGAGTCCGTTTGGGAGTCAGCAGTATATAATACTGCAATTAGATAAATGGATTTCAATTGATAATTCATTTCTTAGAATATTATATTAAGTCCCTGACATCACCAATCTAATTGTCTTGTCTTATGTAAAAATGAGAAAGACTGAATACATCTTCTCTATAAAATGTATTAATTAAACTTTAAGAAGAAAAATTAAATATTTACCCCAAATGACTTATCACCCAGAGAAGAAGGTGGCAGAGATGTGTCTTCAAACACATTGCTATGTGACTTATTAATAAGAGTCAGTAGCATGTGTCTCCTATTTATCAATATAAAGTAACATTCTTGTGCCAGACCTGTTGCTTTCCAAGTACTGTCAACTCAGCTGCTATGGGCAGGATTGAGTTGTGGTCCAAAATATTTGTAGGTTTATAAGTTTCAGAATGGCTGATAGAGAAGTGAGGAAGAATGAGGATCACAAAATCCACATGAAGATAATGAAATGTAAAAATAGTTGGACTTTCCCCATCTCTTAATGTGCTATGGTCTGCAAAATAGATTCCTTTTAGACGATATTGTCATCTTGTTTAATGTAGCATGCATTGTGAAGAAATTCTTATTTCCATTTTATCATAGGAGCCCTGCTTAGAGGAAAATTAATGTTCTGCTAGAAAGATATTAGATTTAACATTAACCTGATTGTTGGATTTTAAAATATTTTTCAGAGAATGTAATAAAACCTTTGACTGATGTTATCTTGTCATACTAGGTATAGTTATATGATTGATAATGTGATTCTCCTCATTACTGGTACATTGCGCCAAAGACCCATAGATGAATTGGTTCTTAAGTGCCATCCTTTGGGCAACTTCGAGCAAATGGAAGCTGTCAGCATTGCTCCAAACCCTGCAGAGCTCTTCAATGCAATCTTGGTTGACACACCATTAGGTATGTCACTTTATCTTTTCGTAGATTTCTAAGTATGTTCCCATGGAAGAGAACATTTCCTACTATATCTTCTTCCTTTAAAAAAACATGAGGCCCATCAAAATGAACATAACTTACTAGGCTCTGATTTACGTTTTAGTGCCGGGAAGACACATTACATATTAAATAGTTTTTACACATTTTTTTAGCTAAGTAGATCACATGCTATACCCCTTTGTATGGATGTTTTTATGCATTTCTTTTATAACAGAAAATCGGTTAACACAAGAAAAATACATACAATAGTGTTAACAATATAATATATCCTCAAAATTAATAATAATGAAAATATTAGCGGTAAAGGGGAAAAAAGAAAAACCGTCTGCAAAAATGTTTTCAACCAAAAATTCCATGACAGTATTGAGGAATGTCTTCTTTCTTGCCCCTTTGTCAAAGTAGTCAATTAAAAAAAAAAATCATATGGGATTTTAAAACCAGCCTATTGCTGCAGATCAGGTAGATTTCTCCTTTCCATGTTATATCATGATTATTTTAACCAGTACCATATTTATAAATGAAAAGCATTAATATTGATTAATTCAGCCAAGAGAAGTGTATGCCCCTTTAATAAGAGAGTAATTGATCCAGCATTAATAAAATGAATCCAAACCACACAAATTAATATCTCTTTGGTTGTATTTCCAAACAATCGTTACCGAAAAGTTTCTGGTGCATCCAATATGTAGAAATTACTTCGGGAAATTGATTCACTGATCTTATTTTAAGATAAGAACCAAGGGTGGTAAAGGCCGGCTTTACTGCTGGTTCACTTGTGTGCATGCTTTACACACGCCAGTTGTGGGTTTCAAAAAATTTTAGAACCTATTCTGTAGATGTGGCCTGTTTTGTGGGAGTGGCTCGGCGGTCATGTGACTGGGTGAGGGTGGCCAACTTGGAAAATGTGATGAAACTCACTTAATGATGCTTTTGCTTAGCAACCAAAATTTTGGGCTCGGGTCATAAGTTCTCTCTCTCTCTCTCTCTTTCTTTTTCTTTCTTTTTTCTTTCTTCCTTTCTTTCTCTTTCTGTCTCTATCTCTGTCTCTCTCTCTCTCTGTGTGACGGTCTATCTCTGATTCCCTCCCTCCTTCTCTCTCTGTGTGCCTCTCTCTGTGTGTCTGTCTGTCTCTGTCTCTGTCTCTTTCTCTCTCACTCACTCACACACTCACAGACACATACTGTGATCCGTGACCTGTCAAAACCGCGGAGGACAAAATCGCGCATGTGACGTCATCACAGCGCGACGAAAAAAATTAAAAATTGAAATAAAATTAAAATTAAAGCAAGCCGATTCACATAAAGGTAAGGGTTAGGTTTAGGTTTAGGGTTAGGTTTAGAGCGTTAGGGTTAGGTTTAGAGCGTTAGGGTTACGTTTAGCGTTAGGTTAAGCAGTGTTTCCCAACCTTGGCAACTTGAAGATGTCCGGACTTCAACTCCCAGAATTCCCCAGCCAGCATTCGCTGGCTGGGGAATTCTGGGAGTTGAAGTCCGGACATCTTCAAGTTGCCAAGGTTGGGAAACACTGGGTTAAGGGTTAGCGTTAGGTTTAGCGTTACGTTAACGGTTAGGTTTAGGGTTAGATTTAGGGTTAGGTTTGGGGGGGGTTAGGGTAAGGTTTTCGCTTTATTTTTACATTTTTTGATCACAGCGCGATGTTTTCGTCGCGCTGAGATGATGTCAAATGCGCGCTTTCGTCGAGCGCGATTTTGTACTCCGCGGTTTTGTGGTGGAACCCCGTGGTCACCATGTTGAGTGTTCCAATCACATTTAAAACACTCAACAACTGCCCTGCATTTATGGTTTTTTGCAGCATTTTGCAGTTATAGGACCAAAATATATGGTTAAAAGAACCTGGCAGCAGTGTTGGGGGGGGGGGGGCTCCACAGAACATCCCAAGATTGATGCCACCACATCTGCCCTCTTTGGGGACAGGTCCTTTTCAGAAGAACGAGGCCCCACTGGTCGTCATCGCATTCGTCTCCCAGCTGCGGCCCCACACTGTGATGCACACACACCCGCACAATTACAGCCCAGAGCAGGACTAAATCCCCTCTCCCAACTGACCCTTCCTCCCTCGGAAGGCTTCAGAGGGCTTCGGAGGGAAGCTTCTGCAGAAGCCCGGGTGAGTGAGAACAAGTTCCTGCCATTGCAAAGTCTCTGAGGCTGTAATTGTATGGGGTGTGTGCGCGCGCCTATGTTTTCCATGGCATGGAGCTGCGTTGAGGCTCTGTGCGGCTGACAATGACTTTGGAGCCCGTGGAAAACATAGGCCTGTGCACACACCCCATACAATTACAGCATTGGAGACTTTGTAATGGCGGGAACTTGTTCTCACTCGCCTGGGCTTCTGCAGAAGCTTCCCTGTGAAGCCCTCCAAGGGAGGATGGGCCAGTTGGGAGAGGGGCTTTGGTCCTGATCTGGGCTGTAATTGTGCAGGTGTCTGCGCACCTATGTTTTGCACAGTGTGGGTCCGCAGCTGGAAGACGAGGAATGCGAGGGGGACCATGGAGGCCTCATCCTTCTGAAGAGGACTTGTCCCCGAAGAGGGCAAATGTGGTGGCATCAGTCTTGGGATGTTCTGCAGAGCCCCCCAGGGAAAAACGTGGCAGGGGATGGCTTTTTAACCAGGCGGCTGTCAGAGAGAAAGGGCAGTGCGTGCCCATGGGCTTTTGCAACAGCCAAATACATGCCTCCTGTTCCTTCTTTGGTGGCTGCACAGCCACGTGGAGTGTGCTGCCCTCTTCTCTCTTACAGCCACCTTATTCCCAATGGAGGGAGTGGGGAATGCCTGCATTTTCCTGCCTCTGCATGGATTTACCACCCCATATTGGTAATGAGGCGGCTGTTGGCGGGGCAAGCCTGGTGTGGATAGGTGGGGCAAGTGATCAGCAAGTGGGTGGGCAGGGGGAGTGGGCAAAGGGGCAGGCAATGGGAGGGAACATTCCGGTATGCGGCCTCTGGAAGAACAGGTACCGGAAAACACGCTAAATTTGACCAACGGGTACGCGCATGCTGGGGTGTACCCCCTAAAACCTACCCATGGTGCACATGCACTCTGGATGCGCAGTTCAATTAAAATTGTTCTGTGCATGCACAGAACCCAAAAAGAAGATGGCAGTGGTGACGGCAGTGACCAACTGGTTCGAGGGCGTGGCAGGCCTGGGTCGCTGCCAGTTCCAGCAACCCAGGCCTCCATGCCACTACTGGTTCGGCCAAACCGGTAGGAACCCACCTCTGTTAAGAACCCAATTAAGTTTATTTAAAGGATGCCTTCATAGATTTATTTACACAGCACAGTCAAACTCAGTATTGAGTATTTCCTTTCCTCTTCACCAGTCATACAGGGTTTTTAACACTTTCAGCATCTCCTATAGCTGCATCGTGATAATTTGGATTAGCGTGCAAAAGGGGGCATACATATGTGCAATCTAAATAGGTCTCTATGTGAGTTTGGTGACATATGAACCAAAGCTACCTTCAGCTGAGTCAGATCACTACAATTGTCTCCAATAATGGCACTTCTCCCACTGTCTCAGCTCACGTACTTATTGTTAAAAATTGTCAGAATTAAAAACCATAAATCTGTCGCAAATTGAGGTGTTCTAACAACAATAGTTCTTCAAGATTTCAAATCTGATACACCAATCACAGAACTTGAGAACTTTTCTATCACTTTTCCTAACCTATTCTACAATAATGAACAACATTTGAGAATGTTCTAGGTTTCTTAAAGGCAACTATATTCAGACCCTGTTTCTGGAATTGGCAATGTGCTGCCAACTCCCTAGCCACTATAAAACTGATCACTTTCTTATAACATCATCAATAACAATTACAAGAGCCAACTATAATAAACTAGTATTTTAGAAGAGCATCCCAGGAAGCTATGGCTATCATTTAACATTTTAATTTTGACACAATTCTTCTGGGGATTTAATATTAACATTGTTTCATAATCATGATCCTATTCCTGTTCCTTTTTCTTCTATTTTTCATAATTAGAAAAACTGTTTAACATTTGAACATTTTTTTAAAAATGTAATAAATGACCTTTTTTGAAATCTGATCTATAGTTTAAATATTGTTCTTTACAGCTGACTTTTTTCAAGATTGTATATCTGAAAATGACCTGGATGAAATGAATATTGAACTCATGCGCAACAAACTGTACAAGGTAAACCCTGCTTGAATTCTATTCAATTCTGTTGTGTAGAGAAATCTGTGTGGATTAAGGCTACTAAAATAAGTGGCAGATTTATCGCTGGTACCATGTAAATATACATAAAAGAAAAGTACAAATAAGATAGATGTATACTATATATTACTGGCTGTGGCAAAAAAACAAAGGTACTTTGTGACTTCTGTTCTACTTTATGTTATTATCTGTCACACAAAAGCCATTTTGTTCAAAAATAGGATTTAACATATAGAATTTAAGCAGGTTCAGATGCAAATCCCATGTGGAAAAAACAGAACGAGTATGTCTTCTGTTTTCTATAACATATTTTTCTGACATAACATTTTAATGGAATCTTTCAAATCTCTGTTGCCAATAGACAAACAATAATTGTATATTAAAAGATTGCACAACTATACAGAAGGTATTAATAACTTTCTGGAGGCTAATCTATGCAGGTTCGCTCACATCTCAGCCCTCCTGAGTTTAGTGAACTTATATTTTGCACGAGGTTGCAAAAGTCATCCCAAGAACTTTTTGGTGTGCATGACAAAGAACAAAGTAATTCTTCCACTCTCTTCATCTTCACATCCAAGTTGATTCAACTGGCTGGATGGCTGAGGAATTCTGGAGTTGAAGTCCACACATCCTAAAGCTGCCAAGGTTCAAAAACACTGGAATACACATTCTTATTTTAACACTAAATGATTCCTCCACAGTGGATACAGTTTTAAAGATCAGAGGATAAGCTGTCTACATACAGCTCTGTTTTCTAACATTTGACTGCCATTCTCATGCCCTGACATCACTCTATCTAATGGTAGGACTAGCCCTTGAGGGTTGCTGTTACAAGAAGCATTGTCAGCTGATGTTGAATTCAGCAATATTTCTAGTTATTAAGTAGAAACCAAGATTTCCAAATTCAACTTTTATTTTAATATTGATCTTATGCAATATAGTTTGGGATGAAATTCAGGTGGGCTACAGGAACAGGTAAAGAACATATCCTCGAGACCCAAAGATTCTTTTTCTAAAAGGCAACTGGACTTGCTTGGTTTTTTTCCTTGAAAACATTTTACTTCTCATCCAAGAAGCTTCTTCGGAACTGAAGAAGCTTCTTGGATGAGCAGTGAAACATTTAAAAAACAACAACCAAGAATCCCTACCTGCCTTTTGGGGGGGGGGACACCTTTGGGATAATCATGACCTGGATGATTGAGAATCTCCATAGGCAAACATATTTCTTTAATTTTCTGTAGTACATTTACTGAGAACACATAAATATGCTCTCAAAATTCACAGCACAGGCACTGGCTTCAACAGTGTTCCTAGTTTTCATATTGTTAATTGCAGTCTCCGGGGGATAAGTAGAAACTTGCAAATTTGACAAATGGATGTGGAGGAAACTAAATTATTCTTATCCCTATGCCTTGCTTCTCAAATTCGTACCCAAGGTTACTAATAGCAATCAAGTCAAATCAAATAGAAAACAAACCAGAGATGCAGCCAATTCTCCTCTTGCTTCACAAAAACCTACATGAGTTATAAGTTTAATGGTGGAAGAAACACATTAACCTTACTTTCATTCTGCGGTAAACAATATATCAGTAATGTATTCATATTTTTCCTACTGTCTGGACTCGCATCTAAATTAACAACTCCAATTAAATCCTATTTGTGATCTTTCAAAGACGGTTTTTCAAATAAATGTGTTATTTTTCTGTTCTATTTTTTAGTCATATCTTGAGGCCTTTTATGCATTTTGCAAAAAAGAAGGTGGCACTACAGCAGATATAATGTGTCCTATTTTAGAGGTAAGAAAAAATTAATATGTCTTCTTTAGATCTCATTTATAATCCTAGAACTTCAAATAACAGCATTGGGAGCACTCTTCTTGTATAACATCCTGCCCATGGCAGGAAAGCCTGTATCATCCCAGACAAATGGCTGCCCAGTCTCTTCCTGAAACCTCCAGTGATGGAGCATCCACAACTTCCAGAGGCAAGCTGCTCCACTGCTTAATTGTTCTCACGGTCAGGAAATTTCTCCTTAGTTTTATGTTGAATCTCTCTTTAATGATTTTTCCACCTGTAAAAATATACCTATTGTTGATCCTATAATTTAGTATCCTATGAATATAGTCTACATGAATTCACATTAATGTATATCTATTGGACAGAAGTTGGATAAAAATGTATTAATGAAATAAATGTACAAGAATGCATTACATTAAGGGGAAATTGCTTGCAAAAAGAAATATGCAAAAATATTAACATTAGGAAAATGTAACATTAGGGAAATGGCAAATAACATCTGTTTGGAATAATGTGTAAAAATGCATACACATTGTTGTTGTTTTTTAAAAAGACATTTCAAACTCATATAGGAATGGAATTTACAAAAAATTCCAAATGGAAAACTAAGAAATTTATCAAAAGTTTAAATCAAAAAGATTTTGAAAACTGATAAACCAAGAAAAACTGAAATCAATCAGTGATCTACTTTTTTGTCTTATCCTTCGGTCCTTGGCATAAACAGCCAGAATTAAAGATTGCAAAAAAAGTGATTCACTTCTGTAGTACACAGCCTACTGATTTCTTTTTAATAAGTAAGTTTTGAAATATTTCATTGGTTAAAAATCTAGCTATTTCTGCACAGAACCAATTTTATTGGTGCTCTTTCAATTCTTCCTTTGGAATATGTTACATTACTAGGAAATAATGTGAGTTCCCAGTGGGGTGGAAAGGTGTTTACTTAACTTTTATATTATTAACAAAGGGAAGAAAGCTTAACCAGGTGGGAAAAAAACCAATTTTTAAAAATCAAGATTTCCAAAAGACAGAGAATTTCAGTGGATTACTAATACTCAGCATAACAGTTATGCATCTATGAATGATTCTTTAAAAATATGTAAAATTATCGTATGTTTTACTTTATTCAGTTTGAAGCTGACCGACGAGCATTTATTATTACAATTAATTCATTTGGAACAGAACTAAGTAAAGAGGACAGACAGAAGCTGTATCCAACTTGTGGCAGACTGTATCCAGAAGGCTTAGATATGCTTGCCAAGACTGAGGATTATGAGCAAGTGAAGGGTGTGGCGGACTACTATGCTGTATGTAATTTCCAAATTGTGCCTGATAAAACCATATTCTATAGGGTAGATGTTGGCAAATTTTTAAAATCTTAACATACTGGGTATACCAGATTCTAAACAAAGCAAATGGATAACACTGAATCTGCTTCAGTGGTGGGTTACTAACCGGTTTACTACCGATTTGCTTGTGCTCGCGCTCAACCGGTCCTCAACTGCCATTACTGATTTGGCTGAACCGGGCTGAATCAGGCCAGGAGCAATCCACCTCTGACTTGCTTCATTAAAAGAAATGCATGGAGCTCTCTGGCCAATGGTGGAGATTGCTATTTCCATTTCCAGTTCTTGCTTTTCTGTGATATGAAATATGATTGTTCTGGAAGAAGGAGTGCTGATAAATACAGTTGATGTTATAATGGAATTTCTATATAATTGAGGGGAGGACAGTGGGAGGGGACCTCTAGGGGAGAAGAGTGTCTTAATAGTGGATGCAACTGGGTAATTGAGGCCACACCTCTTCTTAACATATAGCGCATGAAAAAAGGGACAGGATTTTGATCACCAGTTACACCTGCATTTTGATGCTATTGACCTTTCCTGTCAACTGTACAGGTAATAGGAAAAACAGAACTCAGTGCTATATAAGGAAAAGGTAAAGGTTCCCTGTGCACATATGTGCTAGTCATTCTTGACTCTAGGAGGCGGTGCTCATCTTGTTTTCAAAGCCGAACAGCCAGCGCTGTCCGGAGATGTCTCCGTGGTCATGTGGCTGGCATGACTAAATGCTGAAGGCATACGGAATGCTGTTATCTTCCCACCAAAGGTGGTTCCTATTTTTTCTACTTGCATTTTTACATGCTTTCGAACTGCTAGGTTGGCAGAAGCTGGGACAAGTAATGGGAGCTCACTCCATTACACTGCGCTAGAGATTTGAACTGCCAAACTGCCGACCTTTCTTACTGACAAGCTCAGCGTCTTAACCACTGAGCCAACACATCCCTTCTCAGTGCTATATACACCACTTTAAATTATTAAGTTAAAGGCAAGATATAACTCTGATAAAGCTTCCAGAACTCTGACACATCGAGGGGCTCACTGATAGTATCTTCATTGTCTTAATTTTTTTTCTTGTTGAAAAATAACTCAGATTATTTTCCTTTCCAAGTTCTCAAAACAAACAGGAATTACCCCCCAAATCCTATAAAATCACTCTAGGATCCTGGGTTAGAATTTAAAGATATGAGGATAGCTATCTTGCCTTTAAAGGAAAATATGTACTGCTTTCTATCTCAACCAGTTGTTGAACACTTAGAAGAGCTTACAAGAGCTAGTTATTTGAACATAATGTAAGAATATTTATGTAAGTGGCTTCAAAGAAAATAAATTTATATTTCCTGGAATAGATAAAGTATGTTTTTACAATAAGGCCTTATTTTTCTATTTTTATGATCTCTCATAAAATTATAAATTATCAAAATTATTTAATAAAATGATGTAGTAAAGATATAGCTGCAAGAAAAAAATATTTAACATGGCTTTATTTCTTTGCTACTGTACATGCAATAAGGAATGCTGAAGTTTATACTTGACGCTAAGCTAGGTTATTCATCTTAATGTCTTGAATAAATCAGAATTATTGGGATCCCATTACACTCTGATTATAAGCGTGGCTCGTTCATTATGTTGACTGGATTTATGCAATATATTAAATCGAAAACAAACCAAGCACACTATAGGTTAGCATGATGTGTGACTTCAGTCCATGTAATAGTGATGTTGCCATAAAAGATTCATTGTACACACATTAAACTGAATCAGGCCAGCAATACACCTACTTGGATTCTGTTTATAGTGAGTGAACAGCAGTTCTCTTTGGAGATATTAGAACTAAATCCAAGAACTATACATGCAAATGCGTTGTCATTGAGCGCTAGCCTCTGTAAACTTTCCTTGAAGGAGTATTTTAAGAAAGGGGAGAAAGAAAGAGGGAGGGAACATGCTTTGCAATTTATAAAACATGTGAAGTAAAACTATGCACTGAAGAAGCGATTTACCAAGAGCACTTATAGACAAAAAGAAGCAATTTGTGAATATTTTACATAATATTTA
The DNA here is from genome assembly GCF_051295495.1 of Thamnophis sirtalis. Classification (NCBI taxonomy): domain Eukaryota; kingdom Metazoa; phylum Chordata; class Lepidosauria; order Squamata; family Natricidae; genus Thamnophis; species Thamnophis sirtalis. Next base: position 128,804,209 of record NW_028261382.1, on the reverse strand, counting down.
GTAGCTGTTTGTGCTTTCAGGAATACAAGGCTTGCTTTGAAATGGTTGGAGGTAGTACAGGTGACAAAACCTTGGAAGATGGTTTTTTTGAGCTCGAGGTAAGATTTGATCTTCCTTTCAAACATTGTCTTCTCGAAATCTTTATTTTCAATGTACTCCGAGACATTTTGTTTTGTGGGCCCCACAACAGACATATGTACTGTGGATGTTCCCAAGACTAGGAAAGGACTTCAGAAAAGGTTTCCCAGATTAGTATATCTATTGTTCCCTATGTGACCAACAGAACAGGTTGGTTCCTTCCATCCATCCATCCATCCATCCATCCATCCATCCATCCATCCATCCATCCATCCATCTATCCATCTATCATGCTGCCCATCTCTTCCTACAAGGTGACTGTGGGCTCATTTAATTTTCTTCACAGAGACCTCAATTTATTTTATATTCTAAGAATTGACTGAGGCATGATGGGTTTGAAATCACTGTAATCATGTGTGAAAATCCATGTTTCATGAATATAATAAAATGAAAACAAAGTTATAATACTAATATTTCATTTGTTTAATTTTAATACACTAAGCCTTTAATGTAATACTCACCCTTTAAACATCTTTTGGTGCACCCATCCTCTTTTGCAGTGTGGGCCTTTCAGATATGTGACTCAAAGGTTGGTGTGGACTTTGTTCTAAGATTCACAAACTTCCTTGCTTCTAATTTTTTTTGAAAAAGATGTATTTTTAACATTTTATAAGTGATAAGTGGCATCAAAATGAAGAAAGCTGCATCAGAATGTCTGGCCACAAATTACTTCCCTATGGGTCAGGTATAATGTCACAATGCATATAGAAACGGGCTGGAGCAAGTAGGACCATACCACAATGTTGCTTTAGACAGTTTTGCCCTTCTTGACCCTTTTGTGAAGGCTGCTGTTTCTGATGATCCTGTGAGCTATTTGAAGCATTGCCACAAATGCTCAGATATAGTTAAACCTCAGGCCAGCTTTTACTGAGCAAACTAAAAGGAAAATCAATTTAAATTTACTGCCATTTGTAAAGCTCTTTTGAATTCCAAAGAGGGAAAGACATGATTTAGAGATAACCAGTTATCCTTTTTAAAAAAAATAATAATTAAATATATTTCTCCTTTTGTATAGGTAAAAATGAATGTGCTGGCATTTAACAGTCAATTTCATTTTGGCGTTTTTTATTCCTACATTAAACTGAAGGAACAAGAAAGCAGAAATATTGTATGGATTGCTGAATGCATTTCTCAACGGCACAGAACAAAGATTAACAACTACATCCCTATATTCTAAATTGATTCTTAGTGGTACCTGTTGTCATTTATTAAGGGTCCTTTACTAAATTATTCCTCAAAAAAACAGTCTGTTTACATGTTTGGCCATTAGGAAGAAATTGTCTTAGAATGTAGCATTTCGTTGTTCCCACATGTTAAATCTGTTTAGATGAAATAACTCATAGCCTGATTTGAGCAATTTTCAGTTATTATATTACAACAAATGTAAGGTGAATACAAAAGCTTGTGATTAGGATGTTTCAAATATCCTACTTTACGAAAGGCAATCATCCATTTAAAGGGCTGTCAAAGATGATTTTCAATATAAAGGCAAGCGCCACTTGAAGAGATTTTCAAGACATGTATGGCTTAAAGATAAATAATAATCAGTTTATGCAGGACTTTAATGCTTGTGAATAATTAGCACCTGAAGCAAAGGTTTCTATGGATGTGCTCAGGAAATTGAAACTGGTGGCAGAATGGTGCAATTGAAATGTTGAGTGTTTTAATGTATGTCCTATATGTGATGCACATAGTAAACAGGTATACCATTAATCACACCATTATGGCTGCCATATTGACTTTTCTGATATAGAATAGAATAGAATAGAATAGAATAGAAGAGAAGAGAAGAGAAGAGAAGAGAAGAGAACAGAACAGAACAGAACAGAACAGAATAAATAACAGAGTTGGAAAGGATCTTGGAGGTTTTCCTGCTCAGGAAGGAAACCTTATACCATTTCAGATAAATAGTTGTCCAATCACTTCTTAAAAATTTCCAGTGTTGGAGAATTCCATGAACACTCCCTCAGCTGGAGATTAAGCAAAGGCATATAAGTCACCTTATCATAGCCTTCCGTACTTTGACAAGATGGATGTCATTTCTATTATGTCACAGTAATTATTTAAAAATCTGCCTTTATTTTATGCAACGTTGCATAAAATTATTGTAGATTCCTTTGGGTTTTCTGTGATAAAGATGTCCTCAATTTGATCCAGAGAGGGAGTCAAACTATTCTCCAAGGCACCTGAATGTAGAACAAGAAGCAATGGATGGAAACTAATCAAAAAGAGAAGCAACTTAGAACTGAGGAGAAATTTCCAGACAGTTTGAAAAATTAATCAGTGGAACAGCTTGCCTCCAGAAGTTGTGAATGCCGCAACACTGGAAGTCTTTAATGGTATAGGGTTTCCTGCCTAGGCAGGGGGTTGGACTAGAAGACCTCCAAAGTCCCTTCCAACTATTGTATTATTGTATTATTGAATATATATAAAGAAAGCTATCCTTTAATTTTAACTCTTGTGGAAAGAAAGGGATACTTAGCCTTACTGCCCTTCTATTATTTACTAGTGGATGGCTAGGCTTAATTAAGCTATGAGTATCATTAAATCATCAATTGTGGATAGGAATCAATTTCCAATTAAGAATGTGTGATCTCCAAGCAATATTTTCTATGTGTATTAAGAAATTTTCTTTTTTTAAAAAAAACCCCTCTCCATATATAGAAATATGAAGCAGTAACTAGCCACTAAAGGCTTTTGTGTATTTAAGGTTAAACTATATGTGAGATTTGACTCACCTAATTTTTTTTTAAAGTAGCAAAATCTGATATATCACAAAACTATTAAAATTATAGTAAAAAAAATTCTTCCAATTCAAATAGCAGCTTCAGAGGAGCAATTTTCCTGTGGGTCAGAACAGTAGAGAAAAAAGTTAAACTGGTTATGAGTTGGATATAAATATTAGAGTCTGCACTTCCAACAAGTTGTATTACATTTCACAAAATGCATTTAATATCATAGCTGGTTCTAAGAAATGTCACCACTGGTGGAGGAGAGAGGGGAAAAGAAACATCTTTTTAAAGCTCTTGTATTTCATTAAAAGAATCAAATTATATTGCAGGCTTTGAGTTAAATGTCAAGATTCTTATAATGCCCTATTTATGAATCAGAGTCAATAAGAAACCACAAAGACAAAATCATCCCATTCTCTGGCATTTGCTTGCCTTTCGAAGCACTGTATATTGCAACAACAGAATCTTCCTTAATACTATTTTGAATCTTATTTTTGAGTTATTTTGAGTTATAATTGCTGTTTAAAAAACTTGCAATAAATGTATAAAATATAATGATTTTAACAAAATTGAATTATAGATGTTTGTTGTTGCTTGGTTAATAACTAGTAGAGTAAATAAATTGTTCAGAAATGAAGTGCAATATCATCTGCACAAATGTTTCAGTTTTTCTTCTGTGTGAAGATTTGCTTGCTTTACATTTGTGAGCATGTGTGATATCTACATGTACACATATGATACACAGAAATAACCTACATACATTCATCCAATCTATAGACTAGACTGGGAAATTCATGACGTTATCAGAACTCCAGTTTGACTTCAAGGAGAATCTACCATTTTAAATGTATACACCTCCTTATTTTCGCATTTGATGAAATAAAACATGTTTCAATGGATTCAATGGATAAATTGGATTATATTACACATCTGAATTATAAGCTTTCTTCTGTTTTTATGTTTTATTTCTCTTCAAGAAAATGTAATATTTCATACATTCTTCTTTTAATATGGACAATGTAGAATTCCCTCCATTTTCCTTCCTTCTCCTTCACTCAATGTAATAAATGCTATTCACTACTGTTTCATGGACATTATTTCCATTTTTGTCAATAGAAATAAAGGTGGAAGATCACATTTATCACACTGAGTTATCCCACATGGAATTGTCCTGGGGCGCATTGGTTCTGGCAAAATGGCTGTGGTGAGTTGTGCCATTCCGCCCACCATGGCTATGATGAAACTGGAGCTACATGTGGCTCTTTCATCCCTCTGCCGCACTAGGAGAAGACTCTATGGTGGGGGAACTGGTCTTCTGGTCAGCAGAGGAAAAAAGGACATGCTAGGAGGAGACTCTATAGTGGGAAAAACCAGACTGCCGGTCAGCTCCAGAATTGAATGGGGGGCTTCTGGTTAAGATCTTTGTGACTCTTTGAGGGTTTAAGGTTGCCAACCCCTGGGCTGGGGGAAGACAGATAGTATGTTGAGGTGGTTAAGGCACTGGCCTAGCAACAAGGAGACTGTGAGTTCTGGTCTTTCCTTAGGCATGAAAGCTGGCCAGAGTTTTTCCATGGACCAAATTTTTGTGTGCACCGAACCGGCAGTAATGCCGGGAGCAACCCACCCCTGCTCCACACCATTTCTCTGCTCATGTGAACTGCCAAAATTGAATGATAACAAGAAAAATTTCAACAACACATTTTTCAGTTGCGTCTCTGAATGAAAATAAGGTCAAAATATGTATAACATATATACTATGAGCTAGAACTTGGAAGATTCATCTACAGGTTATATAGCCTGTTTTTATTTCTCAATATATATCTATGGATATGTGAGTTTTGGCCCTTGTAATTTCTTTATCTGGCAATGGCTAAGAGAAGAAAGAGACAGAAGGGCTAATTCTGTCTGCATAAGATAGGGCCTTAAGAACAAATGCATATAAAGACAGAGTTGAGAAAACAGCAACAGCAAAAGTTGCCTCTACAAAGAAGTTGAAGAAACAATGGACCAGTTTGTTAGTTGTTGCAAGAAGATTGCACAAGCTGATTGCAAACAATATCATGACATAGTAGCAACAATAATTCAATAGAATATCTTCAAGAAATGCCACTTGCCTTCAGGCAAAGACTGGTGGGACCACAAAACAGCTAAAGTAACAGAAAACAAAAAAGCTGAAAAACAGACAAGCATCTGCCACACAACAGTCCAGACGTAACTGTTAATAAGGAAGACCAAAAAAAAGTCTAATTAGTGGACATTGCAATAGCTGAGCATAGCAAAATAGAAGAGAAAGAACTTTGGGGGGGGGTCACAAAATATAAAGATCTGCAAATACAACAAATATGGCAAAAGAAAATAAGGATAGTACAAATAGTAATAAAAGTGCCTTGAGTGCAATTCCAAAACATCTGGAACACCACTTGAATAACACTAGCATTGACAAAATCACCATCAATCAGTTACAAAAGGCAGTTTTACTTGGAGCAGCTTGCATCCTATGACATTACCTTTAACGACAGCATCTGCTTATCTAGATCCATGGGAAAAACTCAGGTGGATAAAAATGACAAATCAAGTCTAAATATCTGGCTATGTGAGCAGGATGATGATGATGATGATGATGATGATGATGATGATGATTTGGTAAGATTTACAGCCTTGGGGGTTGGTTGATAGCTCAACAGCTCAAGTCCTAACCAAGGACCTAGGAACTGTTAAGGCAGTGTTTTTCAACGACTGTGCCGTGGCACACTAGTGTGCCGTGACATAGTGTAAGGTGTGCCATGGGAAAAACACTTATATATAGTCAATATAGGCACAGAGTTAAATTTTTTTAACATTTTCTAATGGTGGTGTGTCTCGTGATTTTTTTCATGAAAAAAGTGTGCCTTTGCACAAAAAAGGTTGAAAAACACTGTGTTAAGGTAATGTCGAAGGATATAAGCTGTTCCAAGTAGGGTGTTTTTTTGTAAAATCAGAATGTTCAAGTCTGATAAATTTAAAATTTCCAAATAGCAAGGTAGCCCTTTGGGTATTGCTCCAAGGGCTCCAATTACAATCGAGACAACACACAATTTCTTTTTCCACAGTCGCTCAACTTCAATTTGCAAGTCCCGGTACTTTGTGATTTTTTTCTTGCAGTTTATTTTCAATTCGTGCATCTCCAGTATTGCAATGTCAATGAACCATACTTTTTTCTTTTCAACTATTGTTATGTCAGGTGTGTTGTGGGCCAAGTGCCTGTCAGTCTGAATTCTGAAGTCCAACAAGATCTTGACTTTCTCATTCTCTAAAACCTTCTGAGCCTGATGTTCCCAGTGGTTTTTGCTGTACTCAAATCCAAACTTTTGGCACAATTTCCAGTGAATGATCTTAGCAACATGGTTATGGCGTTGGAGGTAGTCAGTTTGTGAAATTTTGCTGCACTCACTGATCAAGTGGTTGACTGTCTCATCTTTCTCATTACAGAGGCGACATTTGCTGTTGGTGGTAACGTTGAATTTTTGCCTTCATGCAGTTTGTGGCTAAGGCTTGTTCTTGAGCTGCCAAAATAAAGACTTCTGTTTCTTTTTTCAGTGCTCCTGATCTTAACCAGTTTCAAGTTAGCTTTTGGTCAGCTTTGCCTTCAATACTTTTCAAGTATTGGCTATGCATAGCTTGGTTTTTCCAATTTTCAGCTCGTTTCTCAATTACTTCTTTTTTATATTCAGTTTTTGACTTAGTTGTCTTTAAAAGGCCTCCTTTATTTACTTCCTTAATCATTGGTTCTTCACTGTTCTGGATGTAATCATTCAAGCTGTGTTTTTTTTCTTCCACAGTCTGTTTTACTTGTAGGAGTCCTCGACCACTCTCTGCTCTTGGTAAATATAATCGGTCAACATCACTTTTAGGGTGCAAAGCATGATTCATTGTCATAAGTTTCCTTGTTTTTCTGTCAAAATTGTCCAACTCCATGTGGGCAGTTAATTATTCCTGAAGAGTTGTTGTTGTTGTTGTTGTTGTTGTTGTTGTTGTTATTAAAAATAATACAAAAAACCACCCTACTTGGAAAAACGTTACTTTAACAGTTCCTAGGTTCTTGGTTAGGACTTCAGCTTTTGAGCTACCACCAGCCCCAAAGGCTGTGAATCTCACCAAAGATTAATCACATAATAATAATAAGTGATACCGATTGTCATCAGGGCACTTGGTACCATGCAGCTTGCATGCTATGACATTCCTTTTAACGACAGAATCTGCTTATCTCAGGTCCATGGGAAGAACTCGATAGGTGGATAAAAATGACATATCAAATCTAAATATCTGGCTGACTGTGTGAGCAACCATATTATTATTATTATTATTATTAATAATAATAATAATAATAATAATAATAATAATAATAATAATAATGTTGATTCTACAAAAAACCACCCTACTTGGAACAGCTTATATCCTCCGACATTACCTTAACAGTTCCTAGGTCCTTGATTAGGACCCGAACTGTTGAGCTACCAACCAGCCCCAAAGGCTGTGAATTTCACCAAAGATTAACATAATAATAATAATAATAATAATAATAATAATAATAATAATAATAATAATAATAATAAATCCGTCTAGAACAAAAAATCAAAAAATTAAGGGCAGATGCTAGTAACTTAAAGAACATGCATGAGCAACGACTTAAAAACAACAAAATCATAGATCGGCTAATCAGAAGATATAGATTGGATACAAGAAACATCAATGAAGCTGTAGAGATTGTAAAACAGCAGATAACAGCAACAGCTAGAAAAATTGAAAGATATGAGGCACGAATCATCCAATATAAACAAAATCAGCAATTTCGATCAGACCAACGGCGTTTTTATCAAAGTCTTAATGTGAATGGTGACACCAAAAGTGAAAAACCAGAAAAGCAGGCCACAGTTGAATTCTGGAAAGAATTGTGGGAAAATGCAAAGGACTACAACAAGGAAGCAAAGTGGATACATGACTTTGAGAAAAGCATTGGCAACAAACAAATGCAAGTATTAGAAATAACAACTGAGATGATCAAAAATCGAGTTAAAAAGGTAAAGAATTGGACATCACCTGGAAAGGACCAATTACATGGTTTCTGGCTCAAATATTTGACCAGTTTACATGCAATATTGGCCAGGCAACTGAATGAAATTTTACAAAAGGGCCAAATTGATGAATGGTTGACAACTGGAAAAACATACTTGATTCAGAAAGATCCAACTAAAGGAACAACACCTGAAAACTATAGACCAATAACATGCTTGCCAACAACCTTCAAATTACTCACAGGCATTATTGCAGATAACATGATGGATTATTTGGAAACAAACAACATCTTGCCAGTAGAGCAAGAAGGCAACAAAAGAAGGAGCAGGGGCACAAAAGATCAGCTTCTAATTGATAAAATGATATTAGAAAATTGTAAGAACAGAAAAACGAACTTGAATATGGTCTGGATTGATTACAAAAAGGCATTTGACTCACTGCCACATAGTTGGATCATAAAATGCTTAGAAACAACTGGCATTAGCAAAAATATTACATCCTTTACTGAAAAGGCAATGAAACAATGGAGAACTGAGTTGGCAGTAGGGAATGAGAGCTACGGAATGGTTAATATCAAGCGAGGAATTTTCCAGGGTGATTCACTTTCACCTCTTCTCTTCATCATCGCAATGATCCCACTATCAGTAATCTTAAAAAAAATGAAATTAGGCTACCAAACAGCCAAAAAAGCTGAAAAAATTTCGCATTTACTATATATGGATGATTTGAAACTCTATGGAAAGTCAGAAATAGAAATCCAATCATTGACAAATACAGTCCGAGTATTCAGTACCGATATTTCAATGCAGTTTGGCATGGAAAAATGCGCCACTGTATCCATAAAAAGGGGCAAAATCACTGCATCTGAGGGAGTTGAAATGCCCAATGGCCAACTAATTAAATGCAAAGAAAATGAAGCCTACAAATACTTAGGCATTCTGCAGTTGGATAACATCAAGCATGGAGAAGTAAAAACTAATGTCAGACGAGAGTACACCAACAGAGTTAGGAAAATTTTGAAATCTAAATTGAATGGTGGAAATACAATCAAAGCCATAAATACCTGGGCAATACCAGTTATAAGATACACAGCTGGCATAGTTAACTGGACACAAGCTGATTTGGACCTTTTGGACCGAAAAACCAGGAAACTAATGACAATGCACTACAGTTTACATCCACGTGGTGATACTGATAGACTATATCTGCCACGAAAATCAGGTGGCAGAGGATTATTACAAGTGAAGCAAACAGTTGAAGAAGAAAAACATGCACTGGCTGATTATTTAAAAGAAAGTCAAGAACATCTATTAATCGAAGTAAAGAACAAAAATCTACTGAAGGCCCAACAGACAAAACAAGAATACAGAAAAGATGTGATAAAATCAAGAATGGAGAGTTGGCAGAACAAAGCACTGCATGGTCAATTTCTGGAAAAAATAAAAGATAAAGTGGACAGTGAACAAACTTGGTTATGGTTAAAAACAGGTACATTAAAGAAAGAAACAGAGTCACTAATCCTGGCTGCGCAAGAACAAGCTATCCGCACAAATGCCATTAAGGCCAAAATCGAAAAATCCTCTGATGATGCCAAATGCAGACTTTGCAAAGAAGCTGACGAAACTGTTGATCACATACTCAGCTGCTGTAAAAAAATCGCGCAGACTGATTATAAATTGCGGCACAATTCAGTAGCACAAATGATCCATTGGAATTTGTGCAAAAATTATAATATTAAAACAGCAACAAACTGGTGGGAACATCAGCCTGAAAAAGTCACAGAAAATCAGATGGTCAAGATCTTGTGGGATTTCCGTATACAAACCGACAAAATACTGGCGCATAATACACCAGACATCACACTGGTTGAGAAAAATAAGGTCACAATCATAGACATTGCAATACCAGGTGATAGCAGGATCGCCGAGAAGGAACATGAAAAAATCGCAAGATACCAGGACTTAAAAATCGAAATTGAACGACTATGGCACAAACCAGCAGTGGTAATTCCAGTGGTAATTGGCACACTGGGTGCTATTCCAAAAGCACTGGAATTACATTTAAAACAGTTAAAAATTGACAAAATCACCATCAGTCAAATGCAAAAAGCTGCACTGCTTGGATCTGCACGCATATTACGAAAATACGTTACGACGTCCTAGGCCCCTGGGTGGGGCCCGACTAGTAACCAATGCCAAATCCGGCGAAACAACTGGCCGCTGTGATACAATTGTACAATAATAATAATAATACGTTACGACGTCCTAGGCCCCTGGGTGGGGCCCGACTAGTAACCAATGCCAAATCCAGCGAAACAACTGGCCGCTGTGATACAATTGTATAATAATAATTAATAATAATTAATAATTGATACCCATTGTCATCAGGGCACTTGGTACCATGCCAAGAATTTTATAAAACACATCAAGAAATTGCAGCTTTCTGCAATAACACTAGTGGAACTGCACTAATCAGAACACTGTACATCTTAAGAAGGTATTTGGTTGATACCTAGGTCACTGGCAGCAATCCATATCAACCATTAGCCTCAGTCAGTGGTTTTTTTGATGCGTTTTGTTCAGTTGACTGAGTTTCATGTTTAATGAATAAAGTATATAATAATAATACCACCTTCATGACTTGTAAAATCTTGGTTAGGATCGCACATTTCAGAATCAATATCTAATCAATCCAATTGTGATATTCATTAGAAGGTATAATGGGCAAAATAATTCAATAATTCCATTCCAACTTTCCTATGTGTAAGAGACTGTGACCATTCTAAGATCATGATTGAATGTACACAATTTGACAGCATGACTCTAGTTTGAATACTTCTCCAATTGTTCTTTCTATAGCAAACTATGGAATTCCCCAGTTCGCTATTCTCCACCCCAATGTATTTTGGCAATCTAAGTTACAAATCCTCACCCAAGTGGCCTCAACCCTGGAAACAGGGAAGTGACAGGTCTTCAGTGCTGCTGTCGAAAAGGGTTGTTTTCCTACAGCATGCCTTGTGCTATAGGAAATATGCTGAAGAGATCACTTGGCATTACATGCTGGTATGTCATGAAGTTCCAAACAACTGGCCAAGGGGATAATGTTTTCCTAGCCTGACCCTATCAATTTCTTCCTATACCATTTTCAAAAACACGGACAACAGGAAGAATCTGAGCTGAAAAAAGGGTTGTGACCCAAGCCTTTTTATTCAGAAATCTAAGCATTATGGAGAAAAATGTGCTGACAGCAAACCGGAACATTCTTTGGAATTCTTTTTCAGATTGCCTTTGATGCAAGCCAGTGTCTAAATCTGAGTGAATCTAGCTTTCAGTTGGAGTGAATGTCATTTTCAAGGATCCCCCACTCCAAAGGGAAACAACACAGGCTTTCTATTCACTTCTGTGTGGAATATTTACCACATGAAAACAAGATCTTATTTAAACAATGTGAAGTTGCCTTGTTTAGGAGTTGAGGTCCTTCTCTGAATGAACAGTGCCAGAGGCCCAGAATATTTTTACCAGTAGCTGGTGTTTTTTTTCTTGTCTTAGCCTTGAGAATGAAATATATGCCAATTAATTGATACAATCCATATTTCTTTCTGATAATGCAGATTAAATTCTATACCTTCTGGTTGGAGAATTGAGCATGCTAGATTATATGACCGGTTTAATCAGGATCTGGCAGGCAGACCGTTTTCTCAAGCAGGATGGAATTATTAATTACTCAGCTATAGCCTTGAACCATGATTTGGATGCTTTCTCTCAGATGTTTGCAACAAGGAAATAACTTTTCGAATGTTTGAGTCACATTTGGGGAAAAAGTACATATTTACCCACAGAGCACAATCCCATTGTCACACAGTTGCAATTTAGTTTGCTTGATTTTGGCATAGTGCACCTTGCCAAACTAATCATGTTGACTTGTAAACTATAGTTAGAAAAGTTTGGTTTATTCAACAAATTATAGTTAAACAAGTCAGGGATTTATTGGATCTTAGCAACAAGGAGACTTTGGATACCAAAATGCCTGCTGCATCATATAATGCCACTTAGATTCTCCCCAAATCATTATATTCTCTCTTTTCTTTCCCTTCTCCCTAAACATAAAACCAAAGCTAGTTCCATGAAGAAGCATTCTTCAAAGAAGGATCTTTTTAAGAAGAACCAGGGTAAGATGTGACTATAGATAGAAATTTGTGACCACTACAGTTAAATAAATTAAGGTGCACAAGCTTATTGAAGCATACGGTGTCTTCATTATAAAGAGAGGAAAATTCTAAGCACAAGATCAAAGAAATCCTAACATTCCCTAAGACTTCCAGTGGGATCAAAGGGGCTTAACTGGGAGGAGTTGATTCCGATACAAGATAATGAGAATAATAGTCATGCTCCACAAAGTTTGTACTTTCTCCTTCACTCTTCCTGCTCTGCTCCTGTTTTCTATTCAATACCTCTTTGAAGCCATGGTCCCCTTCATTCTCTTTCCCCAAGCATTGTGCTTAATTTTGATTGTGATCAATGCTGCCTCTCAGCCCTGTAGGTATTATCGTTTTCAAGAGAGGCATATGTTCAATCTTGCCTTCCACATTTTCCTTTTAATCAGGCGGAGATTTTTCTCAAGTTTTTTTTCTTCTTTCAAGCAGAAACATGGTTCTAAATTCTATTGCTCGAAGCATTAAAGTGATAGCAGCATTTCGACCATTCTGTACAATAGTAGGCAGTGACATGCATCCTATTGTATAGTCAGAGATAATAATGATAATTTGTTTTGGGCAGTTCACAACATAAAAATAAATAAATATACAGTCAGCGAAAAAATTGACACAAGATGGTGAAAATATTGAAACAAGAAATTAGTGAGGAGATATCTATACAATAATACAGTAGCAGAGTTGGAAGGGACCTTGGAGGTCTTCTAGTCCAACCCCCTTCCTAGGCAGGAAACCCTATACCGTTTCAGACAAATGGCTATCCAACATCTTCTTAAAGACTTGCAGTGTTGGGGCATTCACAACTTCTGGAGGCAAGTTGTTCCACTGATTAATTGTTCTAACTGTCAGGAAATTTCTCGTAAGTTGCTTCTCTCTTTGATTAGTTTCCACCCATTGCTTCTTGTTCTACCCTCTGGTGCCTTGGAGAATAGTTTGACTCCCTCTTCTTTATGGCAACCCCTGAGATATTGGAACACCGAGGTGCCGAAGAGCCGAGGTGGAGCAGTGGTTAGGGTGCAGTACTGCAGGCCACTTCAGCTGACTGTTATCTGCAGTTCAGCGGTTCTAATCTCACCGGCTCAAGGTTGACTCAGCCTTCCATCCTTCCGAGGTGGGTGAAATGAGGACCCAGACTGTGGGGGCGATATGCTGACTCTGTAAACCTCTTAGAGAGGGCTGAAAGCCCTATGAAGCGGTATATAAGTCTAACTGCTATTGCTATTGCTAACACTACTATCATGTCTCCCCTAGTCCTTCTTTCTCTTAAACTAGACATACCCAGTTCCTGTAACCGTTCTTCATATGTTTTAGTCTCCAGTCCCCTAATCATCTTTGTTGCTCTTCTCTGCACTCTTTCTAGAGTCTCCACGTCTTTTCTACATCATGGTGACCAGAACTGAATGCAGTATTCCAAGTGTGGCCTTACCAAGGCATTATAAAGGGGTATTAACACTTCACGTGATCTTGATTCTATCCCTCTATTTATGCAGCCTAGAACTGTGCTGGCTTTTTTGGCAGCTGCTGCACACTGCTGACTCATATTTAAATGGTTGTCCACTAGGTGTCCAAGATCCCTCTCACAGTTACTACTATTGAGCAAGGTACCACCTATACTGTACCTGTGCATCTAGATTCAGAGGGAATCTCATTCTAGAGAAAGCACACCTCCTGAGTCATAATTGCTTAATTGGAGGAACCAGGCGCATGCTAATACTGTAAGATCAAACCAGCTGGTCAGATATCCCAGGAGACAACTCTTAGATATATTTTAAGCTTACTCTAAGCCTTCTTATGGCTTGCTTTGAACTGTTTTTTCATGTTTTAGCCTTCCTGCTGAAAATTAAGCTTATTTCTGAAAATGTCAACTAAGTGTTCATTCAACGTCAGTTGAATAAGCTTGTTTTTTTCCCCAGTCTTTATGCCCATCCCTCAATAAACCATAACTTGAAATTACAATCCCTTTTCTCCATTGACATTAAATCCCATCTTTCACTGAGTTGGCCTTAATTTTGACCAAAATCTATTTCATGAATTTCTATATAAATTTAATAATATACTAAAAATACAGATACAGAAATGTTTATATCTGATTCCCATAATGCTTTCAACTCCTTCATGTTTATCTTGATTTCTAATGAAAGTCTATGAATTTTGAGCTTCTGCCTTTTTCTCTGATAGACAATGAATACAACATAATTTCAAAGTCAGTCATAATTGCAGTTTCTTGTAGTCTAACTGCTGGGATAGCAGTAACCTGAAAATGCTACTTAAAAAAATTCAGGTGAACTTGGCACACAATAAGATCCTCATGAGCAGGAACTATGCATTTTGCACAATAATAGGATGCAACACAGAAGACTAAGCACCTATGGTGGGGAGAGCTCTATTTTCCCCAGACAGAGTTGCCTACAGAGTACTAATGTCTTTTTATTTCTCCAAGGGATAAATCTTGGTATATTATTCAAACAGCATTCCCAAGTACCGAACTGCTAGTTGATTACCATGCAAAGTTGAAGAACATTTTTAAAAGAAATCAAAAATAGCAAGAACATAATCATTCCAGCCCAGCCCTCTCCAAGTTTACACCCAAAATGCCCAGACTGAGTTCATATTAAATGCAGAAGCACAAAATGTGATATGGTCTGATTACTGAACTAACAGAAAGCTCCATCAATATGCTTGCAATAGTTCAATTTTTTTTTTTAAATATAGCAATACATAAAAGAAGCCAGTGGTGTTTGCTTCATTATTATTATTACCTATGGTGGAAGGAGTGACATGACTCTCTACCCAACACAAAAAATATAGAAAGTTGTTTTCTGCTGAAATCAGCAGTAATGATAGAGTTATAGATATAAATTTCAGTATCCTTAAAGAATATTTTTCCAATCTGACACCTTCCAGATGTTTGAGTAGAATTCCCAGAAGATCCAGTGAACATTCTGAAAATCCTAAAAATTGCATTTAAAACATCTGGAGGAAGTCAGGTTGGGAAAATGTTCTCTCTGCTTTATGAAGTTAGTAAATCTAGCTTAGCTTGTCAACAATTTATCAAACATTGTATTTGGAATTTAGGATTATTTTCCAGAGGATTCACAACAAAACGTTTGGGGAAAAAAACAACCACATGTTTTTTTGTTCTTTGAAGACTAAGCTCTCTTGCTCCATGCTTTTAAAATGATTTAAAAACCCTACAGTTCTTTGCCATTTGGGGGCCTGTTGATTGGAAAGTGCACTTGGAAGTAAGAATATGATGAGTGCTTTACATGACATTTTCAAATATTTGAACAAGCTCAAATCTCTTCAGCACCACCACCATTTATAGTTTTAAGCCATTCACCTCCCTGCTAACCTCAAAATTCAAACGACTCCAAATAAGACAATGAGTTTACTTCCAACTGATAAAATAGGAGGCTGCAAAAATAAAAGACATGCAAACACTGTCCCTTCTTCTCAATTTATGTCCTGTTTGATGTTTGAGGTTTTGTAAAAAGACTAACTGTAAAAAGAAGTAGCTATACAGTCAACAGAGTAGCATATCACTATTAAAAAGTAATTTTCCAAAACCTTAACGTGTTGCTGGGTTGGGAGAAGGATCCAGAAGTTGGGAAGTGGGTTGAGCCAGGACTCTTAACATGGGGAAATTCCAATAGCTCAGTAAATTTCCACTGGAAACCTGCAAGTTCTGATTATCTATAGGTGGCCAGAAGAAATTGGTTCAGGTGCTATATAGAATGGAAAGTTTGGGGGTCTAGTGGGGGTCTAGGTATTTGGGGGTATTTTTTTCAAAGGTCTATGTAAGGGTAATTTTGGAAACTGGAAAAGAAAAGGGAGATGTTGGAAATATAACAAATATGAAAGATATGGTTTAGGATCCAAGCTAGCTTGGTCACTGGGACCCGCGGTTTAGTCTTTCGAGCTTTTGGACTCGTGCTGGAGCCCATCCTCAGGGAGCTTCTCACACACCATAATGTGTCACATTGAGGATGGGCTCCAGCACAAGCCCAAAAGCTCAGAAGACAAAACCTTTGGTCCCAGTGACGGATCCAGATTGGATCCTGCAACATTATGCTGGGACACGTACATTTGCCTTTCTTCATGAGAGACAGTTTAGCCATATTTCTTATGTGAGCCCTCCTTCCATCAACTGGGGATTCTATAGAAAAAGAATTTAAATGACACATAGAGACTTTGCCTTAATGTAATCAGTCATAAAAGAAGAGTGCAATTTTATAGCTAGCTTGCAAACTTCTCAGTTCTTTGTCCTGGCTTTCAACCTTCCTTCCTTACTTATACCCTACTATTAAGGGCAGAAATTGTAAAGCAGTTGTAAGGGCAAGATTGAAAGGGTAAGACAAATGCTTAGAGGTCTCAAGCATCTCTGAGAAACACTGTATGCCTACCAGGGACGTGCAGTCAGGAGAGGCGGGGGAGGCAGAGCCTCACCACTGTCATCATGAAAAGAAAAAAAAAATGTAAAAGGAAAAAGGCAAGAGCTGAGGTCAGGCTGAGCTAGTTGCTGCCAGAGTCACCATGGATGATTCTGCTTAGTGCTTAACTGTTTAAAAAAGCCTCTAAAAAGCGCCCTCTACAGGAGGCGGCAGGAAAACAACATGCCTCATCTAGTCTGACTTTTTATGATCACTCGAGCAGAGTTAAGCAAGGGTTAAAAGCTGAAAAATTGACATAGATGAGGCACGTCGTTCTCCTGCCTCCTGTAGAGGGTGTTTTTTAAGAGGCTTTTTTAAACAATTAAGCAGAGTCATCCATGATGACTCTGGCAGCAACTAACTCAGCTTGACCTCAGCTCTTGCCTTTTCCTTTTACATTTTTTTTCTTTTCATGATGGCAGGCAAGAGCAGAGTTGAAATCCTCTCTGAAACAGCTGGAAAATGTGTGAGTCAGAGGGAGGGGGGAATTCAAACTTCATCCTCCTGGTGCAACTTCAAGTGTGTGTGTGTGTGTGTTTGAGAGAGGGGGGAGGGAGCATATTGAGACAGTTCTTTAGTTTTTGCACTATGTAACACTCTAATACTATGCCTTTGGGTCTTCTGAAATTTTAATTATCCAATCATAAGCAAAAACAATATTTTCAGTAGAATGAATTTCCACTTCTACTTACACCTGCCAGCCAAAATGCTGCTAGTGATATTGCTAACATGGGCTGAGGAGGAAAACTTAAATTTTCTGAATCCTGGTGCAACTTTGTGTGTGTGTGTGTGTGTGTGTGTGTGTGTGTGTGTGTGTTTGAGAGAGGGGGAGGGAGGGAGAGAGGGAGGAAGGAGGGGAAGGGAGAAGAAAAAGAAAAAAGGAAACTTATTTAGCAAAGGAGAAAAACAAATGCTGTCGCTTTAAATCAGAACTGAGCATGCCTGGCTGTGGAATTCTGGGAGTTGAAGTCCACAAGTCTAAAAAAATTGCTGCCTCACCAGCCATAAACCTCACCGCACATCACTGATGCCTACATAGCATAGCTCCACTTCTTGCTTTGATGTAGCAACTTGGTTGTTTGGGTGCCACCAATTACCAGTATATTCAAAGGAAATAGGGCTCCTAGGACTTGTGCAATTTACTGGCAACTAAAAGGAAATACGACTGAAAGGATATTTAATGTACTTTACAGCACTATTTCTTTGTCCTGTAGTACTGAGAAATTTGACTAGGGAAATCAACCTTTTATTTATTTAAATCATCTTCTATTTCCTCTTTTATGAGGAAATAGGATTATTACACAAGAAGTAAATAGAACTGAATCTTTTTTAAAAAAATCAACAGTATGCCAGGCATAAATATAATCATTGAACAAATCAACATATTTAGCTAGTAAATCACACTACATTTTAGAAGAACCTCCAATAATAAAAAGTAAAAAAAGATTTGAGCAGATCTTTAGATGATGCTAATTGTCTCCTACTTAAAAGCAATGACATATAAAGGAGCCAGTATGCATAATTATAGTTTACACACAAGGACAGAATTTGTATGAAGGTAATAGCCACCAGAGACAATCCATTATCTTAAAATGAACAAAAAGAATGAAAACAAATCAACATAATTTTTAATTAGCTTTATCTTATTTTACTAAATATGTGCCTTTGTGTCCTTTTGTTACAGTGGTGGGTTGCAAACCCCATTCCAACCGGTACGGTTGGAACGAGGCCGGCAGCGTCCTCATGGACGTGCACAGCGCATGCACACATGCACGCAGCACTCATGCATTCAAGCGCCTCCGTGATGCTCCAGCTGCTCTGCAGAGCGTCGCGCAGCTGCTGTACGCATCATGCACCTGGGCAGAAGAACAAAAGCCTTTAAACTTCGGTAAGGAGCTCGGGCAGGCGGGTGGTCCCTCCAGATCACCGTACCGGAACGGTATCCGGTGCTCCGGGCTGGCTCCGGTATGCGCATACTGGGCCTGCAACCCATCACTGGTTTGTTACTTGGAAATACTTCTTTATGAAAGTCCACATTTAGTCAAAGGTTGGAGAAGGATCTTAGCTCTCTCTTCTTTTCTGGATCCCCAGCCCTTTCATGTTTCTCTCCTACCACTGGAAAGCTTCTTGTAATTTCCAAAAGAACAAAGGTTTCCCACCTGGAAAGAAAGGATGTGTGGCATCTTGCATTTGGCAAAAGTAAGCACTTATCTTCAGGGAGACCGCTCCAAAGATGGGGATAAGTAGAGAGTATCTGTTTTGTATTTCCTATCTGGGGAACAGTTGTTAATCTTGTGAATGCTGGATGGCATCATGATTAAAGTGTTACTGATCATGTAATAATCAGAACATGTGTAACATCTGTGAATTAGTGTCAGCTTTCCCAGGTAGATCTTTCCAGTTAGGAAACATGACGTGATGAATAATTATGCTGCCATCTCTTTTACAGAGAAGTTAGGGAGGATCCCTTCTGAGTCTCTTGTTCCATGCATTAGCAATTGCAGAAGGAAGGGAAGGGAAGGGAAGGGAAGGGGAAGTTAGCATTAGCTGCAAACCTGAATCATGAAATGAACAACTGGAATATCCAACTTTGGAAAATAAATAGGTCCAGAAATTAATAACCAGAAAATAGAAATTTCTCTTTCTTTCTTTCTTTCTTTCTTTCTTTCTTTCTTTCTTTCTTTCTTTCTTTCTTTCTTTCTTTCTTTCTTTCTTCTTTCTTTCTTTCTTTCTTTCTCTTCCTTCCTTCTGTCCTTTCTCTCTCTCTCTTTCTTTTTCCTTCCTTCTTTCCTTCTCTCCCTTCCTCTTTTCTTCCTTCCTCCCTCCCCTCCCCACCCCTCTGTCTGCCTCTTTTTTAAAAAGGGGGTATTGAAAAGTAAAGGTTCTTCTAATCACTGGCAGGAAGCTGTTCCGAAGGACTGAGATGGCCACTGAGAAGACATGTTCCTGAGATTCCATTATATGGCAACATTTAAGGACTGCACCCATACTATTAACTTAGTAAGATAGGCAAATACCCACAGGGAGAGGCAATCCCTCAAGTAAACCTGGCCCTGTGCCATGCATGCCTTTATTTAACAAGCATCTTGAGTTGTACTCAGAAAGCAACTGGAAATGCAACTTATGCAACAAAGGTGTTACTTGGGTGACCTGTAAAACACTCAAAGTTGAGGGTGCAGCAGGATACCACCCATATCCAAATGTTAACCACAAGTGCAAGTAATGCTGTCTTGGTACTATAGCCTGACCTGATTCCTAGGTGAAAAAATTCATTTCACCCAAGGCCCTCTGTAGCTTGGAGATGTAAGTCTGTTTTCCATTTTTGGAAAGTATATTCTAAAAAGTGAGAAAATAAAGCAATATATTTTATATGGTGTAGATTTAGTGATAAGTTTAAGAACTGAAACAGAATTGAATTAATCCCATATTGATACTAAATTGATATAAGGATTGTTTTTGTTATGTGTTTTTCCCCCTTTGTTACACTTATTTCATTTACTATGATCTATGCAACATTTATTTTATTGTAGAACCATTTTGAGTTTTTTTTAATGTTTCAGCTGTTTATATTTCAATATTTATCATTATTTTTGAAGTATTAATTATTATTGATAAAAAGATCAAGAAGCAATTCAAATCTTGCAATGATAGAAAAAAAATCTTTAGCAATGGTTAATGTATTAGGCATATCCAATTGATCACAATAATTACACCTCTCAGATAAGATTGGCTGCCTCAGGGGGTTTAAAACTAAAACTCAACACAACTTAAAACTTCAACACATAGGTGAGTATATGGTAAAAAGAAAAAGGAAAAGGAGTATTTACTATTTAATGATTTGGCTTCAAATTCTTCAGCTCTCTTATGCTTTTCATTGTTCTTGGCTTAGTCTGTCTCCCTAATTTATTTCTGCTGTTCATTTTCAATTGCAACCAACTGTTGACAGTTTTAGAAGTTGCATCAATATTCTTGTGACTGCAGAAAAGAAAAGATAAAAAGTTTTGGGTTTTCCCCTCCTTCAGACTGTCTTCTCTCACTTGCATTTAGCTGTGGCACAAAAATGCCTTGTCAGCTTATTTTCTCTGCCACAACCCCACGAGGTTGCCTTCATCGGATTCCCCTGAACATATTTGAGGTGGCCTTAAGCCAACCTAAGCCATGTCTGCATTAAAACAGTTCTCCCCCTTGCCTGCTTAGAACAATGCAACTTTGCCATAGATATAATCCAAAGTACTTCACCAACTATTCTGTCTGTGATGTAGTCAGGTAACCTTCATAAAGTGAGATCAGACTGGTACTTATAAGCCCCCTTAGAATGGAGAAAGATAAATTCTACTCATCTCTGTTTCATGAGCACTGACTTCTAGGACAATTCCGCTTTGGGCAGCCTGAGAGTACAATAGTAAATCAACACTCATGATTCAGAAACTCAGTAAATCTGAACAGCAACTGACCAGCAGTTGGGTTGGTGATGGGTGGTAGGGAGTTTGCCCAGTGAAGTGTGAGAGAGATTATCTTCTTTGTTGCTGTATAATTCAGTCCTACCATGTCTACCTGCTAATGTTCAGACTAGTTTTGGATACCAATTTAATATTGGAAGAATGCTACTCATGTTGAGTGCCTTTTGAATATTAGGTTAAGACTGTTGAAGATTAAAACCATTGATCTGGGCCCTATAAAAGAGACAGTTTGGTCTAGTGGTTAAGGCACCAGGCTAGAAAGCAGGAGATCATGAGTTCTAGTCTTGCCTTAGGCATGAAATCCAGCTGGATGACTTTGGGTCAGTCACTCTCTCTCAGCTCAACCTTCCTCAGAAGGTTGCTGTTGTGGGGAAAATAGGAGGAGAAAGATGTGCTGGTGGATATGTTTGCCACCTTGAGTTACTTGTAAAAATAATAAAGACAGGATATAAATAAGGAAGTAAGAAAGAACATGTTCCAGCATGTGTACCATCCTGAGCATTTCCTTATTCCCAATCTTGCCATATTAAACAGAATAATTTTTCCTGCAATTGAGGATTAAGACTTTCTTGGAAGGATGAGAAACCAAGCGACTTACAGAATAATGGAAAGGACTGGATAATGGAAAGGACATTGACACATCCCTCGGCGATGTCTTACCTAAACAAGGGTAGGATTAATACACTTCACTCATTAACATTTATTTAAACTGTTCTTCTCCTCTGACAAGATTTTTAAGGCAAGGGCATTTTCATCAAGTGGAATGAGAACACTATTTTTTTTTTTAAAAGAGCAGAATAATTGCTTTGACAACACTTACTGGAGGCTCAGCAAGACACAAAATGCATGTTGTGCCTGAGCATTCAGTCTGTTGTTTTGAGGAGGTATGTGTGCCTTCCTGAATTCTACTGATACAAATTCTAAAGATAAAATTAAAATTTATGTCATGTGAACATTTTGAAACTTTCATAAAACAGGAAACAATTAGGCATTTCATTCAGACATCAGCGTTTTCCTTTCTAGAGTTTTTTTTTGTTAATCTGCACACTTCCTTTTCTTTTCCTGTGAACAACATATTGCAATAAAGAACATATAATTCACAGTGAATTAAAAAAAAAAAACACCCCCGCCAATAGACACACAATGGATTTGTGACAGTCTTCTAGTTTCCTAAACTGAAAACAGAAGTCTTCCCTCTACTCGCATTATTGCTCTTTCTAAACTGGTATTTGAACTGGTCATACTGGTTTGATGGGAATGTCCACTTATTGTCTATGCTACAGAAGAGATCATGAAATACTGCATGATCACGAGCAACTCAGTTTGGGCCATGGTTATTCAAGCGTAAGTATTATTGAATTCATTCTTTACTTCCAGGTAATTTACAAAATAGCAGCCTCTCTCTCTGTCCCCCTCCCCTTTCTCCCCCACCCACCCACATGCTACACATTTTCTTTTACCCCAGTCCCCTAATATTTTAGGAGTATGCTACAGTTATATTTTATCATTTTAATAACAGCAGATATCTACAAATAAATTGTGCTGATACTCAGGATTTTTTAAAGGTATGAACTGTGTGAATTAATGTCCAGTGTTGGCGAGTGTGGCCTATGAATGTGGGATTGTCTGTAGGCCTTGATTTTATTTTTTTTTTAAAAAAAGATAGCTGGGGGAGATAAAGGAAGGCAATAAAATAATTTCCCTTAATCTGATGTTGGTATAATCATTAGTATCATTCCAACAGAGCCCTCATGCTAGCAGAGCCCAATTTAGCCAGGGGGTAGAAGATTAAGGAGGCTGATTTCGCAATTTATTTATTAAAACCTCACTTTTAGGGGACAAGCAGAACTGAAGCTTGAAATGTGTGACATAGTTGTATAGTGAAACTTTAAAATATAAAAATGTAACAAATATCAAAATATCAGTTGGTTAGCATAAGGTCTAGTCGCAGCCCTGTAAAATATGACAGTAAAACGGTGGCAAGGTTCAAATGAAATGAAAGCCTTTCCAAGCAAATTGTTTTTCAAAGTTACTGGTCAATCTACAAGTGCATCCTAGGGTCTGCCAAGGAAACTGACGCTGGAGATAATCAAGTGAGATTATAGCCAGTCATAGCCATTGTTAGCCTTAGGAACTATCAAGCTTTTTATCTGGAGGGCTCTTTTAGAGAGCCAGTGCAGTGGTCAAGACATTGGGCAGGAATCATAAAGTTCAAGTCCACTTTCAGCCAAGGTAGCCCCCTGGATGACCTTGAGGCAAGTACTCTATCTCAGATAAATGCGGGCATTAGTGTAGAGGAAAATTGGAGATGGGATTGTTATGCCCAGGGATTGAGCTCCTGGAAGAAAGAACAAGATCAAGGACATCTCTATTAACGGGAGAACATATTGGATTTTAGCATTCCATTGGAATAAAATTCTATGTTGCAAATTGGCCACTTGGAGGCTGTTTGCCAAGGTTATTGTATCCCTGCTGAAATTGTAAACACTTGGTATGTTATCATTGAGAATCTGGCCAAGGTTTTTCTATTCCTTGGAGAAAAAGTCCAGGGACAGAATATTTATCTTCCTTTATTCTTTTTTCCCATGGAATTGTATATACATGATGGTTCCCCCCCATTATTATCAATATCCAAGTAGAGAGAAGTCTGAGATAAAATGTAAAATACTGAAAAAAATGGGAGATATTTTTTACATTTTTTCTACATCATACTGTATTTTCATGCCTCCATTTAATCATTTAAATACTTCGAGCTAAGGATTATCTTGTAGCAATAAGAGCTGAAAAATACGAACATTTCAGTAGGAGCTGTGATGGTACAGTGATGAGAATGCAGTCTTGCAGACTAACTCTGCACACTGCCAGGAGTTCAATTCTGACCAATTCAAGGTTGATTCAGCCTTCCATCCTTCCGAGGTCAGTACAACGAAGACCCAGATTGTTGGGGCAATATGCTAACTTGCCAGCCACTCACCTGAAATGTTCCCCTCTCCCCTCAAATACCCCTGGTCCACAAAGCTGGAAAGGTTGGAGAACTCTGATCTACATGAAATAACAGGGTAAGATTGTCTATTATTTTAAGCTCTCATACTATCAATATACTGATGATATCCAATTATATATCTTGACCCATTCCATCCAAGTGTTGCTGTCAATATTTTAACCTAGAGTCTGAAAGCTGTTCATGTCTGGATGAGGAAAAACACACTCAATCCTAAGCCTGGCAAGACCAAGTGGTTGTGATTATTTGGGTTCCCTGGATCTGAAAGTTTTCCATGTCTGGTCTTTGATGGAGCTCCACTTCCCCCTTCAAGGTTGCTATGCAATCAGGGGCTTTTCCTGGACTCATAGATTCCTGCTCAAGGAGCAGGTGGTAACTCTAACCAGGGACGCCTTTATAGAGGATGTACCAGGGGTGTCAAACTCGCAGCCCGTGGGCCGGATACATCACACGCTGTCCCCCACACTCCCATTTTAGCAAAGGGGGAAAAGTCATGATACGTCATGTGACGACACAAGTTTGACATCCCTGGGTTACACTTTTCCTAGAGTTCGAGGCCTTTCAGACAGTCACTCACACCCTAATCACTTCTTGACTGGATTACTGCAATGTGTTGTACATGAGCCTTAGTGGCACAGTGGATAGAATGTATTACTGCAGGCTACTTATGCTGATCACTGCTGGCAGTTCAAATCTCACTAGGCTCAAGGTTGACTCAGTCTTCCATCTTTCCGAGGTCTGTAAAATGAGGATTGTTGGGGGCAATATGCTGACTCTGTAAACCGCTTAGAGAGGGCTGTAAAACACTGTGAAGAGGTATATAAATCTAAGTGTTATTGCTATGAGGCTATTCTTGAAGTTACAAGTGGTCCAGAATGCAGTCCTACAGGCATTGGTGGATGCCTCATAATACGCCCATGTATCATCATTACTTTGTGAAGTGTAATGGTTTTCAGTTTGCTTCCATGTACAATTCACAATGCTGGTAATCCCCTATAAAACCCTACATTGCATTGGCCTTGATTATCTCAGGGACCATCTATCTCTTAGAGAGAGTCCCAGTGAAATCAAGCAGCATGAGTGTGCTCCAGGTTCCTTCAATCAAACAATGTCATCTATGGGGACTTGCTATGTGCAATGTGCACACGAGATATTGCTATTAAGTTAAATTAAAATTACCCCAGGAAAATACGCAAAAGATTATAGCCTAAAAGTCATGTTAAACCACTTTCATTTCAAGCTCAACAGGATTTTTTTAATGCCCAGTTTTTAACAAGAAATAGGTTGCTTTATTTAAAGGTACTATATATTTTTATATGTGTCTGAAATACTGAAGACTATCACCATGTTTTGTGACTAATGTCATTCTGAAAACTCAAAATGATT
This sequence comes from Thamnophis sirtalis, assembly GCF_051295495.1. Lineage (NCBI taxonomy): Eukaryota > Metazoa > Chordata > Lepidosauria > Squamata > Natricidae > Thamnophis > Thamnophis sirtalis. Next base: position 128,778,800 of record NW_028261382.1, on the reverse strand, counting down.
GTTTGTTTTTATTGGCCAGCAACTGGGAATCCTTACAGTATTTACATATTTGACAATATCACCTTCATTCTGCTTGCCAGGTGTTTTTAGTCAGTGCCCCAATTGTAATGACTCATTCCAAAAACCTTGGAGCTTGTTCCAAAATGTTGTTTATGTGAAGGCTGAAGTGGCACAACTCATTCCAAATTGCCTCAGTTCTTCTTCGAGATTCCACACCCACAACTGAATTACTCTGAAGAATCCACCTCAGATTGGCATACCAGAAACTTAAAATGTACAAAAAAAAATATCATTGAACTCTTTCTAGCAATCTGTTTTCAGCAATTTTATGTGATATTGCAAGAAAAAAGAAAAATGAATTCTCCAGTTTAGGGAGGGATAAGGGCTGACACTTGGGCTAAACCCATTATAATGCAATTTTTGCCACAGTTCTTTACTCTGAGGGTCCACTTTTTTCTTTTTGCCTGGAGGACATCAAGGAGTGAATGCCTCCATCTAACAGATGGAAAAAAACATCAAATAGGGATGGAAGAATGGACGAGAGAAGGAGGAGGAAGAAGCTATGGACACTTCTTAGATAGTAAAATGTTTGGAGCCAGCTGCAACAAAAGCAGTGCAATGCAGACTCTTTTAAAAAAGACATGGTGTGTGTTCGTGACCCGACAAAAGGGTGAACGACAAAACCGTGCCGACTAAACCGTGTCGCTAAAACCACGATGTCATCAACGCGCCGACAACAGCGCGCCGACAACAGCGCACCAACAGAAGTGCGGTTTAAGTTAAGGTAAGGGTTAGGTTTAGGTTTAGGGTTAGATTTAGGGTTAGGTTTAGGGTTAGGTTTAGGGTTACAGCGTGCTTCTGTCAGCGCGCTGTTGTTGGTGCGCTTCAGCGCTCATTTGTCGGCGCGCTTTAGAACTCGCGGTTTTGTCACCGCGGTTTAGTCAGGCGCGCTTTTGTCGTTCGCCCTTTTGTGGGTGAACCGTGTGTGTTGACTGGACATCCAATTCTTTCATAACATAGTTTATAATTACAGATTCAGATTCTGAAGATTCAAAATATACCCCACATAACACAAGTAGTAGCAGCTAGCAAAAATAAAGTACCATTCAATCCCACTGAATTCAGAGGACAAGAAGTCAGGTTTAACTTTAATAGGCTAGCGGAGTTAAGCAATAATTTACTCATGGCACCTAAAGTGATTGAACATATTTCTGTTTCCAGTCCAACATTTCAGAGGATTTTTTTTTAAAGTGCACTCAGGGACTCAGTCATATTAAGTCAGCCTATTAAAAGTAGCAGATCATTTTGGATCATGGACAAGTGATTGTATTTTTTTAGGGAATATAGTGATTAATAATATCATTTCCCTAGCTATCTGATGGTAAATATGGTAACAGCAACAATAACATGAGAAACAAAACATCTTCAAAAGGAAAAAAACAACAACAAAAAAGTCCAGTTGCCTCCTGAAAAAGCACCTTTGGGAACAACAACAACGCTAATGTTGATAACATAAGGAACAAAGCTGTTACAAAATCGGGTAACCCTGCTAGAAATTCTTTGAAACCTCCTCCCAGAGGGGAGCAACAGAAACAAACCGTAAAGTGGGTGTGTGGGGTCTCTAACAATGTTTTGAGCTCTCAAGCAGATAGCGCTGCAACTGTCATAAATATGAGCCAGTTGCCAAATGTCTGAATTTTGATCTCATGGTCAAGGGAATGCTGCAACATTGTGAAAAAAGTGTCATAAATCATTTTTTTTCAGTGCTGTTGTAACGGTCACTGAATGAATGATATTTTTTATAATTATGCAAAAGACATTTATTGAACAAGTGACACAAATTATATCAATGTTTGGATGGCTTTAGAAATAAAGGACTATATGCACATTATTTGAGGTGAAGTCTTTACAAAAATATCTGTGGAGACTAAACTATGAGGACATTTCTGTCTTCTCTCCTTATATTAAAAAATGAGCATCACCTAATGAAGCTGAATAATGGGAGATTTGGAAAGAAAAATGAAGTTGTTTGTCACACAGCAGGTAATCAAACTTTGGAATTCACTACCCACAAGCTGTGGTAATGCACACCAACCTGGATGGCTTGATAAAATAATTATGCCACCCTTTCTTCCTGATCTCAGCATTCCTAAGGATCTTGGAGCCTCCTTGCTCGTCAGATTTGGTTCTACCTGGAGTACATACGGGTTAAAAAAAAGTGTAATGTGGAATAAAGTTATTAAAATGTTGCTACTTTAATAATAGTGCAATATTTCTCTTGTTAAAATAGATATTCTGATTGTAATATTTTATCCTTTCCTTATATTTACACTACGTCTTGACCCATAATTGCCATTTTGTGTTCTTTATTTGTTTGGATTTATATATTGCCTTTCTTCCAAGACCATAATCCCTGGATATAAAAATCTCCTCTCCAATTTTCCTCCACAATAATGGCCACATTTATCTGAGAGAGAGGACTTGGCTCATCCATTGAGCTTCCTTAGCTGAAAGTACTGCATTGTTATGTTTAGTCTACAGTTTAATCTGTATCAATTAGGAATTGTTATTAGTGGGACTATGAAGAAGGGCCTTCTTGGTGGTGGCCCCTTCCTTATGGAATATAGTTCCCTCTGAGGTACTGTTGGCATGTTTCCACTGTTGCTTTTCTGAAAGGCTGGAAAATGTGGTTTTGTCAGAGGACCTGGGAATGTAGAAGGAGCCCATCAAATGGCTAATTTCAGTTGCTGCCATGGGGAAAGGTTCTTTTAATGGCTTTTATTATATGGTGAATTTTAAATTTTTTTATAAACCACCTGGAATCACCTATGTGTGACTTGGGTAGCTATATAAATTTGTTACAAATAAATATCTTGTTTGTATTATTTTCATAGGCTTTTTGCTGGCAATTGTCAGAACTAAATTCTGAACTAGACAGGCCACTGATGTGATTTAAAATTCTTGTAGAAGTTTTGCAGCTATTTCATGACGTGCTTGAATGGAGTTCAATGACCTCCCAGGGCTCAGAATTTGAGAGCTACATTTGTTGTGTTACTTATCTTGGGAAAAGTATTCATGTAGGTTGTGGGATATAAACAACAAACAAATTTCTGGAGGTGAGACTGTATAAAAATATTTTGTTTTGCAAAAAAATACTAAAATTTATAATGTTTGATATTTGCAGCCCTTGTCTATTACGAACAGGATAAAAAGCAATGCCAGCAGCTATATGCCAGTTTCCTTTGTTTTTACTTGCTTTCTTGTTTTATTTAGTACTTACTTTGTATTGTTTTATAAACATATTAACTCTACTCATAAACAACCACATCTGTCCAATTAGAATCAGACTTCTAGCATGTGATATACCACTGCCCAGTTCGTAATAACTACATTATACAGTATTTACCTTATATATTAATAATTTATATTCCACTTATATATTCCATGGTTGTTCTTCCCTCCCATTTTATCTTCAAAAGTCTTGTCCCATGAATTAAAATGAAGGGCAGATAAAGTGATAGCTCTCCCCCCTCAAAAACTGAGGGTTGAATTTGAGTACTTAGTTGTTTATATTTCTAAGCTGCTTAATCATTAACTATTTCTAAAACAGAGACATTCCATATTACTCCTTGTAAATGTTTAATTTTTAAAAGAAACAAAACAACAACAAAAAACCAATGTAGCAAAATGTTAAGATTTTTGTTAATTTCTCTGAAATCATGGTTGTAACTTTAATCTACTTTCATCAGCATTACTGCTTTAATCAATTTTTAGCTTTTGAGTAGTAGTGAATTCTAATTCTAAATCTTCAAAAAAGACAGAAACATCGTTTTTTTTTTTAATATTCAAAAAACTTTTAACAGGTTATTTGGATTGCAGTGTCCTGCTGACCTACAGTTTTTCATTCTACTTTTCAAGTAAGGTTAAATGAAGTCCCTTTGTGGAGAAATTAAATATGGGTTGATTTATGCTTTGGCATATAACCTTTATGGCACCTCAAGGTCAATTTACAAAGGAAGAGTACTACATGGAGCAGATTATGTTTCCTTGTAGTGTAATGAAAAGATACAGTCCTGCTGAGATGATGAGTCCCAGCAACATGGTCTTCTAACCTTATCCTTCTCATCTTGCATGCTGGGATAATTAGGCACAGCAATTTAAAACAGCAATTTTCAGAACTGAAAACAGTTCAAATATAACGTTTAATGTACTTTTATTTTTGTCAATTGTAACTGTCCTTTAATGCCAACATTCTCTGTTCTAGGTAGCCAGATAAATGTGAACACATACTGAAATTGCCTAATGAAAAGTACTAGTAATGAGAGACACAGGATATTCTCCCTTTGTTCTCATGATATTTATTTTCATGACTAAATGATATTCATTTCACATAGATGTAGTGTATGGAATGGGATGTTATGCTATTCGTTATGATTTTTGCGCAGTTTCTCCCATCCCTATGAACTTATGTGTGCTTAGTGTTATGCTGATATCAGCTACTACAGAGAAATGACTTTGCATATTTTACAGACAAATTCTGCTGTTTAGTTGGCTGCCATTTTTTCTCTCTGGACTTTGCATGTAGGGCAATGGTGCTGCAACTGTGTTCGGCATAACAGCTATTTGCTCTAAATATGACAAGCCTTTCAAAACTTAACCCATTAGATGGAGAAATAATGAAATTCTTGTAGCAGCGGAAAAGATTGTAAGAATGACAGAATTTGCAAAAATGGAGACATTCACTTACCATATTTTTCAGAGTATAAGACGCACCGAAGTATAAGACACACCAAGATTTTGAAGAGGCAATTTTTAAAAAAAAGGTTGTTGCAAACTGCAAACCTCCCAAAAATGGCCCATTTTTCGTGAAAATGGGCCCACTTTTTTTTTTTTTTTAAAAGGGCATGAAGAGCCCTTAGGAGGTTTGTAGAATGTTCCGGGAAGGGGGCAAAAACAAGCAAAAAAACGGCCAATTTTTTGCAAAAAGGGGCCCATTTTTTGTCAAAAAAGGGCATGAATAGCTCTTAGGAGGCTTGTAGAATGCTCCTGGGGGCTGGGGGGGAGGCAAAATTGAGCAAAAAACGGGCCATTTTTTGCTCATTTCTGTCGTCCCCAGCCCCCAGGAGTCTCTGAATGCCTCCTAAAAACTATGCACGGCCATTTTGGTGAAGGGCGGGGTTTCAGGAGGCAAAAAATGCTGTATTCAGTGTATAAGACACTCCCAGATTTTCAGCTTCTTTTTTGAGGGAAAAGGGTGTGTCTTATACTCTGAAAAATATGGTATTTAGTGACAAGATAAATTATAACAACTTTTTTTTTGAAAGTCTGGAAATCTTACACAAACCTTTAGTTGAAAGAAGAAAAAAGTGAATTGATGATTTATGGCTTTGAAGATTAAGAAAAATACAGAATGAGAGGATGAGGGATTTGTAAAATATTTAAGAGGAAGGAGGAATAGTAAAGATATTATTATCTGTTTAAAAAAAGGCCATAAGTTATTTCTATACTGTATTTCTTAACTTTCTTTTTCTTTTTCTTTTCTTGCACTCTATTGTTTTTCTTGTTCTTTTTTTCTTTTGATTAATCTTTTATTAATACTCTTAATAGATGTAAATTAAAAAAAGTTAAAAAATGGAATCTGCTAGGAGGATTTGTGATTGTGGAAGAGTGATACAAGTTTCTCATCTATATAAGTGCTGAAGTATCTTTTTCTTTATGTCTAGAGCATAGATGAGATGTGCAAAAGAAACTGAACATCATAAATTGACTATGGAACAACATATGTCCAGAACAAAAAATAGATTAAACATTATCACTATAGAATTTTTTAGCCTTACCAGTGGACCTGAATAGTTCCAGAACACGAAACACAACCATATAAGCTAATTCTACTTTATTATAAGGCTATTTTAACAGACTCTTGCAAGTCTAAAAGTCCAGTTCCTCCTCTGTCTCCTTTATACTTCAATATATTAGGGTGTGCGTCTTCTGAGCCTCTTATCCTGCTTAATGTTCAGCTATGGACTATGCTATCTCTTTGCTGACTGTTCCATATGCACGTCTCTGGGCTTAGCTCATTCGCACATATCTTTACAAAAATGCTATGACTTGTGGAAAGGATTGATATTAGCGTTACAGCAGCAACATCAGGCCTCTATCAGAATTGTTATGTGGCACCATAATGGGTATGCTGTTTGTCCTGTGGAAATAAACAATGCCATGGGATATGTTTGTTTTAAATAATCACATTATTCTTTCAACATATGTATGATGATATGGAGAACTTGATACTATACCTCAATTAACTTTAATCTTTTAAAACCTCCCCTCTTTCAATGCAAACATGCATAATGGGACCAACATTTAGCTTAAATATACTTTGCTACTGCTACTGTTGTGGCCCACTTGCAGTGAAATTATGATGAGATATTGCACCAAACTTGGTTATACCAATTAGGCTTCATGCAGATTCTTAAATTGCATAGTTTTCATGTGAGCATTGCTTCTTGGCATACTATTCTGTACTGTTTGCTAAATGTAGTCCTGCTGAAAAATGCTTTACACTTTCAATTTTGAAGATATTATAAACAAACATCAATAAATCTAGTGAGTTACTGTAATGCAAGGTCTTCACAGATGTCAATTTAACAAGAACATTGAATAGAAAAAATGTTTGGATCAGAATCTGTAAATCTGTACTTGACAGCAAACTGGATAGAATTATGTGGAGTACAAAGGGACATTTGCTTTAGGTAGAAGGGTTATACTACTTTGGGACTAATACATTCGGGAGGACTATATGCTAGGAAATAGAAAAGGGACTAGTTGAAAGAGGTAGAGCATATTTTTTCTCACTTGGCAACTTGTTTTTTCTTTCTTTCTCCATCCTTTTAAGCATTTCAGTCTTTCTTACAAAATGTTTGATCACATACCACTGCTATCTACAGGTAGTCCTCAACTTACAACCTCAATTGAACCCAACATTTCTGTTGCTTATGTAAGACATTTAATAAGTACGTTTTGCTGCATTTTACAACCTTTCCTGCCACAGTTGTTAAGTGAATCATTGCAATTGTTAAGTTAGTAACATGGTTCTTAAGTGAATCTGGCTTTCCTCCTTGACTTTGCTTCAGAAGGTTACAAAGGGTGATCACATGATCCTGGGACATTGCAATGGTCATAAATATGAATCAGTTGCCAAGTGTCATTTTCATCACAAGACCCATGAGGTCGTAAATGTGAAAAATGGCCATAAGTTACTTTTTCAGAGTTATAACTTTGAATGGTCACTAAATGAATTGTGGTAAGTCAAGGACCATCTATACTCTATTTAAACATTGTCTTCTTTCCCCCCTCCCCCTGTCCTATTCTTTAGATTTACTCAACCTATGTGAAATTAGACATATTTGCCCATCACTGGCAACAATATATAGGTGACCTCTCTGTTTTTGAATTTCATCCAACCACAATGTTTACATTCTCTTAATCTATTCACTTTTTGTTTTACATATTAGGTTTGCAATTGTATCCGATTCATTCTCTGAATTGTATGACCAACCAAACTAGCATAGTTTTTGTACTGATTAATCTTCATGACCCTTTCTATTTCTTCTAGTTTCAGCAAACACATTTCTTAAGCACTTCAGTGTTACTGGTTACATATGTTAAATGCCTTACATCTATTTAACAAAGTGAATAGAAACAAACTCTTATACAGAACCATTTTTGTCTTTGCCTTTTCTTTCTTCTTTCCTTGGATTCCATGTCCATATTTTCTTAAGATCCACTCCTGATAAAATAATGACCTGTCCCACATTCAGACCCTCTCATCATCCTTGTACCCTGTACAGTACTAATACTTTGCCCAAAGGATGCTTATATTATTCTGTTCATTTTGGAGTCTCTATTCAGGACTTTGCAAGCTCCATCGCATCAACTAGAAGGTATATGCAGTGTATAGACACACACTCAGGATGTGCCCACTTTTCCCTGTGAGAAAGGTAAGGTAAATGTAAAGGTTCCCCTCGCACATATGTCCTAGTCATACCTAATTCTAGGGGGCCATGCTCATCTCCGTTTCAAATCCGAGGAGCCAGTGCTGTTCGAAGATGTCTCTGTGGTCATGTGGCTGGCATGACTAAATGCCGAAGGTGCACAGAACACTGTTACCTTCCTAACAAAGGTGGTCCCTTTTATTCTACTTGCATTTTTACATGCTTTCGAACTGCTAGGTTGGCAGAAGACAGTCTGTGAGGTGGACTGGTACCAAAATACTTTGATGATGGACTAAGTGTCATTGTTTCAATGGTCTATTAGTGTTTCAGTGGCCTAGATAGCATTCCTCACTCTTTCTCTATCCGCTTCTTGCTACATAGCTTAATCGTATGCAACTTTAACCAAAGTGTCACATTTATCCCAAAGCTCCTTAAGATTTCCTCTCCATCTTAATATTAATAGATGATATTAGATATAGATACGTATATACAGATATGTTTTCTATCTACTATATATAACATAAAGTGACTTATAGGTAAACAATTTAGACAAAAATATTTAGCCTGCCTTGTAACTAGTTCAGCAGATTTTATTTTGTTCAGTAGGCTTTACTCACAGGCATCCATCTATACAAAGTGTGTACCAATTCACTTTTGTTACTGTGTACACCTTGCAGGCTAAAGACCTGTGTACACCTTGTAGGCTAAAGACCTGTGTACACCTTGTAGGCTAAAGATAACAGATTATCCGGTCAACTGGTTGAATAATGTGATCTATCCAATAAATATTAATTAAGTAATAGGTTGCCCTAAAGAGGTACAAGCGACTGCTACTTCCCAGCTTTTCTCGTTACGTTTGTGACAACGGCCCCTCCTCGATTTCTTCTCAATTGGTTCAGTCCGAACTGTACCGGGGATGGGCGAGACATGAATGTTACCCGGCTACACAGTGTTCACTTTCAGATGTCACCCCTTTACCTTTCACACGTAGTGGTTCAGTCCATGACCTCTGCTCCAGCGGGGAGCAGTAAATCAAGCGCGGCCGCTCTTTGCATTGGCAACTACCATCTCTGTCACTTCAGTTCCTTGGCTAGGCGGCGGATGTTGCGCGTGCGTACTCTTCCTCCCTTGCCCTGAAGTCTCGATCCATTCCCTCACACACCCCTCGCCCTCCCCTGACGGCTTTAGGGGTTGTCTCGCCTGCTCCCCCCCCACCCGCTTCCTCGACGGTTGAGGCGCGCGCCGCCAGGGGCAGACGGGAGCCCGAGCGCGAGAGCGCGCTCTCCTGTTAGGAGAGGCTCCGATGCCGCTGCTGTGAGATGGCATCATTTTGTTGCGCTGGGGCGGCAGCGGCGCTAAAGGCGGCGGCGGAGACGGCGACGGTGCCGACGGTTGGGAGCGGTGCCGAAGGTTGAGGAGAACCCAACCCCTCTTGTCAGATAGAGAGAGAGAGAGAGAGAGAGAGAGAAAAGGGGGGCGGCGGTGGCGGCACTACTTCGCAGCTGGGCTCCGAGCCACGGTAAGAACCGAGCGAGTGAGAGGAAAAGCAGCCATTCAGCCAGCTTTGACTCTTGACAAATAAATAGGCTGCGTAGCCACCGCCGCCGCCGTAGTCTCGCCCCTGCTATTCTATTCCTTGGCGGGGGGGCCTGACACACACACACACACACACACACACACACACACACACACACACGAGGAGGGGTGGGGGGAAGAGACGCTATTGCTTCTTTTGAGGGTCGTGTTTGTGCCCCTCGGAGACCCCTCTCGGTTTCGTGACGTCCCGACTGAAGAAATGGGAGAGGAGGGCGAGATCTGCCCTCTGCTCCCCCCCCCGCCCGGCTTGTTCAAGGGAAACCCGGAGGGCAGAGGCTGATTGCCAGCCTTCTCTTCACAGATCCGGCTCGCTCCTTGGCCTGGTGTCACCTTGTTTATTCGCATTTTAGGTCTTTAACTGCCGGGAGGGGGTCAGGGTAAAGGCGGGCCGTGGGAGACGAGCCAGGTTGAGGGCTGAACTTTGAACCCCGTTAATAGCGTTGATTGGCAGAGGCGCCCGGTGCCCTGGGAAGCATTTTGGCCACACCAGGGGTGACTTATTTCTGGATCCAAAGGACGGGGGGGGGGGGATATTGGGTTCTGTCCTTATGTTTGTTTGGTGTTTATTTCTGGGCAGGAGGTGATGAGGAAAAGGAGTGTCTCACTTTAGGATGACTTGCTTTAACTCTGCAGCGTTTCTTGTGCTCGATTGCTCTGTGCAACCCCCTCCCCCCCACCCTTGCCCCAAAATACTGCATACAGTAATACAGCTTTTCTCTCCAAGTGTAGAGCATATTGCTGCTAGAAGGCTGAAGGCCTGGAAGGGTTTGATTATATCTTACCAAAATATTCCCCATTTCCACACACTTTTGAACATTTTTTTGTAGCTGGCTAGATAGTGCCGATGCTGATTTGAAAACAGCTTTCTAAGTCCCTGACTTGTTTTCAATAAAAAAGTGCAGGGGTGTAGCATTGATTGAAATGGTAGGAAAAAAGCATTATGTAATAAGTTTAATAGCATTCTTCTGAAACCCGAATAATGAAGTCTTGAGACTAAAATCTTTCTGCATTTTAAAGTGAAGTTGATGTGACATTAGTCTTCTGGAATGGGTTGGTGGATATTAGTATTCAAGTCATACTTGATTCTGCTTTATGCAATTGTTTGAGGTTGAAGTGTTTTATTTAATAAAGTTTTATTTAAAATTTATTGAATAAACTTTTTATTTTTGTCTTTTTATCAAGCACTGTAATGTGATACACGGCTTTCCATTAAGGCTTGCTTTGCTCAGGAATATCTACCACATTTTGGAATAATATGTCCTAGATCTTAAACATGTTTTCAATTGTTTTTGGCAGATTAGTGTCTTAAATGTTTTTAGGTTCAGATCTAACCTACAGTATGGAACTGATTTATTTTAACTACATATAGGTCATCTTTTAAGATAATAAAATGCACAGGTACTTGTGGAATAGGAATTTTGGGCAGTAGTCTTTGTCACTCTTCATTAACAGGCTGTAATTGCCATAGTTTTGTTTTTATCACTATTAAACATAAAAATATTGTTTCCTCCAGCTTGTCATCTCTGTAGTCACAATTCTCACTTAAAAAAGACAAAAAATATTAATTTTCAAAATATTGCTTATTTAGCTGGTAATTTACCTTAATAATAAGTTGAGATATGGACTAACTTAGCTCCTACCCACTAAGAATTCTGTACTATATGTGATCGATTTACTATTCTTTAGCAGAAACTAATCAAGTGAAGTTTTCCAGTTACAATACTGGGAACAAAACCAAGTACTGTTAGCAGGATTTATTTCCATTTCAACATGTATAAAAGCTGGTGGCAAATGACACTTCAAAAAAGAAAGAAAAATATGTAATTTTAAAAGATACAGATGTATTCAAGTCAAGCTCAGCTAGTACTGATGACATGACTATATCTGTTAGGCTTTCTTGGCAATAGTATGGAAGTGGTTTGTTTTTGCATCCTTCTGAGATTTTTTTTACTTCCCAGTCTAAGACTTCTCTTAAAGTTAGATTTATAGCTTAATAATATTTGAAACAAAGAGAGCGTTGCCATAAGTACATATGTCTTGTTAGCATCTATGTTAATGTGCTACAGTGCAACATGGTGTATTACTTATAAACATCAACTGAAACATAATATAGTGACTAATTGCAGTTTAGTGTCTATATTTATAACTATAGTAGTGACATAAAGATTAGTCTCACTGAGCTAAATGAAGCATACTATCAAGTTAATTGTTTTATATGCTTGGAAACTAAAAAAAGTAGAATTTATTTTGGCAGTATTAAAATAGCATTACTGATTTTTGTTTTCTGAGCATAATTCAAAACACTAGTAGCTAGAGATAAGGTAGATTTTAATGGATATGGAAAATTAGAAAAGTTGCTACTCTTTGACTAGGTAATAGTTTTGCAGAACTCTGAAATTATTGCTAATGAGACAAAATGAAGCAAGCGGGATTTGAATGTAATTGCTTGTTCTGTTCAAATGTTGATGGCCTTTTCAAATTACAGATCTAAATATGAATAAACAGAAACACAAGTATTTGAATATTTAAGCAGCATCATTTCTTATGCAATTCTCTGTTATTTCAACAAAGTCTCATGAAGGTTAGGTTCAGTTATTGTACTAAGCCACACTAAGCTATAAATCATGTTGTTTTAAAGAACTATTGTAGCCTAATTCATATTTTAATCAACTTTGCAATATAAAAAATACAGTACTGCAAAAAGGATGAAGACAGTACAGATACCAGTTTTTAAATATAAACAATGTTTTTTAAACAATGATGAAAGTTGTTTAGAAGAGACAGATAGAAACCAAAATGCAGCAGATTCAGTGGAATGACCATACTTATTTACTTCAAGTATTTATGTCCTATTTTTCAGCTGATAAAGCTTCCAGAGCAAGTTTCCTATCCTTAAAATAAGTCATTGTGCTACAGTGTTGTAAAATGTTTGTTGCTACACTATTCACTAGAAAGAATGAAAGGCTGGCCTTCATCAGAGCAGATATAATTAGCTTTATTCCTCTATTGACATCAAAAACAGTAAAGTTTTCACCACCATAACCGAGCTTTCTTGCAATAGCTTAGTCCAGTTGAGGAGGGGGGCACTGATCATAATTAATAGCTAAAGCAGCATTAATGCCTACTATTCCATGCTTCCCTGAGATTTAGATCATTCTCTTCAAAAAGAAATCCAAAAGAAGAGTAGAATTTCATTTAGTTTGTTAATTTAACTTCTTTTAAAAGCTATCAGAAGCAAAGACATATATTGGAGCTCAAAGGGGAAAAAGAGGATAGTGGACATGGAGATGACTTTGTACGGAGATGAATAAATGTAAACATGGTAAACATAATAGCTGGTTTTCCCAGTTGCAAATGTATGGCTGTGAAAATTGGACCATAAGAAAGGCTGAGTGCCAAAGAATTGAGGCCTTTGAACTATGGTGCTGGTGAAGACTCCCAAGAGTCCCTTGGACTGCAAGGCGATCAAGTCCTAGACTAGATCAACCCTGACTGCTCTTTAGAAGGCCAGATCCTGAAGATGAAACTCAAATACTTTGGCCACCTAATGAGAAGGAAGGTCTCACTGGAGAAGGGCCTAATGCTGGAAAAGATTGAGGGGAAAAGAAGAAGGGGACAATTGAGAATGAGGTGGCTGGATGGAGTCACTGAAGCAGTAGGCATGAGCTTAAATGGACTCTAGAGAATGATAGAGGATAGGGAGGCCTAGAGAAACATTATACATGAGATTGCAATGGGTCTGACACGACTTTGTAACTAACAACAAAAACAACACCAACAAACATAATAAATAAAAAATGGGTCGGGATACGAATTAGGTAGGTTGCATGGTAGTTTTAACTATTTTTGTCAGTGGAACTGATAGGTGGGAGAAAAATATGGGGAAAAGTGAAATGTTTTAAGAGCTCAAAGTAAGTGGAAGCGGTAAAAGAACCACTGGAGTTGTGTGTTCTCGCTAGTGGCAAACAGGCCGACCGTTGGTGTGCTGAATCTGCGAGACAACTGGCAAAACAGGACTGGGTATAGTTTCCACTCTTCATTGTCTATGGTGGTTCTGCTCAACCAGTCAGCCTGGGTGTTGTCCACCCCCGAGATGTGATCAGAGCGGAGAGAATCGATGTGACGCTCTTCCCACCTGCCCAGGGCCTCTGCCTTCCCCAAGAGCTTTCTGGATCTTGTGCTGCCCTGGCGATTTATGTGGGCCCTGGTGGTCACATTGTCCATCATCAAGAGCACGTGCTGGTGCAGAATGCCCTGTTGAAAATGACGCAGTGTGAGCCTGGCTGCCCTTAGCTCTAGGAAGTTGATGCTGCAAGTCGTCTCGCCTGGGGACCACCTGCCCTGAGTCACACGAAGTTCTATGTGTGCGCCCCAGCCAGCAAGGCTGGCATCAATCGTGATGACAATCCTCTCAGGTTCCTTGAAAAGATGACCTTTTTGAAGAGCGGCTGATTGCCACCCTCTGAGGGACCTTCTGACTGCTGGAGGAAGACTGACCTTCATGGTGGAGTTGCTTCTGTTGGATCTCTAATGGGGCAGGAGTAACCACTGCAACTCCCCGGAATGCAGACGTGACCATGGAACTACAGAGATGCACGAAATCATCTTCCCCAGCAATTGTGAGAGAAGCAGCACTGGGACCTGCCTCGACCCTTGAACCCTGCGGGCTAGGGAGACTAGGCTGTCTATCCTGTCCTGGGAGAGGGACACCCTGCAGGTGGAAGTGTCTATCATCACCCCAGGTGGAGAAGTTTGGTAGTCGGGGAAAGGTGGCTCTTTTCTAGGTTCAAGGAGAACCTGTGGCTGCGGAGGGACGTCATGGTGATGTGGAGGTCCTGCAAGGCCTGTCTCCTGGACGACAACTGAATGAGAATGTCGTCCAGGTAACATTGGAGCCTTACGGGTCTGCACTTGAGGTGCGCTGCGACTACTGACAAAATTTTTCTGATGGTCCTGGGCACAGATGACAGGCTGAATGGTAGGGCCCTGTATTGATAGTGTCGGCTGGCAAAAAAACCCAGCAGAAACCTTCGATGTTATGGCCGAATTGGGATGTGTAAATAAGCCCCCCTTAAGTCGATGGATGTCAGGAGGTCCCCTTGGTGAATCCCTGCAAAGATGGTTTGCAGGGACTGCATCTTAAACCTCTTGTACGCGATGTGACGGTTGAGGAACTTGAGGTCCAAGATTGCCCTCCACCCCCCTAAGCTCTTGGGGGCCAGGAAGTGAATGGAGTAAAATCCCTTCCTCTCCTGGTCGGATGGTACTTGCTCTATGGCATTTATCTCCGGGAGATGATGAATCTCCTGGGCCATGAGCTCTCTTTTGAGACGACAAGAGGGGGTGGGGCATTGAATGAAGTTCCTTGGAGGTGGGGAGAGGAACTCCAGTGACAGTCCTTCCCTGACCGTTTGAAGCTGTCCACCGTCTGCTCCCAATAGGAGGCGAACAGCTGGGGCCATCCCCCGATGGGAGGTGATTGTTGGATTTGCAGAAGGGTCTGTGAGAGCCCCCTCCCGGTTGGATTTGTGGAAATTAAACTGCTGCCTGCCCCTGTCCCAAAAGGACTGTCTGTCCTGGGAGCGATCGGAAGATTAATTATATGATCTTGGGGCAGTGGAGGAGGAATCATTGGAATGAAAGGATTGCCTCCTGGAATAGGGAGTGGACTTACGCTCTTGCTTTTTGTTCAGAGTGGGAAGTACCTTACGTTTGTCTTTAGATTCGATCAGGAACAGATCTAGGACCTCCCCAAAGAGTTTGGCTCCCTTAAAGGAGACAGAAGCAAGCTTCCACTTGTTCTTCTGGTCAGCCTGCCAGTGGCGAAGCCACACGAGGCATCTGGATGTGACATTGGAGGCCAGTGCCCTCGAGGCGAATTTCACTGCATTAAGAGAGGCATCGGCAGAGTATTGGGCTGCTCCAATAATCTATGTAACTCCTGCCAGAGGTGAGCATCCCCCGCTGGGAGCTTAGCCTGCAACTCCCTCAGCCAAATGATGGAAGCTCTGTTGAAGAACGAAGTAGAGGAAGATGCCTTAATGGCCCATGCTGCCGCTTGATGAGTCTTATGGCAGGCCTTCCTTCTCTGCCTTTTTGTCCTCTGCCTTAAGACCTTCCATCAGGTCTGCTGTGAGAACAGGATTGGAATGAGGGCCGCTATTGAAGGGTTCACTGAAGACAGAGTTAAGATGTCCTCCAGTGCAGGTTCCACTGAGTATAACTTCTTATCCCCACCACTAGCCGTGGCAAGGGAGCCCGGCTAGACCCATTGTCGCTGAATTACATCCAGGAAAAGGCTGGGGACCGGAACCAGTTCCTGTGGTGGGGCCTAAGACTTAAACATGCTTTCATTAGGATTAGCCACTGAAGGCTCAGCTGAACCTTGGGCAGCCTGGGCCTTGGTGCCCACTTGAGTAGTGGCCTTGGCTTTGTGCAGAATAGATTTAAAGAGGGTGGGCTTAAAGAGCCCAGAGAAAGCAGGGACGTCTGGGGGGAGATATTCGTCCTCCAACAGCTCCTGCTCCTCCTGCTCCGGGTCTTCCCATGCCGAAGCCTCACTGACCACTGAGGATTCCAAGGAAGGGTGGCGTACCCTGTGGGTAGTGCTGGGCGCCTCCTTCCTTGCCTGGGGTGGAGCTGGATTAGTTGAAGCATGATCTCTTTTCTGGAGCCCTTCTGCGATGCCCTGAGAGATTGCGCCTGGACGGAAAGCTCAGACTTCTTGGTCGATCCTGGACTCAGCTCTGGGAGAGGGGGGTGACTTTTCTATGAAAGATGGAGCTGGAGCCCTCCCATCTGGCTGCGCCATGGCCCCAGGGGCCACTTCAGAAACAAAGGAAGGCACTGATGAACCTGGGTCTGCCATGGAGATGTCAGGTGAAAGATCTTGGGATTCCACCTCCTCTTCAATGACCTGCAGGGGGTCCCCAATAGAGGGGAGGGAAGGGGTTGGCGCTACTGGAGCTGGGGCCTGCTGAGTGGTTTGAGCTGCCTGGCGCTGGGCCTTCTCAAATTGCTTCTCGAGTGCCCACTGCCGGCATTCACTGTCCCTATCTGCTGTGGCTGATGAAGGACGGTATGGATGACTGGTCTGTCCTGCTCCTCTGCCCCCCGCTAGGCTGCTTGCCCTTAATTGATTAAGAAGATCAAACAAATATGGAGCTTATGAAATTTTGTGCAATAAAGATGTCAGTATCCAAAATAACTTAGAAGATGGTCATTACAAGAAGATGAAGTGTCAGGCCCAGAGATAAAATAGCAAGAACCAATCAAATTCAACCCACCGGCTGCTGGAAGACTCTCTGCCCAGAAGACTCTCTGTCCAGAAGACTCTCTGTCCGGCAGCCGGTCCACCATAGAGAGCACTCCTAGAGCGGCCGATGCTGGAATACTCGGCCCTGAGTTTTAGAGTTTGGAAGTTATGCTTGGAGTGTGGCGGCAGTGGCCGCCGCCGGCCAGCAGCAGTGCCCTGGGAGAGCTGCGCAAGGGCTTGGTAAGGCTGGGGGTTGAACAGGCACTCACACCCCCCCTCCAGACAGGCAGAGCTCCATGCACTGACCTAGGGGATATCCCGAATGTGCCAAGCTCGGGGGGTGGGCAGAGCATCACATGACTTGGAGCCTTAGTGATACCCCCTAGGTCAGTGAATGGTGCTCTGCCTGGTTGGAGAGGGGATTTGCTGGGCAGCTGCTCGTGAGCATGGTTACCTCATGGCTTCGCCTCTGAGGCTGTGCCTGGCTCTTTGGGAGCCCGCTTGCAAGGGACCAGCCACCCGGCAACCTCAAAACAATAAGGCCTCCCTGATAATAAGCCCAAGGCCATATTTCGTGGGGCAAAAGAAAATAAGACCCTATCGTATTTTTGGGGAAACACGGTAGACATATCCAGTTCCAGCAACCATTCTTTGGGTTCCCTAATCATCTTTGTTTCTCTTCTCTGCAATCTTTATCTCAACATCTTTTTTACATTGTGGCATAGAAAATTAGATGCAGTATTCCAAATGTAGCCTTACCAAGGCTTTATAAAGTACAAGATCTATTCTTCATAATGTATTTAGTCAAATTTACATGGCCTGGCATATCAAGAAAAACTTTCCTTCAGCGATTGGTTCAGTTCTCCTGCTACTGAGTTTTAATGAAGAAATAAAGAATTGACTGTTTCAGTATGCTTTCAGGACTTGATATGTTATCTTGTTCTTTCAGTCATGATTCCTAGAACAAATAACTATCGAAGTGTTGGTATACCTAAATAATAGTTTTGTACTGAGGAAAAATATTCTATCATATATTTCTAGTCAAACCAGAAAAGTATTAGTATAGCATTAGTATAGTATAGTATAGCATTAGTAGCATTTTTAGTTAGGATTTGTATTTAATATTTTGCTCTGTTCAGCAATGTTTCCAGAAAAAAGAACCTGTGATCTACATATTTTTGGAGAATATTTTAAAAGTTTCATTTTACACTATACATTTGATTAAAATGCATAGTTTTTAAAATGGCCATGTCAAATAATCCTGGTAGGCTTCTGAAAGTTAAATCACTGGTATACTGATTAAACTGGCTATGCAATCAATATCAGTAGACCTTTCTGCATTTTTATGAAAGACAAAAATCATTAAGAACTTTTAAAAAATAATTTTAAGTTCTTTTTTGCTTGAAAAAACTTGCTTTATCTGGTAACAATACATGGAGATGCCTATGATGTCTAAGAGTCAAGCTCAAGTTGGATTATGTTTTGGCTTAAGTGTCCAAAATAAAATAGATATACTAGGAATGTTTCTTGCCTTGTGGAGTAAATTCTTGATTAGTTTTCTGATTTCACTCTCTGAAAGTTAAGGAAGAGATAAATTTCTTCACGTTTCTTTTTAAATTATTATAGCAATGTGTTTTACTTCTGCATTAATGCTAGTGGGTTAAGTATGCTGAGCAATCTCACTATTTGACCCCAAAACCTTATCTCTCATCTAAGAGCTGTGATGGCCTTTTGTTTTTAGTAAACGATACTCTTTCATTTTGCTTCATATATGAACCATGAAACTAAGCGCAAGTTCTAATACAATCCTGATGAATTATGTCTAAGACCAGGATGGCGAACCTATGGCACAGGTGGCACACCAAGCCATTTGTCAGGGCACGTGAGGCGTTGCCCTGTCAGCTGGCCAGCGGCGTGCTGGTCAGCTGAGTTCAGCCTTTTTTAAAGCCATTTTTTGCTGTCCCCAGGCTCCAGAGGCTTTATAGGAGTCTGGGGAGGGCGAAAAGAGCCTCCACCCCGGAGGCCCTCCAGAGGCTTCAGGAGCTTCCCGGATGCCTCCGGAGCTCAAAAAAAATAGCCTTACGGGCAAACCGGAAGTACGGGAACGGACTTCTGGTTTGCTCGTAGGGTCGGTTTAAGCACTCCGGAGCCTTCAGGGACCTTCAGGAGCCTTCCCTAAGAATGACACTAAGAGGTTTGCTTGTAGGGTCATTTTTAGTCCTCCGGAGCCTTCAGGGAAGCCTCCTGAAGGTCCCTGAAGGCTCTGGAGGACTAAAAATGGCCCTCGTAGGATCTTTTTTTGCCTTCTGGAAGCTTGAGAGAAGCCTCCTGAAGGTCCTTGAAGCCTCCAGAGGGCCGCTGGGGAGGGGCGGGGGGCTGTTTTCGACCTCTCCAGGCTCCTATAAAGCCTCTGGAGCCTGGGGAGTGCAAAAAAAGCATGCAAAAATGGGGGGGCCTGTCATGCATGCATGCGCACTGGGGGGGTCTCACATTGCATTATGGGTGTGGCATGCCCACGCACGACCCCCCTGCGCTCCCCCAACTTATGGCATGCGAGCCAAAAAAGGTTCGCCATCGCTGCCCTGGAATAACATACCTTTGACCAGTGGGAAAAATGGAATACTTGACTAAATTATTGGACTATATAACTGTTGATCTGACCAAACAAGTTGCTTCTTAGATGATCACTTGCTAAAATGTCTTTTTGGTATTGGAAGATTTAAGATATGCAAAGCAGTTTAGGAATATTTGAGTCTTTGAGGCAGAGCACAGGGTAGCAAAGGCATTTGTTTTCAGTCTCAATAACTACTTTACCACTGCTGTTTATTTGTCACTGGTTGTATACATACAATCTTTGTAGTACATAATTTTCCAAGGACTATTTTTAAAAAACAAACAACATAATTACTTCTGTGATACCTGGTTTTACCTAAAACTGCACAGTTCAATTGGTCTGCCTAATTGGTCCACTGATTTAACATTCTTAACTACATTATTTGGTATGCATCTCATTTTCCTGAAAATAAGACCTGCACCAAAAATAAGTCCTAGCTTGATTTTTACGTCTGTGCCCAATATAAGCCTTACCTGAAAAATAAGCACTAATTAAGACTGCACCCACTTTATGGTTACCTGGTTGCATGAGGTGGGGCGTGGCGCATGGGAGGCGCACAGGGATGGGGGGTGGAGCTGCCTCGTGTCCTGCACCTGCTTACATTAGTACAATTGCAGCCAGGCCTCCCATGCCCCAACACCTGCCTCGCCTTGCTGGCCCACTTCTTATGCGGCCCCTTGCATGCATTGCCCTCGGCCTCCATTTCATCATCAGAAACCTTCAGGAACCGAGAAACAAGCTCCAGATTGACATGTGTGTTGCCACCTGACCTCTGTTTTGCCCTCAGAAACCCTCAGAAAGACCTCTGCAGCTGAAAAATGAGCTCCAGATTTATGCATGTGTCGCCCCCCCCACCTCTTTTTTGCTATCTGAGGCCTTGGGAAAGGCAGCTGAGCAATGAGCTCCGGATTGACATGCACGGTGCCCCTGACTTCCGTTTCACTGTCAGAGGCAAGGAGGCTGGGGGCACCACACTCTTTGTTAATTATGTATATGAGAAAGCATGTATAAAAAGACTGTGGATAGCAAAGGCCAAGTGTATTAAAAGTATAGGCTTGAAAGATCTCAGTGAGAAAAAAAAATATGAATCTATATTGAATGAAGACCAAGATGCGACAAGCTGGGAAACAATTATAAGACCAAGCTGAGGAGCAATAACTGAGACAAGAAATTGGTACCTCAAGCTTGTAAGGATGTTTCTTTGTGTCAGAAAGACAAAACTCAGAAGACAATAAGGCTAGCAAGGAATTCAAAATATAGCATGAGTTTGGATCTGATTGTGAGTGTTCTAATATGTCTGAAGTACAGTAAAAGTGGAAGTGGAGGAATAATGACAGAATAGGGAGAAAGCAGAACTGATTAGCATTTTCTTTGTAATTATTAGTGGTTCTCATTTTTTTAGGATGTGAGGGAAGCTGAAGCCTAGAAACATGCTTTTCTTAATGACTTCTGTAACACTCTTCTCCCTAATATTAAACACCAGGAAAGTTGTAGAAGTTTGAAATTTCTAAAGCTATTTTGAAAGATGATAGTGATATACTGTTGTTGGTTATTGCTTTTACAATTAATTTTTTTTTGCAATTTTATATGTTTTTATGGTTTTTTAAAAAAATAAGTTAATTGTCAGGAATCTTTGTTACTTGCAATGGCGTGCAAAACAAATAAAATTCCGAGAGAGCTGTTGAGGTGCTGGACGACTGGAAAAAGCTAACATATTATAAAAAGTAGAAGACTTATAAAGTGACACTGCATATGAGAAAGAATTAGGGCTTCTGTGTCAGTTGCTGAGTGCCTCAACTTAAAATGGACATACAGAAACTGGAGTAAATTCAGACCAGAACTACTTGGATGTAAGGAGGTGAAAGCATTATGAAGAATGGTTACATCAGCATGGCATATTTCACTTGCGAGAAGTAAAATGGGGAGAGAATAAAGTAGTGATTTGTAAATATTGGAAAGGTCATGTGGAAGAGAGGATTTCTTTTTTGAAAAAGAGCAGTATGATTAACATGTTGAAATAAAGAATCATTCAATATTAGGAGGAATTTTCTGATGGTAAGAGTGATTGAACAATATAACAATTTATCTAGAATGTAGTGAAAAACTTCCTTTGTTGGAAGTTTTCTAGAAAGACTGGATAGTCACCTGTTGTGGATGACTTAGTGGATATGTGCACTGATGAGAATTTAGGTTGGTTAAATAAATAACATACTTTCCAACTTGTATACAAGTGCAGGAGGTTTGTTTTCCTCTGAGACTTCCAAATTCTTGTGGGAGGTGGTGATTGTGTGTTTTTGTCTGGCAAGGTACATTATATCTGTATTGACATTCTGTTATCTGGAAAAATGATAAAGAGAATGTTCTTTCTTTGTCTTAATGTGGTATAATGAGCTTAGTGGTTAATTATCTGTGAATAGGTTTTTGATAGTTCATTGTTTTTCCTTCTTGTGTTACACTTTGCTTTATAACACTGGAGTTTATAACATTGTAGACATTTCTATAATATCAACTAGTACAAAAGCTTAGTTTGAAATTAAATCAATTAATATACATTCTTCAATACGTACAGTTTCCAAAATGTATTATTCAATATGGAATATTAGGATCAGTTTGCTTTGGAATGGTGTGGTTTTTGCTGTTTTGGTACTCGAACTATGGTTTGAGACCTAGAATGAAAAAAAAAAGGAAAAATGAGTAATCAAGCTGCTGTTACAATGGATCTGCGCTATGCTCTGATATTTCAGTTAGAAAAATAGCATTAAGTGAAGAGATGAATGGTAGAGGGGACAAACCACCCATACCAAGATATTGAAGGTGAGCTAACATCCACTCTAAAGTATTTTGTCAGTTTAGGTTAAGGTTTATATGTAACATTTACTAACATTTACTTTTTCACTAATATGGATTATTAATCTAAATATGGAGTATCATTTTACTTGTCTCATACCTTTTACATTATAAGACCCTAAGGGCAGGAACTGTTGTTACTAATTATAACAGCTGCTCTGAAAGCTTTTCAGCTGAAGAATTGGGTATAAATACTTTAAAAGTAAATCAATAGTTTATTTTTATCTTAGCTAATATTAACAATAAACAACTGCTTGCATTCTAGAATGTCAGCTGTTTTTCAATTGATTATTATTCAGTAACATATTTAAATTATTAACCTAGGATCAAACTATGTTTAGTTTTTACTTATACAATTTTGTCCTATTTACTATAATTATAGTTTTTCTCAATATTTAGCCATTTTTTTCTATATTTTAACTAATACATAGTTGCATACCACTACTATATATAATTCTAATTTAGTTTAAGAGAGCAAAAAGTAAAATATGTTATTTGTTTTTTATTTGAGAATAAGAGGAACATAATTGTAGAAATGTAGTACAGGTTTTCTTTGACATATGTCTACAATGATGCCTGACTATTAGGATCTTACATTGTGACAATTGTAAAATGACTTGGGTCATGTGGCTGACTCAATTTTATGGTTTTTTGCAATGGTCATTAAGTCAATATGGCAGACAGTAAGTGAGCCAATAGTTTGCTCAGTATTTTGTTGAAAGCTGGAACTAAGTGCTGTATTTTGACAAAAACAGCATAAAATATAGTCATATGACTGTGGGATATTGCAAATGGATTTAAATGAGGCTGTTGCCCTAAATGCAATCATTTGACTGCAGAGGGGACCTGGTTGTTGGAACTTTGGATCAGAGTTGCAAGTCCTTCTTTCAAGTCATTGAATGGTTGTAAGTAAAGGACTATCTGTAAATTCTCTCTGTTTTTGTTTGAGATAAATTGGTTAGCATACATTTCATACAGATCTTTTTTGTTGTTGTTAATGATAAAGCAAAACCAGAGAAGGCCAAGTTCTGGTACCAGTCTAGTCAACAGTTACAGGAAATCTACTAGGTGAATTTTGGAAAGACAAACATAAAATTTTCTTTTCAGGAACCCTGAGAACAGCGATCAAATATTATTCTTTATGTATAACTTTATTGCTGTCAATAACCAGTTACATGGTAACAAGACATAAAACAATAAAAACATATTTTTATTTATATACCTAACCCCTTTCTGTATAAAGCAGTAGCGGCAGTAAAAAAAATTCAGCTGTTCAAGTCTGTTTTCAACTGGTTTCTTAAATATTACATATGTACAATCTGATATTATAAAGCAAACAAAAGTCATTCTCAGAGGGCATGTTAACAGGTAAAGTTACAAAGGCAGGGAACAAGTTATTATTGAAAGGGCATTGATGGAACATGTTGGCTAGTCTCTCATGTTCCTCTAAAACACAGGCAAATTTACAGTGCAAAAGTAGTCTACCTTCCCTGCAGTATTACACAGGACAAGATAGGCATAACAGAGAGCTCTGTAGCATGTTAGACTATTAACATTGAATAAATGACTTACTGGTTTGCTGTTTATATCCCACCTGCATAAGTTCCCTAGATCACATCAATCTTCCTGAAAAGCTATTTGTAATACCCCTGCCTGATTATGGTATCATTCTCCATGTATCGACGGGAGAGTCCAGGATACATTATTCTAGCCTGCTAGTTCATTAATTGAATTGAAATTCTGAAGACATGCCTCCTTGGCAATGGTCCCCAGTCTTTCAATTCAGTCTCAGCTCACAGGACTCGTTTTCTTGACCTCTCAGCTTAGGTTTGGAAAGATTGTTGGATTGTGATATAAATCGGTTTGACATCAATAGAAGAGAACGACAGTATATCTTGCTGTGACATAGCGCCATAGGCGCTGTTGCGGGGCTCTTTAGCCCTAGATTTAGCGCTTTCCGCGTTCGCCCTTTTGAGCTACGATCTTTTGCCTCAGGAACTTCTAATGGACATTGAGGCTGCCCTTAATTGTTCAGGAAAGACCACGCTGATTAAAAGCATAGCACAGCCTTTTTGTGTGCGGTGCGAGGAGAAAAACGTTAGCCATCACTGGTATTGGTAATTCTTGATTTAGGGCTAATTAATCCAGATTTATGGTCGTACATTGTAGCCATTATTAAGTGGTTTAGCAAGTGACTTCATCTGATATTACAACCTTTTTTGAAGTGGTTGTTATGTAAACACTGGTTGTTAAGCAAATGCTGCAGTAGTTAAGTGAACCATTATACTCAATGGACTTTTTTTGGGGGGGGGGGGACTAGAAATGAAACTGACAAAAAATGTCAGAAATTGTGGTCATGTGCCTGGGATGCTGTAAATGGCCCTAAGTGTCAGTCAGTTGCCAAGTGCCCAAAATGCAATCATGTGACTGCATGTGGGCATTTGAATTTTAAAAACAGGTCA
The DNA here is from genome assembly GCF_051295495.1 of Thamnophis sirtalis. Lineage (NCBI taxonomy): Eukaryota > Metazoa > Chordata > Lepidosauria > Squamata > Natricidae > Thamnophis > Thamnophis sirtalis. The sequence goes on along the minus strand of NW_028261382.1, from coordinate 128,754,032 downwards.
TAAGTAGCTGAGGATGCCCATTGTAACTTTGAATGGTTGCTTAAGTGATGAAGACCTGAAGTATGAGATTAGAGTTATTGTTTATTTTCTTAAAAATAAAACATAAACACAAATAAAAATAAACATTTTTGACAATAATTTCAAAAAAGATATGTAAACATTACTTACATTGATAAACACTACAAGGAATATAATATTAATAGAATAGGCTTATAGGAACTAAACCTGATTCATGAATTTATTATCAATTAATTGCAATTTTAGTAGAATAGTGGGGACATATAGTCAAATATTTTGTCCTCTTCAATAGGCTGAAAGTGCATCCTCTGATATGGCTGCAGCCTCCCCAACATCTGGAAGCAGTAATAACTTTGATGGAAGACTACAGATGCAAGTAACAAGTAAGTTAAAATATTCAAACGATGTGTCTTATTATTTGCCTGCCATTGATAAACAAAAATAGATTTATCTCTTGTTCTTTTTATCTGTGTTTGATTATGTCTCTCCCTGAAGTGACTAGTACAGATTTAATCCTTTGCAGATTTACAATTGTATTTTATATATCTTTTTAAAATAGAAATACTACATTATATCCTATTAGTTTGAGCAAAGAGAAATGCCTGGTGGTGCCCTAACATTTGAATGGAATGGAATGGAATGGAAACGGGTTGGAAGGCCCTTGGAGGACTTCTAGTCCAACCCCCTGATTAGGCAGGAAACCCTATGCCATATCATTTTGGTTCTTTTGAATTTATTACTGTGTTTACTTTAAAAATAGCTAATCACATAGAAAGATAAAATAACATCATGGTCCTTCAAGTTTTGTTGAACTTCCATGTGTTTTGGCTTTAGTTAGATGGTCACCTGTAGTTTGATAAGAAAGAGAAAATTGCTTTTCCTTCCTTGAATTTTGTACCATTCATTTTAAACAAATCTTAATATCACTAATCATAATGTTTTTGGTGTTTTTTTGGCATAGAAAACTGCTAAGGCCAGTTAGCTTGTCCTATGCTTCAATTGCTAAGATTAACAAATTTTCTGAATTAAGAGGGATGTGTACGTTGTCTCTTTGTATTTCACAGTTAGTAACTATGACTTTTAGTTTAGTTTGAATATTTTAGGCGATTATTCAAATTGGTTTTAATCACATTAGGTTTTTCTGAGTTTTCTCTCAGTATCTTTATTTATTTACATTGTTACAGTTGCTGATAGAAGTTTGGGATATATGATGGGGAGTAAATTCAGTGAAAGGTCTGCTTTGGGAGTTTAAGTAGATACCAAATCTTGCCTATAAAAGGTTTTATAGTTATTGGTATTGTACTGATAGTCCGATGGCCACTCAGAGGCCTGAAATCTCTGTGATTGAGCAAAGTGGCCATTAAATAATGTGTTGTTTTGCTCAGTAACCACAATCTCAACTCTCCCAGTTGCAGTTGGTAAGTGAATACATGAGTCATTAAGTGGAGGGCTGGAGAGGGGGCCTGTGCCTCCAAAACATGGTAGGGTAAGGACAGGGGCCTTCCACCATACTTCGGAGGTCTTGGTCCTTCCCAGCCCCATTAGGGAGAACAATCATATGAATAATGGCGTTCAGTAGCATTTTCGCCAGATCAGATTTTCCTTCCAGCATGCTAAGGGAACAGACCTTTTTCAACCTCCCCTTCACTTGTAGCCTTCTCTGCTGGCTTCCCCATTGACTTTCAAATGATTGCAAGATATTTGGCAACTGGTCATAAATGCAAACACTTGTCAAGTAAATGTGATCGTGTGATCAAGGGGATCCAGTACAAAGCTTTATTAAAGTTGAAAATATTTTATCGGCTGTAAAGCACCTGTTCCAAGGCAGTACAGGCAGTAAAACAGCTATAAGGATCTCTGTGAAACAAGAACATTGCATTGATATGTTTTAGGATACTTGAAATCTAAAGAAGCTTAATCCCATGGAAGACAGTAAATCTCAAAGAACTAAGTAAGCTTTAGGTATATTCAAATTATAAAGTTCTTGTGAAATGTCACAGTGGCTACATGATTGTGAAGTGAGTGCTTGGCAACCAATTTGCACTTATGACCAATTGCCAGGCACCCCATGATCATGTAATTGGCATTTACAATCTTCTCTGTTGGCTTCTCCAGAAAATCAGTTGGGAAGCTGGCAGGGAAGCAATTCCTCTTCCCTCCATGCATAGGTGTATGTGTGTGGAAATCCTTTGTGGGACTGCATCCTGACATTGCATCATATCATCATTTATTTTACAAAAATAAAGTCAAAATGGAAAAGCCATGATGACATGGTGTAATATATCATGTGTTGTTCATCTGAGATTGTATTTACTTACTTTTAAGTACTGTTAAGGACCAGATGATTTTTACTATGTCCTGATATGTAAAAGTCTAGAATTCAAGGAGGGTTTGCTTTCTTTTTCACCTGACTGTTCAGTATATCCTAAAATCATAAACATTAAAAATCTTTTTAATGTTTTAAATTTTAACACCAAAATTAAAATTTCACAAACAGGCCTCATTAAATCCTCTTATTTACTTTACGTCTATCCCGGTGGTTTGTCCTCTGAGCTTGCTGCTTGACTTGTGGACATTTTGTTATCAAACTACATGACAATCACAAGACTAACCGACAACCCAGAACCTATATAAACAAACAAGACACTTCACCCAAACTGAAGATGTTACCTAGTTTAGTAACAAAAAGTCTGGGAGCCAACCAGCAAGCTCGGAGGACAAACCTCTGCCTAAATCTACAATCCCAAGATAAGAATATGCTCTGCAATTTCTAATCTTATTTGGGACCCCTGGAAGTGCTGTCACTAAGGAGTGTGATTATGTGACAACTACATTGCTTCGTGACAGAGGTTCAGTCCCAGTTGCGGTCCTAAGTTGAGGAATACCTGTATTTTTACTTGTTGAGTAAGCAAAATATAGTCTTTGGGTATAAGAGACCAGTTCTTCAGGTATAGCTTTCATGTAAGCATTTTTGCTTTTGTGATATTATACAAAACTAGGTTTAAGACCTTTCAAAACGTCGGTTAAGAAGGAGTAGGAATTGTTAAAAGTTCTTGATGATAGGGTTAGTGAAAACTATATCTGTAGATTTTAAAGTTTGCTGTTTGATTACATAATACCTCTGTCGGCATGTTGCTATAGTAACTTTTATAAAACATTCTCAGAAGGTTATTTAAGGAGCTGGAACCATTTTCAGTGAAAATACAACTCAAGCAATGAACAGTTAATATTAGTGTACTGATTTGTCACTAGTGAAGTGTGAAGAACAACTTCAAATAGATCTCTTTAACTGCTTGTTATAGCACCCTTCCAGTAGTACTCATCCATCAGTTGTTTTTTTCTAACATAGGTCCTTTTAGCTAGATGAAAATGGAAGTGTGAAGTGTGATTGTTCCTGCATCTCAACTGTCATGCTGGAATATATACAAGGGATTTTTCTTGCAACAAAGCAGAAGCCTTTTGATTGTCACTATGTTCCAAATTAGAGTCCTGTAATACTTCTAGGCAATTTTAATGTACAGTAAAACACTGTTTGTAATCACAAAATGTTCACCTGGCCTGGATTTTCTGGATAGTGGTAAAACTAAGCTCCCCCATTCATTAGTTTTGAATAGAGACATTGTAATTAATTGTCATTTTCTAAAAAGAACTATTTCCAGTAGCTTTAAGTATTTTTTTTTTTAGTTTCTAGTGCCAAATTGAAAAGAAAAAAGAACTTTTTTGGTTTAGCTGCCATTTATACAGAACTAGTAGCAGACAATGAAGTGAAGAAAACGTCTAAGTCTGGCAGTTCCTCAAATCCAAAATGGGAAGAACAATTGACAGTGTAAGTAGAATATTTGTATAATTAACTATTTCTATTTCAAATGTCCAGAATTAATATGCAGGTAGCAGACCACTTAATCAGATTATTTTTTAATGGACAAGATGAGGGAAAAACAGTGGGTGATATGAAGTTAGTGTCTGTGTTATGATGGAATAAGAGAGTAGTTTCCCCTCTGTTAGATTTTACGAGATACTGTTTTAGATAGCATCCAGGATTGTCTCACCTACTATTGGGATGAAGAAACAAACACAAATTAATCCCCATTTTTTAAAATAATTTTTTCATCAATAATTGGCTTTGTTTCTATCCATAAAGGAAATACAAGTAAGTGGAAACATAAATAAACCGAAGCATATTTTATATTAACAAACCAGAAGGCAATATTGAATAGTGTTAAAATAAAAGTCAAGGGAAAGCGAATTAGAAAGCTTTATCTGGAAATTGTAGAAAGTGTATCCTTAAAGAAAGAACTTTAGTTACCTTTGTTTTTGTGAAACTTCAAGAGTATCACATACTGTATTGAAGTTAGATCCTAAACTGGAAGATTTCTACTAGTTGCAATTGGCTTTTATTCCTTGGTGATACTTCCATTTATATATATAAATTAATTTTAAAAAAGATATGCACAGCAATAAAACAGCCAGGATAGTTTGAATATTGAGGAAGAAGAAGATGAAGATTACTTTGAAAAATATATTATAACAGTTTGATTATTCTGTATTTAGGTTATATTATATGACCTAATTTTAACCCTTTTAATTATTGAACGCAGGCTGTATTATAATTGTATTGATGTAATATTATCTAAACATGCTGCTTTCTAATCAAAGGACAATATTCAAATAAAGTAATTATTGCTTTACATGTTGGGGATTATTAAATATATGCAGTAATGTATTTCCAATTTTAAAAAAGGAATTTGTTTCTGTATAGGAATGTGACTCCACAGACCACTTTGGAATTTAGAGTTTGGAGCCATCATACTTTAAAAGCTGATGCTTTATTAGGAAAAGCCACCATAGATCTTAGACAAGCTTTGGAAGTTCACAATAGAAGATGTAAGTTAAAGTCTGCATAAAATCCACTTATTTATTTATTTTTAATATTCTGTACTTTATGCTCCCATTATGCCTTCAATATAGGTACGCTAAATATTATATGATAATAATCCCCTCTGAACTACCCCAGGCAGATTCAGTGAACACCTTGAGAGTTCTGCTAGACTTGTGACTTCTACTCGAAGAGGACGTGGCAGCTGTGACTAGAAGATCTTTTGAACAACCGTGGGTCATATGCCAGTTGCATCATTTTTTGGATTATGAGGCTCTGCACTCAATCACTCATGCCCTGGTCATCCCCTATTTGGGTTATTGTAACACACTCTATAGGGGGCTAGCCTTGAAATATTTTTTGGAAACTAAAGTTGGTTAAGAATGCAGCCACGCATATAGTTTTAGTGACTCTTAGGGTGGCACATGTAACCCCAATATTACGCAACTGCACTGGCTGCTGATTTGCTTCTGGGTCCAATTAAAAACCTGAGTCATTACCTTTAAAGTCCTTTATGGTGTAGTTCCAAGCTATCTTAGGAACCATTTTGCCCCTCTATATTCTTGCTGGCAGAAGAAGTCTATTGCAGATCCCATCAAAAAGGTGAAAAAGTGCAAAGAAAACAAATTAAAAAGAAAGGAAAAATATAATAAAGAAAAAATAAGTTATATAAAGAAAGACTTGTCCTTTATCACGATAAATAGAAACATTTTCAGAAACTTATCACCTTCCCTGGTACTTCAACAAAATATATCTTCTTACCATATGTCATTTCTTATCTGTAAACAAACATATTTAGCCCTAATCAACAGAAGTCCATTAAGTTTCCAGAAATAACATACATACATACATACATACATATATATGTATGTATGTATGTATGTATGTATGTATGTATGTATGTATATATGTATATATATATATATATATATGTATGTATGTATGTATGTATGTATGTATGTATGTATGTATGTATGTTTAATATATATATATTAAACTTAATTAAATAAAACAACTTTAAATTCCTTTACTTTCATTTGAGTAATGTCACTTTCTCTGCAAGTACAACAGAAGATTTCTTCTTTCCATATGTGATCTCTTGTCCTCAAGCAAATCTTTACATTTGTTTTAATTAAAATTAAATTTTAATTGGCATTCAGTCCTAGTCAGCAAAATCCATTAAGAGTTGCCACAAACACCAACCTACCATATTGTTTGGACTATAAGATGCTCTGAACTATAAGACACACCTAGCTTTTGAGGAGGAAAAAAAAAATCTGCCTCTGCCTCCCAGCAATTTGCCTCCTTGCAGCAAACAGAAAACAGCCTGGTCAGCTTCAGCTTCCCTGCCGCCGCCTGAACACACAGAGGCCGTAAACGGGGCATGCGGAGCCCGGAAATGGCGCACGTGGACATGGCAATAGGTGGCAGTGGCAATGGATGGCAGAGATCCCCACAGCTGGAACAGCTGATCAGTGGTATTCCGGGATGCAGATCCAACCGCCAATCATCTGCTCATGCTAAATCAGATGTGCTGAAGCTGACCAGGCTGATTGCTGTTTGCTGTAAGGAGGCAAATTGCTCAGAGGCATAGGCCAGCGAGTGGGGGCCGGCAGGTGGGCAGGGTTTCAGTAACATTTGCTCTGTAAAACGCTCAGACATTTCCACCTCCTTTTGGGGGGGGGGAAGTGCATCTTATAGTCTGAATAATAAGATATATATTTTAACCTTGATCAAATACATGTACTCCTTCCCTTTGTTTTTAATAATCTTGATCTTTAAATCCTTTCAATAGCATCCCAGAACTTAATTTCTTTTCATTTTTTCTTTGTCCTTTGAAAACCCAATATGTCTCTTTGGTAAATCCAAAAGAAAAAAAATTATTGGAGTACATCTTCAGGTTTGTTATTTGCGTATACCCTTTAATTATTTTGACATCACCTGGTTTCATTTGTAAATTCTAGGTAACATCTTTTTCCATATCATTTTTAAGTTGTCATTTTTAATCAATCTCTTTCTTGTCCAGTAAAACTAATTTTTATATAACCTCTTTTCAAACCATTTTATGATAGCATATAATCTTAATAGTATTTTCAGAGTGCATTGTTTTCAAATAACCTTGAGTTGTTTCAAAGGTAGAGTATTTGATCTATTCTATATTAGTGGGTCTCCTCTCCTTTAATTATAATCTTTAGTTCATTTTGGTTCCCTCTAGTGTCCAGACTTCAAAAGTCCCATCTTATATATTTTTTCTAATCAACAGCATTTTTCATGGAAATTTTTGTTATACTTAATTTCATAAGATTTCATTTCATCTTCATGTTTAGTAGAATTCTAAAGAATCCACAGGAAGGATTCTTGCTTTTAATTTCAAAATCTATTTTACACTCCTCTGGCTCCCTGGTCCATTTACAACTTTCAGAATACCAATGTTCTAATCACACTTTTGCTATTTATTCCAAAATAAGATATATTTTTTTTAAAAAAAGCCCTTCAATTTTTATAAAACTTCTGTTGCCAAGGATTAAACTCATCCAGTTTAATGAAACTTGCTGTTCTGAAGGAGATATGTATATATGTCTGTGGATGTGGGTGTTTATGTGCACATATGTGCATGCATACACAGATATATGCATATGCATACTATTACAAGCAATTTCCATAGGTGATAAGAACAAAACTATGCAAATCCAGTGTCAGCTTTGGGTTGCTTAGTAGGCACAATATAACGTGCTGGTGTTGATCTTTAGAACTCTTTCATGACTTATGGCTTAACTATCTATGAACCATTTTTCCCACCATGAACCTGGCTAGCTGCGTAGATCAGTAGACACAATTCTGAAAATTCTCCTGCTGCTAAAAACATGGCTCTCAATTATTTAGTAAAGGACATTCTTCTGTATGGCTCCCAGGTATTGAATGGTTCCCTAAGGAGATGCAGTTGGCTCCCATTCACCCATTATTTAGGAAAATGGTAAATTCTTATATATTTTTTAAACTTTATTTATTTTAATAAGTTTAACTTTTCTTTATATTTTAATTGTATTCATTTTTTTCTGTTTGTGCTATGTAATTTATTATTAAAACCCATAATGAATGTAAAGAAATGCAGTAACTAAGGCATCAGATTAGAAACTAGGAAACCATGAATTCTAGTCCTGAATTAGGCACATAGCGAGCTGGGTGACTTTGGGTAAGTCATTCTCTCTCAACCCTACAGAAGAGGCAGTGGTAAATCACGTCTGAAAAATCATACCAAGGCTTATTTATGTAGTTTCCAAGAATCAGACACAATTGAAGGGAATTAAAAAATGCTCAATATTAGAATAAAAAAGATTAAATATAAATGCAATAAATAAATATTGCATTGGGTAAGAAGGAATTAAAAAACCCCTCCATTTCATGAACAGCTTTCAGTCTGTGTGAGTTGTGCTTTAAATGCATAAAGATCCTTATATGTTATAGCAGGGGTGTCAAACTCGATTTCATTGATGGTCACATGAGGGTTGTGTTTGACCATGGTGGGGTAGAGGGTGGCATGGCCAGTTCAATGTCACTTGTGTTCTGGGCTCCTTGGTGGCCCAAGTGCTCGGCTGCGATGGCCTCTTGCAACCCTCTGCCAGTGAAAATGGAGCTCAGGAGGACTGTGTGTGGTTATCCTGAGCCCCATTTTTGCTGGCAGAGGCACCACAGGCCGGTCCTTCACTGTTTCCAGAGTGACCCCACAGGCCAGATCTAAGCATCGCACAGACCCCATCCAGCCCACAAGTCTTGAGTTTGACACCCCTGTGTTATAGGTTCATTTTGATGTAAGACTTTATATCTTGCATTGCACATAGGCAATTAGACAATTATTACCGACTATGCTCCATAAATAGTGAGATACCTGTATAGATTTCTGCATAATTTGATAACCATGTTTTAGAAATGTAATCTTAATATTTGAAATGATTAGACATACACAGGGATTTTTTTTCTCCTACATATTTAGGTAGTAGAGTTAGATCTGAAAAATGCATTTGCTGTTTTAATAAGTGGCTTATTTTTTTTTTTTTTACAAAACACTTTTTTTCTGATAGTAGAACATGTCAAAGAACATTTGAAGCTTTCACTGGAAAATAAGAGTGGCTTGATACAAACAGGAGAACTGATAATAGTGCTTGATGGTTTGGTGCTTGAAACAGAATCTCTTTCAAATCGCAGTTCACTAGTAACCAGTAAGTTAAATTCAAGGGAATTAAAATTATTATCCCTTAGTTTAAAAAGAGAAATGGAAAAATCTAATTTTCTGTTTTATTGTTTAGTAGAAGTCCAGCAAAATGGTGATGCTTTACATGAAAATAGAGAAACACCAGCTAGGACCACTTCAAGGTTAGATTTCTTTTGAAGAATACTATTTGAATACTAAATGTCATTGAATAGAATATGCGGAATATCAGATTACATTGTAGCCTCGGCTAAGAGATAGTGGAATAATTTGTAGGCCGTATCAAATATGTTATTAATTTGATTAAATGTTTACTTTGAGGAATTTGAGTTGTGTATATTTTTGCATGCACATAATGAAAATATTTTGTGAAATATTCTACAGTAATTAATATATTGGATAAAACATTTTAATAGGGGATATGTGTGACTTTAATTTATAGGAAAACAGTTAAGAAAAGAATGGCAGTGAATTTACATTATGTTACATCAGTATAACAAAAAAAATCTTCTTTTTAACCTCTCCCTCCTGTTCAGGTAGTTGAAAAAAATAGTTAAATTGGTTCAGTACCTTGTGCTGTTGCTTTCTTAAATGCAGTGTAGCATTATTTTAGTAAATGTGTTTGTGGAAGAAACTTACCTAGATGAATTCTACAAAAAATACTTCAAAATCAATCCTTGTTTCCACTTATTCTTGCTGTAAATCAGCTGGGATTCTCTTGTAAACAGTAAGTAAGTAAGAAAAGAAGGCTATAGTTTAGCAGCAAAATACCTGATCCAGCTAAACATCATTCTACCTCTTGCTATTTTTTGTTTGTTTGTTTCTTTAGGTCTAATGTGTCCCTTGTTTTCTTACAGAGATAAAGCAGCATAGTCTTTATTTACATTGAGGATATCTATTTATTTGTCCTCTTCATTTTTCTTTGTCCACTGGTAGTTTGTTTTGAAACTACTGTGAAGTGCAAAATGTGTTACACTGAATTGTTTTGCTAAGCTATTTTGACAGGATGCTTCCAGTTTTATCAAGTATCAATTAGCAACTTTAGTGGCCAGGAATGTTCTTTTGTGTAATGAAATTTAAAATTTATTATAGTCAAAAAATAATTGGGAGTTCTACCTAATAAGAAATCTTATATACTTATTAAAATAGCATGCACATTCAGAAAACAAAGAAATTATAACTTGTTTGTGAAGGGGCAAGATGTTATAGATCACATTCAATAAACATCCAAATACACATTGAAATAGTTAATATGAATAATTGATATTTTACACACCATTTGTTTATATTCTTCTATAGATATGTGGTTCTCTTACAAAGAACAGAATTAATGTAGATGATTTTTTATGTTTGTAAGTCTCCCAGAGTTATCTTATGGTAAGATGGTCGGCCAATAAATTTTATTTATAAACAGACAAATGAAAACCACAGGTAGTGCTCTTAGAGATGATAATTGGAACTGCAACTCTGTTACTAAGTGATGTGGTTGTAAAGTGAAAAGGCATGTGACTTACAATGGCAGTTGTGACTTACAATGGCAGTTGTGACAATCCCAGTGGCTGTCATGAAGCAAATCCTGTATAGCTGTAGTATCCTGCAGCCAAATGAGCACTGTTTGAGGATAGTTTCCCTATTGACTTTTATTGTCAGAAGCTGGCAGTGAGGGTCACAATGGTGATCATGGCATGCTGCAACATCATAATTTTGAACCAGTTGCCAAGTGTCCAAATTGCGATCACGTGACCCCAGGTATGCTGTGATGGCTGCAACTACGAGGACCCTTTGTAAATCCCCCCTTGTTCAGCACCATCATGACTTTAAGTGATTGCTAATGAATGGTCATTTGACAAGAGCTGCCTATATTCTTTGCTCTAATGGCTGAAAACATGACAGATACACAAATTAGATACGGTGCTGAGAAATGAAAACAGGTGAAGGAAGAAGAATATGAAAATTGTTCGTATGTAGTGGGTTATTGGATTTGTATGTAGTGGGTTATTGGAGTGGGGAATATATAGATGTAATACATATTTTTTATCACCTGTGTGATATTTCCTACAGATTAGATAATCAAACACCATCAAGTTCCATAGTACAAATCTCATTCCCTATACATGCCGTTAATGGAGACAATGGAGACAACTCATCATCTCCTCATATTGTGACCAGATCCAAAAATTCACCAATACCAAAACCACTGTCAAGTGAACAGGATAACAACATTGGTAAGAATAATGTTGGCTAAGGCATTTTACTAGACTTATTTTTTTTAAGGAAATATTAAATTAAAGCTAGGAAGTGATTTATTAAGTTAGATTATTGAGAATCTAGTACATAGGATGAGAATATTTCAGTATGTGTATGTATCAAAATGTCACTTTCTCTGTTGTGCTACACTTACTGTTGCATCAAATAAATTTGACTTTTTGCAGCAGCTTTTAAAGCATAATATGGAAAAATGTTGGGTAAAAAAATGGATTTAAAAAGGCTTGTATGTCACCTTGAGATAAGATGTTTTATCAATGCTATTAGATAGGTTCATTGAAATAGAAGGAAACTGCAAATTGTAAACATTTATTCAGAATATGTATATAGCTTAATTTATAAGAACGAGGTCAACATCTATTTGAGGGAAAGTGGAATAAAAATGCAATAATCTTGAACTCAGATTTCTTGGGGATGTGGAATTGTTGATTTATCTGATTTAAAAGACTCACGTCAGTGAAATTACTCAAGCTAGCATATAATAGGTTAAAACATAATTTAAATATAAGATGAAATACCATAATAATAGCAACATGTTAAGGAATGTACAAGCATTCAAATAGCAACCATTCAAATAATTTACAAATTACCTAGGACCTGCAGGAAAAATAAACTTTTTAATTCTTTCCTGAAGGTCAACAGGGTTGGGGCCCAATGCTATTCCTGTAGAGTGTAAGGAAGAGGACCTTGATGCAAGATTGGTGTCAGCTTTACCAGGTAGACCAGACAGGAAACATGACCAGATAAACTAATTCCAGTTTCTTGTACAGTTAAGAAAATCTTGCAAGTTTGAACTTACAATTTTCCTGCTGTCAATTTTACAGCCTGATAACTTAGGGAAAGTCCTTCCTGAGCCTCTTGCTCACTCACTAGACAGCTGGGGACTATGCTATCTCTCATCTGACTATTCCCTAGGCAGCATATTTTTGCCCCATCTTCCAAAGTCTTTGTCCCTTATCATTACACATATTTCCTAACAGCCTTGACTAACCAGGAGGAACATAGGTTCATCATACAGGTGGTTGTGCTCGAAACATTGAGAACTCTGTCTGCTTCCTTTAGACCCACAGGATTAACTCTTCTCAGATACCAGTCATTTCAGTAGGACTTGCTCAGGCAGTGTTCAAATTAGAGCTGATCTAAGTGATCTTATTTATGAAGTTTCTAGTAGTATTGGCATATTATCCTTTGAGATATTCCTCTGTTTGTCTTTCCCTAAGAGGTTATAAGCCACACTAAACAGGACTGCTGAATGGCATTCTGGATGCAGTAATGACTAATCAAGGAACCACCAAGAATACTGTCACTGACACTGACAGGGCAAGGCATTAGTGATTAGTATATAAACAGAGAGGTAACCCCCCCTCCCTTCTAGCATTGATGTTTTTTACCTAGTTGGATAATGAAATGTTTGCAAGGAAACAACCAAGCTCAGAGAGCCCAAGGACTCCACAATTCCACCCTGAGCTAGTCTCTTCTATTATTATTAATCTATTTTATTCTATTATTTCTAATTTCTATGGATTTAAAATGTAACAGTATATTACCTGAAAACTCAAACTAATTAGAAGTAAAGAATCATAAATGTAATAAAATATACTGCTGTGATAATGTAATTTATTTCTTAGATATTATGTCTTCCTTATAAAAGTCTCAAGGTAATTAATATTAAAGTATATAGACAAAGCTACATATCTACCATATCTATTGTTTTTAATTGATTTTGCTTATCAAGCAAAAAAAGTTGCCAGATTCACCTTCTGTTCTGGCTGGATAGAAGCAAAGATCTTTTTAAAAAAATGGTGAGTACCCCTTTCACTTTGGAAAAGTGGATAAAAGATTTTACCTTCAGTTACTGCTGGAGTCTCCCTACTGGGTATTGGCTGTTCCTTGCTCTGTGTAAGATTGATAGTTTGTCTTTCTCTCTAAGACAAAAGGCAAAAGTCATGTACAGAGTCGGACTAAAACGATTGTTGAATCTTTAATACTGACAAGAGGGCATAATCTGCTCTTATAGACAATAAAATACTTAGGACTTTAAGTCAAATCATGTAATGCTCAGATTCTCACCCCAGTATTTAATTTTTATCTTTTATTTCCCAGCTTCTGCTGCCAAAAAATGTTGTTTTACTTAGTATTATGGTAAAACCGTCCCGTAGCTTGAGAAGATAATGCTGAAGCTTATTCTAAAGTAAAGTACAGAATTTTAGCTGCAGATTCTTTTCATTACTTTTCAGAATTTCCTCCCAACTTCAAAAGGAGGACAATGTGCTTGCATTAAAATTGTTAGAATGTTGACAGCTGACCTTTTCAGCTTCAGCTTTGGAAATAAAGTTTATTATTTTTCACATGCAACGTTGCAATGTCAAGGTGATTCAAGGAAATACAAGAACATTGGAATTGCTTTCCTAAACTTTAATAATAGGGAACCAGAGGAATTATGTAAAGAAAGTCTTTAAATATGATTGTGACGATTCAGTTAAAACTGAAATAAGAAAGAAAGCAAACTCTATGTCAAGATAAACTGTGGAAATTGCCAAGAAGAGCCAAGGAAGACAAAATCTCAAAAAGAGATTTTTTCAGAACAGTTTTTGAGAACTGTTAGAAGAGACAAGCAGAATGCAGTATATACAACATCTGCAAAAATGTAGAAATGGAAACAGGCATCGAAAAACATGGAGAGTCTTTCAAATGATCTCAGAATTCAGAAGGAGGTTCAAATGTCTATGTTAAAGGACACCAATGGATAAATAGTAATTAATTATACGGTGGCCAAAGTAGAGGGAAGGAGTATACTGAAACACTATGCAATAGAAATCTCAACATCCAAGATACCTTAGAGGATATTTCTTACTTACAAGAAACTCTAGTATCAAAAAATGAAATTATATTAGCATTACAAGTCAGAGGGTTACAAGAATTGATGGAGGACTCACTGAAATATGACGAACCGCAGAAAAAGAATGTCAAGTTTCTAATCTAATGAAGCTATGAAAAATTGAATAGAGATGGAGATATTTACTTTGAATTAACTGATTGATGATGAAGATTAATATTTAACATACACTGTGTTAAGAATTAAATATTATCTATCCGATATAATCCAATGGAAATATTTACAGCAACATTTCTTAGTAATATTTTATTGGCTAGCACCAATTTTAGCTTCTGAAACACCTGAGGTACTAGAACCTGTTAAATCTGTTAGAACTAAAAAGCTTATTATTATTATTTATAAATATTTGTTATCAGCAAATCAACTTAATATGCAGATGGTAAGAAATGAATGGAACAAAGAATCAGAGATCCCTATATTGCATAGACAATGGGTGAATGTTTTAACTTCTATTACAAGTGTTCAGTGGACCTCAAATTATGACTTATAGAACAAATAATATATAGAATTTGTTGGACTGTTATATTTGTATAGAACAAGACTATGCAAAAGGAGCATGTATAGGAGAGCAGCCATGAAGGCCTTAGAAAAAATAAATGCTGCAACGTATTTATTTTTACCAAGATCAGAAAAGTGCAAACTATAGTATTCCCTGTGACACTGTATGGAAGTGAAAGTTGGATTTTAAAAAGCAGAAGAGAAAGATTATTGATGCCTTTGAACTTTCATTTTGAAAAAGACTCCTGAGTATATTATGGATAGCAAGGAAACAAACCAGTGAATCACTGAAAAAATAAATCCAGAATTCAAGACACAAATCACTAAGCTCAAATTATCCTATTTTGAGCATGTCATGTGGCAACTCGGCTCTTTGGAGAAGCTATTCTACTGGGAGAGGTGGGAAAAAAGGAAAAGGAGGGAATGACCAGCAACAATATAGACAGATTCAATTACAGTGTGCATCATTGGGAGACTTGAAAGAACAAGTTGGAAATAGTGTCATAAAGAAAATCTATATGGTTACTAAAAGTTGAAAATGACTTTAGAAGTCAAAAATGAAAAAAACCTATTAAGTTGATCATAACATAATTAAATCATGTTCCAGTTGCCATTTTCTTTGCATATCACTTTTTAGCCTTGTAATAATCTATAATATTTTAAAAATCAATAATGTTTGCAGGTTACCATTGCTGGCTAAGCAGTCTGGTTTCATATTTGATTTCAGATGTCATATTCAAAAGATGAAAGTAATGCTTATCCACATTTTATTCTCTTTTTGTGTATTACAGTTAGTTGTGAATCTATAATGGAAGCTGATAATCTTTCAATCTCCGATATACCTATGGATTCTACAGAAGCACCATCCACATCTGCAGATTGTACCACTACTGCTTCAGAAACTCCTATAGAAACTGAGGCTACTACTAGTAACGCTGAAAGCAGTACATCTACAACTGCCTTTAATGAATTTTCAACACAGCCTGTTGTTCAGCCTACTCCTTCAGATTCAGTATCCTCTAGCACAGAGAACAATGCAACACCAATGACAGAAGTAGCAAAACCATCTGCTAATGTATCGGGTGAAGCTATAAGGCAGCAACCTGGTAACACCAGTGTAGAACCTTTGCCCCCAGGGTATGTGAGATTAAGTGTGATGCACTTGTTAGATTCACATGGAAATGTTAATGTATGTATGCATGTATGTGTGTGTGTGTGTGTGTGTGTGTACATTATGTTATTGAAATGTATTTGTCAATGTGTTGCTTTATACTAAAGTAACTGAATTTAATCTCTCTTGAAATCATTTATGTCTAATATATTTTTAGGTTATGCCCAGTATTTTCTATTGATTTTATCTATCCAGTGGAACTAAGTTGAAGATATTTCATCAAATTTGTTATATATGCATGCAAAAATAATTGGGCATTGTTGTTGTGATGATGACTAACTTGTTTTTAATGCTAGAGTAACAGTATTTTAAGAATGTAACCATGTAACTATAACTGACCTGAAATTTGTTGCAGTTTTTGTAAATTTCAGCTTTTCAGGATAGAACTTTTGTTTTATATTAAATTCTACTTTTTATATTTTTCAAAGATGGGAACAAAGGAAGGATCCACATGGTAGAACCTATTATGTTGATCATAACACAAGAACTACAACTTGGGAAAGGCCTCAACCTTTGCCACCAGGGTAATAGTTATACTCTTCCATATATTAATAAGGGCTACCAAATTGCTACCTAAATGTAGATATGATAATTTGCTATAGTATTTGTTTCTTTGTATGTAAATTATATAATGGAATTTAAGTTTCTTTATAATAAGCTTGCTAAAATAAGTTTAGCATAAATTTTTTAAAGGTAGTCTTTAGCAATCTTTAAAGTAAATCCATGTGCTTGAATTATAATTAGGATAGTATAAAGTTTCTTCCATCATAGTTCTTCAGTTATTTATGCCCTTTGACTTTGAGGTGAACTTCCTGGACAATGGGAAGAGGAATAGGAAGGTATTAGTAGTCAGAAGTCTGCCCCATTTTGCACATCTATTTCACAGAAGCTTTACTGCCCTTCACTCCCAATTCACATTATATAAGAGAGAAGAGGGTACTGATTCCTTTTATTAACGGTTCCACAAAAAGTATGTCAATATGCTAATTAATAAAATTCAAAATAAAAATATTCAAATTTGTAATACATAAAATAGTTTTAAAATTCACAGAATTCTGATTCTGATTTGGAGTGGCTACCACTAGTTTTTTCTATATTTAGACTAATTTATTATGAATTTTATTTTGTGTCGTTTAATGCTTTCCTTTTTATAATAGCAATTCCTCTGGTAATAGCTTTCAAATTAAAAGCTTCTACCTTTTAATCTAGAAAAAGTTATAGATTAAGTCTTCATAACTATTAATATACAGTTAATAGTGCCTATAACAAGTTATTTATTGCTATAACATGATTCTCAATATTGTAATTTGTTCCTAGCTGGGAAAGAAGGGTTGATGATCGTGGAAGAGTTTATTATGTGGACCATAACACACGAACAACAACATGGCAGAGACCAACAATGGAATCAGTCAGAAATTTTGAACAATGGCAGTCGCAACGAAATCAATTGCAAGGAGCTATGCAACAATTTAACCAACGATACCTCTATTCGGTAAAGCTAGATATTTAATACATATTATTTTACGGATATGATTTTATATTACCCTAACAATGACTGAACTCAGATATAAGGTGAAGCCACGATTTAACCAAAACCTTGACCTGTTTAACCTGGAGTATAAGAAGCACCTTTTTTCCTCAAAAAAGAGGCTGAAAATCTGGGTGCGTCTTATACACTGAATACAGCATTTTTTGCCTCCCAAAGCCCCACCCCTTCACCAAAATGGCCATGTATAGCCTTATGGAGGCTTTCAGAGAGCTCCTAGGGGCTGGGGAGGGCAAAAATGAGCAAAAAATAGGCCGGTTTTTGCCTCCCAACCCCCAGGAGCACTCTAAGCCTCCTAAAGGCTATGCATACAATTTCTTTGACAAAAAACGGGCCCGTTTTTGTGAACAACAGACCATTGTTTGCTCATTTTTGTCTCCCCCAGCCCCCAGGAGCACTCTGCAAACCTCACCCCCATGAAAAAGGCCATTCATGTCTTTTTTTGGAAAAAGAACGGGCCCGTTTTTGCGAAAAACGGGCCATTTTGGGGAGGTTTGCAGAGTGCAAAACCTTTTTTTCCCTTCCCTTTCGGAAAGCTCTTTAACTGATTGATGAGAATTACATTGATCAAGTGCTGTGCCAGCAGAAAGAAAGTCTTAGGTGCTTCAGATTGTCAGCAATTTTCTTCTCCAGCACATGGATAAATACACCTGGAAACATCTACCTACCTACCTACCTACCTACCTACCTACCTACCTACCTACCTACCTACTCTCTCTCTCTCTCTACCTACCTACTGTATTTCTCTCTCTTTCTCTCCCTCTCTATCCCTATATCTACCTACCTACTTTTTTTTTAAAGCCTCTTTAAACCCTTGGTGCTTCTTATACTCTGGTGCATCTTATACTCCGAAAAATACAGTATGTTTTGATACCAGTCCATGGCTGATAAACTATTTGGTCTCAGACTAAATATCTTTAGAACATTGCCATAATAAATTTGTTAATTTTAAAAATGTTAGAAAGCTCAAAAATGGGTTTTTGTTTTATTACATTCCAGGTAGATAGTATAAGCTTAATTTGGGAATTGGGTAGTTTGTCTGATTAGAAAGACTCATTTGTTTCTTTATTTAGCAAATGTATATAATTTGCAAAGGAACTGATATTGACTAGATGTTTATATGGAAGGATTGATTTTTATCAAGTGCAATTAAATAGTAATAAAAAATAATTCCATTTCCCCCCACTAGGCTTCAATGCTTTCTGCTGAAAATGATCCACTAGGTCCTTTACCACCAGGCTGGGGTAAGAAATAGAAATATGTAAAATAATATTCATTCATTATTGTTTATATTGTTTACATAGCTCATTTTTATTACAGAAAGGAGAGTTGATTCAAATGACAGAGTATATTTTGTAAATCACAATACAAAGACAACACAGTGGGAAGATCCACGGACTCAAGGGTATGATGATAATCTGTTTTTACTCATTAAACAAAACTAAAAAAAAAAATTACTGCATTTTTAAAAAAGCTGTTGACTAACTTTTTCAGTTTACAAAATGAAGATCCCCTTCCAGAAGGCTGGGAAATCAGATACACAAGAGAAGGTGTAAGATACTTTGTTGATCATAATACACGAACAACTACCTTCAATGATCCTCGTACTGGTAAATTGTCTGCGTAAGTAAATTGATTTGATTTTGATTGATTTTATTATACTTATATGCTGCTCTTTTCCCCCCCGAAGGGGACTCAGTAAATGGATATTCTGAAAACACTTATAGTGGGTTAAATATGTATACCGTATATTTTGGAGTATAAGACACACCTTTTTCACTCAAAAAAGAGGCTGAAAGTCTGGGTGTGTCTTATACACTGAATACAGCATTTTTTGCCTCCCGAAACTCCGCCCCTTCACCAAAATGGCCGTGCATTGCCTTTAGGAGGCTTCCAGAGTGCTCCTGGAAGTTGGGGAGGGCAGAAATGAGTGAAAAATGACCCGTTTTTTGCTCAATTTTGCCCCCCGCCCTCCCGGAGCACTCTATAAGCCGCCTAAAGGCTATGCATGCCCCCCCCCATTTTTTTACAAAAACCGGGCCCATTTTCACAAAAAATGGGCACTTTTTTGCTCATCCCCCCACCCCCGGAACACTCTACAAGCCTCCTAAAGGCTATTCATGCCTTTAAAAAAAAAAAAAAGGGCCCGTTTTTGCAAAAAATGGGCCGTTTTTTGAGATCTGTAGAGTGCAAAAACTTTTTTTAAAAATTTGCCTCTTCAAAATCTTGATGCATTTTATACTCCGGGGCGTCTTATACTCTGAAAATACGGTAATAGAGTTAGCATAATTTATAGTATTTGGCCACTAGTAGTTTGATGAATTATTTTGTATGAACTCCATGATGTTCTTGTCTATATATTCTATTTTCCCCTACTGAAAACATTGTAGAAGGCTCATCTGGCAGTAGGTTGGAATTAAACCATTTGTAAAACCATCACCATGGTTTCTGGAATGAATTATTTTCATTGTTGGTATTTAAACATCCTTATTTATATAATTGTAATTGTTTTAATATTTTTGGTGCTGCTTTATGGTTCTGTTTTAAATCATTGTGAATGTGTAATGTTACAAAATATAATGGGGATTAAGAAATACATACAGTGAAATAATTCTTCCTTCTTTCCCAGTATATATAGTTTGTTTTCTTAAGCTAACTTGAGCAGTTTGACTTTAAAAAAATCAGGGATGGTAATTCAATTTTCTCTAACTCTGGTTATCAATAAAAGAGTGTCATTACTTTAGATAGAGTGGAAGATTTTAAAGAGAGAGTTGTTAAAGTGCAAAGAAAATAGGAAGAACTCACCTTCACCATCTTGAGTTATTTGTAAAAATAATAAAGGTAGGATACAAATAAGCAAACAAAATTACATGCAAAAAATATACAGAATGAGGAAGAATAAGCAAAAAACTTGCATAGGCAAAAAGGGCTGAACCATATTTTAAGTCCAAACTAAGATACTAGTTGGAAACAGCTCAGGCAGAGATCTTCCTAATACGCTGAATTATAAGAAGGCAAGATTGAAGTCAAGCCCACCAAGTAGATCAGAGCATCCTTGTCACCTTACAGTTTAAGATCCCTGCCCTCTGCTACCTCAGTTCACTTTCATCACTTTCTTTTTGTTCCTGTTGATGATGAGATGTGCCTGACCTGGCTGTTTTGCCCTATGGGGTTGACTTTGCATGGTGAAAAAGAAAGCTAGAGTACAGAAAAAGAGGCTAGAGTACAACAAACATTGATTTTTTTTCTGTGTTCTTGGATCATATGGCATTGGCTTTGTGCCAATAAAGGAGCATAAACCCAACCTCATATGGAGCACCCCAAAAAGTGGCATATTGGTATGCTATTGCCCCTTTAAGCAGCTCTGTACTCCCCACCACCACCTTTTCACTATGCGAAGCCAGCTCCATACAGCAACCAGTCCAGATACGTCTTAACAGCAGCGGGAGTAAGAACATGGTTGTGAAGGTCAGCTGGAGTGTTGAGTAGAAGGCAGCAGGTGGGAAAAAGGGTTATGTTGGTTAGGGTTAGAGTCATAAATCCCTTTGTTCTCAGCTGTCATAATTTCAAACAATCACTGAACAAATGTTTATAAGCCGATACTACTGGTACCTGCAGATATCTGAGTTTGTGTGTTGTATGAATGAAGGATATGCAGGAGTTACATGTTATACCATGTGATATCTGAAGCATTGGGTGATAAGATTAAATACTGTTAAATATTATTTGGAAGATAATGCTTTGCAGAAATAATTAAAGGAACCCAGCTATTTCCAGGCTTCTCCATAAGCTTGGGAAAAACGTATCTACTGCATTAAGAAATAAGGAAAGATGTATAAACTTGTCCTATTTGCTTCATAAGATTTTTTCCAGAATTTGGCTTAGCAAAGCCCAGAGTAACCAAGAAGTTCTGAGTTTAGGTTAACCATACTTTGACCTTTCTGGACAGTTTGATGAAACTTCTGAGCCACATAGTGTTTCTTTGGAATTCAAAACAAACACATGTTCCTTTTTGTTGACACCTGTACTGGTGATGGAATTTCATCATCTTGTTAGAAGATAAGATCATAAAATTAAGCTAGAATGGAAGTATACATACATTAGCTGTTACATCATTTGTTAGACCAAATAAAATTGCTGAGAAATTTTAATCGTGTTGTGTTTAATAAATTTAAATATGTTTCTTTATAGAAATAAAGGACCACAAATTGCTTATGAACGCAGCTTTAGGTGGAAACTAGCTCATTTCCGCTACTTATGTCAGGTATGATAATACTGTCTAAATTTAAACTTTAAATTTCCCTTTCTAATTTTTGTGTTTGTGATTGCATTAATCATTTACTTTCTCTCTATAGTCAAATGCTCTACCAAGCCATGTGAAGATCAATGTATCCAGACAAACTTTGTTTGAAGATTCCTTTCAACAGGTAAAATACTATTAATATCCTAAAGTATGAAACTAACACACAACGCTGAAAAAATTAATATCTTAAAAATAACTTTTATGTAGGAAAAAAATCTTATTCTAATTAAAAACATTTGAAGGTATTTATTTATTCAGAAGTTCCAGAAGAAAGAATGTAGCCTATGAAGTCTTTATACATTTAATAAGCAACCATTTGTTGTTTGTATTTTTGTTTAGTTTTTTTTAAGACTGCTATGTCTGAACATTTATGGGCAGCTTACATTTTAAAATTAAACAAAGAAATTGTCATTCCAAAGGGGGAAAAAAACAAATACAACAACAACAGCTTGCAGAACTGGTGCAGTGTAATGTTGGCAATTAAGCAGCATGCCCATGCCACTTTTTATCTTTTATTCTATTTGTATTCATTATTTTATTTTGCTTACAGTCAAAATGTATCTCTCTCCCTCTTTCCACAGACACACACATTAAAACATAAATTAAAACAAAACATTAAAATCTAAAGACATGTGGAAGGGTGGGGCGGAGTGGGAGGAGGTGATATCTGTTACTCAATTAACCACTTCCACTGTGCTGTTTTCCCATTGGAGCAATAGGCCAACTTTTATAAAATTTCTAGTCATTCATGTATGAAGAAAGGAAGAAGTACTTGACCATAATGTTAAGACAGAAGATTATTTCCATTTTTTTTCTCTTTATATGTTTTAGGAGTAGGTTATTGTTTCTTCAAAGAGTAGGAAGATCAGTAGGAAGGATCTGACAGTGGAGATACTTTGTTTTGCAGAAAACAAAGAGACAAGTCCACAGTAAAGTATTCTAATATGGGAACGTTACCTATTCCTTCAGTAAAGACTCTGCATTTATTCCTTGATGAATGCTGTGGCCTATTTGTCCTTGATGGCAGTGTGGTATGCTGAATGTAGCTTTATGGTTACATCTTTTCAATAATCACATGATGCATACCTTACTCTGATTGTCCAGAATGGGAGTAAAAAAATACTATAGACAAGTAGTAGGCGGTTGCTACATGAATTAAAAACAAACAAAAGTACAAACTGTATTTAAAGCATTAAAACATATTAACATTTTAATTTCTAGAAATAGAATGTAGTTCTATTTGAAGAAGAGCAGTTGGATGTAATGCTTAATATATTGTAATATGTGTTTTATATTTTTCTAAATTTTACCTTGGATATTCACTGATACTTCTAGTTTGATTTATTATTTTATTTACAGATCATGGCTTTAAAGCCTTATGACTTAAGGAGAAGATTGTATGTCATATTCAGAGGAGAGGAAGGGTTGGATTATGGAGGCTTAGCCAGGTAACTGTGCTTATTGAAATTTCATGACCTAAAAACAATAATAATAATTTGTCAACCATAATAGTTTATTAAATGTATATGCTGACTAATTTCCAATGACTTCCAATGCGCTTCAAGGTGCTACTTGTCACTCATAAAGCCCTCCATGGTAGTGGATCTGCGTACTTGAGAGACTGCCTCCTGCCAATTACCTCCCTGCGACCAATTAGATCGCACAGATTAGGCCTCCTCCGAGTTCCATCTGCCAGTCAGTGTCGACTGGCAACCACACGGAGGAGAGCCTTTTCAGTAGTAGCTCCGACCCTTTGGAACGATCTCCCCGTGGAGATTCGTACCCTCACCACCGTCCAGACCTTCCGCACAGCCCTTAAGACCTGGCTATCCCGTCAGGCCTGGGGATAAAGATAATATGTCCCCACCCGAATGATGAATGAATGTTGTTTACTATTTTACTTTTATGTATTGTTTTGTGTTTATTGTCTTGTACCCTCCCTTCCCTATTTTATGTAAGCCGCCCTGAGTCCCCTCAGGGAAAAGGGCGGCCTATAAATTCTAATAAAATCATAAATCATAAAAAATCATAAAAATGACATTGATTGGTTTATGAATTGTTTAAAACATCAGAAAGAAGGAAACAACAAAAAATGAAACTAAGAGTAATGGCAAGAATTGCAACTGGATGAGAAGATGGCGCAGTGGTTGGAATGCAGTACTGCAGGCTACTTTTGCTGGTGGTTGCCTGCAATTTGGCAGTTCAAATCTCACCAGGTCCAAGGTTGTCTCAGCCTTCCATTCTTCTGAGGTGGGTAAAATGAAGACCCAAATTGTTGGGGGCAATATGCTGACTCTGTAAATCGCTTAGAGAGGGCTGTAAAGCACTGTAAAGCGGTATATAAATCTAAGTGCTATTGCTATATTCAAATTTCAGTGGTCATTTTTTCTTTGGATTCTAATTGACTATTAGTACATTTTGGATCTTCCAGTTATTGTAACATATATTGATCAATTAAGAGAACAAAATATTACTAATATTTTTTACCCAGTGCTTATTGATTGGCTTTCCTATGCCTAGATTCTACCATTGATAAAAATTACAAAAAGACATTATTCAATTTACCAGATGAAGAAAAAATTAAATTTGTGTTTGATTTTTGAACCTGGCGCTCAGCAAAGAGGTGGCAATAGCAATAGCATTTAGTCTTATATATATCACCCATAGCACCTTGCAGCACTCTCTGGGTGATTTACAATGTAAGCATTATTTACATATTACCCCCAACAGTCTGTGTCATCAATTTACAAATTTCAGGAGGATGGAAGACTGAGTCAACCTTGAGCCCCGTCAGGATCCAAGTGTTGGCTGTGGGCAGAGTTTGCCTGCAATACTACATTTTAATTAACATGCCACCAGGACTTAATATTTTCCTTATGGTCAGGAATGGATTAGGATATGTGCTTGTTACCAATTTTGAAAAGCGTTTACATTCCAAGAACAAGAGGGAGCAAAATCTAGATTTAATTATGTAGATTTAATTATGTAGATTTAATTATGTAGATTTAATTATAAGATTTAACATATATTATCAAATTATTACTATATGGATTGTGCATATGTATATATTCCTTTTTATGTTTATTTCATCCATTAATATAATTTTGTTGAAATAAATTATGTATAAATTACGAGTAGTCCTTGATTTACAACAGTTCATTTAGTGACACTTTGAAGTTATAACAGCACTGAAAAAAGTGACTTGTGACCGTTTTTCACACTTACCATGTTGCAGCATCCCCACAATCATATGATCAAAATTCAGATGCTTGGCAACTGGTTCATATTCATGATGGTTTTGCCCAGTTGCAAAAGATTGTAACCACCTTTTCCAAACTTCTTACAAGCGAAAGCAATGGGGAAAAGCCAGATTCGTTTAACAACCATGTTACTAGCTTAACAGCTGCAGTGATTCACTTAACAACTGTGACAAGCAAAGTTGTAAAATGGGACAAAATTCACAATGTCTCACTTAACAAAAGACATTTTTGGTTCAATTCTGGTCGTACGTTGAGGACTACCAGTAACTTATATATTATTTTATATTATGCATTTTTATATAAATATAAAAATATATATCTCACTAATAACATTTAATTAAAAAAAGCATTGTGAGGTGACATGAATTGTTTTTCAAAGATAACTTTCAGTGTTAACTTTCAAACTAATTACAGTTACATGAACTCATATAATTGTTCATAGCATTATTAAAGCTTAAATTAATTCAGAGTTCATTTGAACCAAACTTCGTTATGCTGTAATTCCCTTTACCTTTTTTACAACATTTATCGTATCTGCTTAAGTTCCTCAAATTTTTAGGTCAATATTTGTAACATTTGGAGATAGCCGTGTTTGATTATCTATTTATTATATTTTTGAATAGAGAATGGTTCTTCTTGCTATCACATGAAGTGCTGAATCCTATGTATTGTCTTTTTGAATACGCTGGCAAGAGTAACTACTGTTTACAGATAAATCCAGCTTCAACAATAAATCCAGATCATCTTTCATACTTCTGTTTCATTGGACGATTTATTGCTATGGTAAGGGTGATTTCTGTTTTATTTTCTGAAATATTTAGCATGTAAATATATATGGCTATCATATTGAGAATTACTTCTATTTGGCACCAACATTGTTCATTAGAATAATTACTAATAAATACATGAAAAAGAACTGGGGTATTTTTCTTCATTGAAATACTTAGTTGATTTTTTAAAGTAATGGCATATATTGTTTAATATCAAGACAGAACCATATACTGATTGACTAACAAAATGGCAGATAACATGAATTAGAAATAAAGGGAATACATGTACACATTAGTGTCTAAACTATTGTAATCATCTATGAAAAATATATAACAAAAACGTTTCTGAAAATAGCAGCACATGTGCTAAGCAGGCACAGAGATTTCATACAGCTAATTCTCAATAAGTTGGCTGCATTGTCCTCTACACATAGAAGAATGAATATCTGCAACAGATATTTAGAATTCTGCATGATTACAATTCTTAAATAATGTTAAATCAACTCTACAAGTAGATCTGGCCTTCCATTTCAGAAATTATTTGTTTATTGTGCGGAAGATGTCAGAATTAAGTGTCAGTGCACTAAAGAATATATGACTGATAAGGAGGATCTTGTAATATGCTACAACAAGTTTGAAACGTGTCTTGGACTTGTTAAAATGATATCTATATCTAGGTTTATATTACAATACAATACAATACAATAGCAGAGTTGGAAGGGACCTTGTAGGTCTTCTAGTCCAACCCCCTGCCTAGGCAGGAAACCCTATACCGTTTCAGACAAATGGCTATCCAACATTTTCTTAAATACTTCCAGTGTTGGGGCATTCACAACTTCTGGAGGCAAGCTGTTCCACTGATTAATTGTTCTGTCAGGAAATTTCTCCTCAGTTCTAAGTTGCTTCTCTCCTTGATTAGTTTCCACCCATTCCTTCTTGCTTTACCCTCAGGTGTCTTGGAGAATAGTTTGACTCCCTCTTCTTTGTGGCAACACCTGAGCTATTGGAACACTGTTATCATGTCTCCCCTAGTCCTTCTTTTCATTAAACTAGACATACCCAGTTCCTGCAACCGTTCTTCATATGTTTTAGTCTCCAATTCCCTAATCATCTTTGTTGCTCTTCTCTGCACTCTTTTTAGAGTCTCCACATCTTTTCTACATTGTGGCAAACAAAACTGAATGCATTGTTCCAAGTGTGGCTTTACCAAGGCATTATAAAGTGGTATTAACACTTCACATGATCTTGATTCTATCCCTCTGCTTATGTAGCCTAGAAATGTGTGGGCTTTTTTGGTAGCTGCTGCACACTGCTGGCTCATATTTAAATGGTTGTCCACTAGGACTCCAAGATCTCTCTCACAGTTACTACTATTGAGCAAGGTACCACTTATACTGTACCTGTGCATTTTGTTTTTCTTGCCTAAATGTAGAACCTTACTCTTCACCATTGAATTTCATATTGTTTCTTTGGTAGCTATTTATAGCTATCTCTGAATTCTGTGCATGTAGAGACAATTAGAAATAACTGTTAAAGCACCACATAAATCCAAAAAGATTTAGTTGTTTTAATTTTTTTTTAGAAAAATGGTTTTAGAGTGTTCCACATGTACCATAGTACTCTTTTCAAAGGATTTGCACAGCCCTACTTTTGAGTGTGGTTTCTTTCTTCACAAATGGTTTTAATTACATGGAGTAAATGTAATTGTAGTCTTGAACCTATCTGGTCAGAACTTTTGTAAGTTCTACGAGTTCAGTGATATTTATTCTAATGTAAAAATTTAGGATTGCAGCCTTAACGTAAAGACATATTGGCAAATAGAAAGAGGATAAAAGTTCAGAGCTAAAAAACCCATCTTTAAAAATATACACTCATTTCACATTACATATTGAAAATGACACTGGAAAAAACAGCAGATTAAAATTATAGTGTCAAACATCTGAGGAGGATATGCTCTGATTATTACAAACTTTGGAATAATTTTAAAAGCAGGCAGTTACACTGACAATTAAGAAAATTATGCTAAAATGGAAAAATTAAGACACACATGGTAAATATTCATACCATGCATATATTTATTAGACAACAAACTCCTCAAAGAGCAGTGTTTTGGTAGGTAAGATAAGCATGAAAAACATGAATTATGATTATATAGAGGGGGTAGAAATCCTCAGTGAAATACTCTGATTACTAGTATATTCACAAATAATTTTTCATGATGAAGAAAATATCAGATTTCTATAGAGAGATAGAAGGGAATTGTTGCTATCACCTTCTTCCAGCTTGAAGCATAAACCCACCCATCTTACTGGAAAACATCCTAAAGAAACTTTAACAAAGAAGGAAAATATGTAGAAGAGCAGGTGGACCTTGTTATCAATGCTTCCTTCAACAAATCTTAATATATTGTCTTTAAATTTTTTTTTCTGATTTTGTCTTTTCAATCAAGGAAAGTATTATCAGATCCCATACACTGATCTACCCCAGAAACAATATGGCATTTACTGAAAATTATCACAAAAAGAAATAACAGTTTTTCTATTGGTTAATGCCTTAAGAAACAGACATGAATATGAATAGAACAGTCACATGCAGTTCTTGTGCGTGATTGTGTATCTGTCTGAAAAATGAATTGGCATGTATTTCTGGAAAGTATAGGTAGCAGCACTTGAAGAAAAAGTAGGAGAAATAGAATAAGCAGGTGGGCATATTTAAGTTCCTAAGATTTTAGACTACAGGGCGGGGCATAACCTTTTCCTAGGGGGTCACAGCAACACTTGTAATAACAACACAAATAATTCATACACCATTCGAAAGCCCATCAAAAACTGAGTTTATTGACACGATTTAATAGTCAGTATGACCACCATTAGCCCTTCGAACAGCATTCAAACGAGGTGGATAAGAACACAACAAATCTTCAAACAGTCATTATTTTGCAATTCTAGGGCGGGGCATAACCTTTTCCTAGGGGGTCACAGCAAGATCGACAGCAGTTTACAACTTCTGCGACACCTCATTTTAAAGCCCATAAAAAACTGAATTGAATGAGCTATTAAATGTTAAATTTGCTTTAAGAATGGCTGGAAAATTCGATTCGGAAGAACAAAGGATCATTGACAGAATAAAATGCATTGCCTTTCGAGAGGCACCTCGTTTGAATGCTGTTCGAAGGGCTAATGGTGGTCATACTGACTATTAAATCGTGTCAATAAACTCAGTTTTTGATGGGCTTTCGAATGGTGTATGAATTATTTGTGTTGTTATTACAAGTGTTGCTGTGACCCCCTAGGAAAAGGTTATGCCCCGCCCTGTAGACAAAAACTATTTTGAATGGTCCATAATAAATAACCTTCTATCCCACCTCCATTCATGAATTTTGTACCATCAGTGGCTTATCAGACAAGACAATAAATATCCTTTACCATAAGCAGGAGAGTTAATACAGCCTTGCATATAGGAATGACTGGGAACACATGGGCTGGTAAAAAAGGCAAGTCCAATCATGCCCAGGACACTGAAAAGGCATCCCATCAGTACCACCTAGCAAGGGGAGGGAAGGGCTATTTTAATATTTTTAGGTTGTGGGAGGAGAAAAAGAAAATTCTGAAGGAAATGGTGGGAAGATCAGCTAGAAATCCTCAGAGATTTGAGAATGGGATTGAAGGACAATCATTAATTGAGAAAGGGAAATTTGAGTAATAAAGCTGGCACAGAGCAAGAGAAACAAACCTTTAGGAGTACAGTATATATCCATTGCAGTGTTAGTGAATATACAGGAAAAGCATGAAGAAAGTTATTCATTTGACAAAACCTTGGTGTCTATCATATAAGCAAGCTCTTGTGGTCAGATTATTAATTTGCTTTAATGGATGTACTTTACTCTGATTTAATATTGTATTTTGGATGTGTCTCTAATAACTTATTTTTATAAAGTAAAAATATCCGAAATCAAAGTAAGGCTTTTCACTGGATTTTGCAAGGATTTTCTTCATAAAATACTAAAGTACATACTAATGCTTTGTCTAGCTCTGGGGACAATAAGATTCAGCGTAACAATAATAGGTGCTGAGATAGGCAAAAAAGAAACTCAGAAGACTAGAATATGGAGGGAGCAAGTTATGTTTTCCTTGAGAAGAAAAATCTTAGTTTAAAGTTTATTTCAAATACCTGAATCGTTTGTTGTTGTTGTTGACATAAATTAACAAGAAATTGTATCTAGCTGAGTGTTACTTTCTAACAGTAAATAAATCCAGGTATCAAAGAAGACATACACTTTTTTCATCTGAATGCACTTGATCCTTAAGATTATCATGCATACTTATATATTCATAGCTACATATTAATCTGTATGTATTTGGGGGAAATCATGATTTTATGTAGTTTTATGTATATATTATTATTACCAATACTAATAAATGTAAATATATATTTCAATATAAACATGACAATGTAAGTTTTAACAATGTAACATAGATATTTTAACATTTTATTCTGCCTTAAATTAATAGAAAGATCTAGGCAAAGTATCTTGTTATGGAAATATATGTCCTTTGCTTTTATTTGGAACATACTGGGAATTGTGTTCTAATCTGCATGGTTTCATATATATTTAGTACAGAAAATAAGTTAACTTTCTTAAATTATTTATAACTGAGATGATATCATTCACACTAATTGGACTACTATGTCTGATAAAAAGACAGTTCTTCATATTCTTCAGTGTCTTCAGTGTACTTCCAATTTAAAATGGGCATACAATAATGGATGTATTAGGGAAAAATGTTAAAGTGAAGATGTGCAGATTTTAGTGTACTCTCCTTCATGGAAGCTCTTTAAGTGAATTTAAGCCCTTTCAGGTTAGTATATCTCAGAGGTTGGTTATTATAAGAGTAAATAGGAGGAAATAGGAGGAGAGGGTGGCACTAGATAGGCTGCCTTGAGCTCCTGAAGGGCAGAGATGATCTACGTCTAATAAATAAGTTTAAGAAAGTTGCCCGCTCCCACCTTAAGAGATAAAAATCACTTATTTGTTGGAATATAATCAAAATTTATTAATACAGACTAGAACAATTGGATTTAGTTGCGTCCTCTGGATAAATAAAAATATGTATATATTTTCTAAAGTTAGAATAGTTTGGGTAGATCCCTTAACTGCACTTAGAATAGAATAGAATTCTTTATTGGCCAAGTGTGATTGGACACACAAGGAATTTGTCTTTGGTGCATATGCTGTCAGTGTACATAAAAAGAAAAGATACATTTGTCAAGAATCATAAGGTGCAACACTTAATGA
Organism: Thamnophis sirtalis; assembly: GCF_051295495.1. Lineage (NCBI taxonomy): Eukaryota > Metazoa > Chordata > Lepidosauria > Squamata > Natricidae > Thamnophis > Thamnophis sirtalis. The sequence goes on along the minus strand of NW_028261382.1, from coordinate 128,722,926 downwards.
TATTCACAGGGAACAAATAAGCAATCAGGAAACAATATCAACATAAATTGTAAGAATACAAGCAACAAAGTTACTGTCATATATCATAAGTGGGAGGAGATGGGTGATAGGAACAATGAGAAGACTAATAGTAATAGTAATGCAGCTTTAGTGAATAGTTTGACAGTGGTGAGAGAATTATTTGTTTAGCAGAGTGATGGTGTTCGGGGAAAAACTGTTCTTGTGTTTTAAGTGTATTTAAAATGACTTCTTTAGTTCCTCATACTTGCTATAGGTTATTTTCTTTTGGTTAGGTTTTAACATTATTGGTATTTAACCAGATGTATGTTTAGAGCATTATTATGTAGAGTGTTGACTTGGAACATGAAGCTCACAGCCATTATTCTGTTCATAGCACTGGCTATGGCTATGTTCTGAAGCTACATCTGAAATATCACCTCCCAGGGTAATTGTTGTCAAGGCTTCCTTCAGTATGGAGTGTTCTTCTTTTCTATTCTGCTTAAGCATTCTTCCACACAATCCATATATGTCATTCTACTTACAACTAGAAACAATCCATTTTGAGTTATCAGTACACTGTTTTTATCAGATGTACTATTTTCTTTAAAAGTTTTCTAGTTAATAGTTAAAAATGTTTATATCAAATACTACATTGACCTTTTAAATCTTCAACAGGCATTGTTTCATGGCAAATTCATTGATACTGGGTTTTCCCTGCCATTCTACAAGCGCATGCTAAATAAGAAACTCACAATAAAAGATTTGGAATCTATTGACACTGAGTTTTATAATTCTCTAATTTGGATAAGGTTTGTACATCTTTTCGGATGTTCACAGTTTTTTGTGTCAAAATAAAGTGAACATTTTTGGTTAATCTCTTTTTTTTAACCTTTCTCTCTTAGGGACAACAATATAGAAGAATGTAATTTAGAAATGTACTTCTGTGTTGACATGGAGCTGCTAGGAAAGGTTACATCACATGAGCTGAAATCAGGAGGATCAAATTTACTTGTCACTGAAGAAAACAAAGAAGAATATATTGGGTAGGGGGATAGAGTAAAATAAAGGACAAGGATAAATTTGTTTATATACATAGTTGTATGTTTTGTATAATGTTTGGCTTTCTCTCAATGCCAAAGTGCGATGAACTTTAAGAACCATATATGAGGACAGAAAGGATTTTCTTTATCCCAAGACTTTGTGAAAAAGGAATTGCCCAAAATATATACACACACATACAAATTGGGTAGCCCAGTTTTTCAAATGGCCCTGAATTCTGTTTTTATAGCTAGAGTTCAGGCTGCAAATGTTCATAGTTAATGCTCAGATTATGTTGAAGAAAGAACTAATATTAATATGGAATATGTTGGAACAATAGCAGACTATTGGCAGACCTGAAGGACCAGGTTAGGGACAAACTGCAATGGAAAAAATGTTTTCTATGCTTGCTAAGAATCAACTCCCTCTTGATGGCACATAATCAGTAATGCTATGAATGCAGTCTTTAAAAAAATAGTAATTCTGGAGTCTTTTGGGTTTATTCAATTTGTTATACATTATATCACGGGTGTCAAATTTCAATCGCGTCACGTGATGTATCCCAACATTTTTTACCTATGTGGAGCCAGGGTGGGTGTGGCCTGCATGTGATGCATCTGGCCCCTGGGCCGCAAGTTTGACACCCCTGCATTATATACTTTAAAATAAAAAAATGTTATTTTCAGAGTTATAATATTTCTTCTGTTTTAGTTTAATGGCAGAGTGGCGGTTTTCACGAGGAGTACAAGAACAAACCAAAGCTTTCTTGGATGGATTCAATGAAGTTGTTCCTCTTCAATGGCTACAGTATTTTGATGAAAAAGAACTGGAGGTGAGATTTTTCAGCTGTAGTGGATAAAATTCTTCTAAATTAAAATATTACAATGAGGATTAATACAAGTAAATAGCTATATCCGTATTCAGTAAATAAACAAGCAGATGGCAGTGCTGTAAAATGGTATATTGAAAAATATTTTAATTTATATTTTTTTAAAAACAAGCTAATAGTATCTTAAATTTTGTGAACTTTTCTAGGTTATGCTTTGTGGAATGCAAGAGGTTGATATGGCGGACTGGCAAAGAAACACTGTTTATCGCCATTATACAAGAAATAGCAAACAAATAATGTGGTTCTGGCAGGTATACTACTTTATTTGTTCAGAGAATCAGCAAACATAAAGTGGGTGATCATGTGGATTTTAAAAAAGCAATTCTGAAATAAAGCAAAATTTTTAAATTCCTGATATTTGCAGGAATTTTTCGTATATCCATCATGTATGATTACTATAGTAATTTGCAGAAGTCCCCAAAAATTTAGGTAAGTTTGTTCAATGTAATTGATATTTCCCATTTTTCTCTACACTGAAATAATCTTGCATTCTTAATTTACTGTTTCCCGTGTGTCGTAGTGAAAAGTTTGTAGTGATGGAATTCAATGTTAATTTCTTTTCAAAGTGAAGACATCAAACATGGATGCATTTGGACAGAGCAATAATTTTATTTGTACTTAAAGAACATATGAATGTTTGCTAATCTATTCCAAAAATGTTGAAAACGTTCACTTGGGCTATGAATCCAATGTCCCAATTAAAGCTTTTTATAGGCTCATCTTGACATCTTTTAAAAATTCCTTGGCTATACCTTTCAATTATAAAGAGGTTTTTTGAAATATTAATATCATTTTACCTCAACATCTGAAATGCTAAAAAAAACCCAACAATTCAGAAAACAGGTCAAATAAATAAAGATCATTAGAGTGTATATTTAAGGCACTTGTAAGAAATTAGGGGAACGCATGAATACATGTATATATGTATTTTGTTTCAAATTTGAAATGTTTTCCTGAGCCATGTTGTACTAATCTCAAATTCTAAAGCAAAACAGTATTATGATATTTGGCTTTATGAAACACTAGATACAGGACAGGTTTTTAGTGCTGCAAATATCTGGACAAAGGCTGAAAACTTTAAGCCTTTCCTGCTGATCTACTGACCCTGCTAGGCTTTTGCAGCCAAATTTGGAAGTCTTCAACTGACAACAGTTATTTGCCATAGGGGTTTATCTATTCTGATAAAAAGTGAGGATGGGTCCACTTTTTTTAATCTTTCACATAACACTTAATAAGTTACATGTTTGAACAATAAGAATAAAAAATAATTCCAGTTAGCCCCTTAAAGACGTACTTTAAAAGTGTTTTAAAATAAATATTCTCTTGTAAATCTCTATCAGGTGTCTGAACGTAGGCTTTCAGGCAGACAAGAAATTGGACTGTGTCCTTTGGCTAATATTAAAAAAAATATTTACCTTTTTCTCCTTGACTGACTGCCAAAAACAAAAAGTAGAATTGCAGTTTCCAGCTGCTGAAATGATCATTAATATCAAAGAGGGAACAAAGAATGAAGAAAATATGAACTTAAAGAAGGCACAAATAGGGAAACAAACAATTTTCCCTGTCTGACTGCCATCATCTATACCTTAAATGTAAATAATAGAGTATCAGTACTTACTAGCAAGAGGAAACCAGTAATGAGTCATGCACATTCTACTGTTTAGCAAGACAGCATATTTGACATCTGAAATGCTTAAAAAAACCCAACAATTCAGAAAACAGGTCAAATAAATGAAGATCAGTGTAAAATCTTATAATGTAATAAGATAATCTTGGTTCTGCAGATATTTATTGGGGTGCTCTTTATTTTTCTGAGATATGTGTTGTAACCGCATTATTATGGACTGTGTTCCTAGATTTTTATGTGAGGTTTATTTTGTACAGATATGTTGATGATATTCAGTTCTTTGATAGGGTATGTGTTTTGGTTTTGTGTTACAGTTCTCCTGCATTTTGCATTTTATTTTAGTAGAAAAAGTTGAGGCAAGTGTAATAACAGTAAAATTCTATTAAAAATAATTTTTAATTAGATGACATTTCAGAATAATATTTCTTTTACATCTGTTTATAGTTCATAAAAGAAGCTGATAATGAAGTCCGTATGAGACTGATGCAATTTGTCACTGGTACTTGCCGGTTACCACTGGGAGGATTTGCAGAGCTCATGGGTAACTAATCAGTGTAAATAATTCTTAACTGGTATCTTATAAAGCTACCCTTTCTGAAATATTAAAATGATATTAAGTTCTTCATGGCTGCTAAAAAAAGGGTTTGGGTTTTTTTTCTCCCAGGAAGTAATGGTCCTCAGAAATTCTGTGTTGAAAAGGTTGGGAAGGAAACCTGGTTACCAAGAAGTCACACATGGTGAGTTAAAACAGAAAAATGATGTGGAGGAAGACCTTAATGCAGACTTACCGTAGTTGTGTGCTGTGTAGATCCATTGAACTAAGTACATTTATAGGATTCATGGTCCATTATTTTAGAAGACAACAAGCAAGAAATCTATGATGTAGTTTTGCTACACTTTTAAGGTATCGCTGGCTGCAGATATTACACTAGCATATAGACTAGTGCGTGTTATATTTACTTAGCATACTAGTAAGATATGCTGAGGTGTACTGCAATTCAATTCTTACAGAGACAAATCCAAAGTTTATTTAGCAATAACATGGAAATAGTTTCCATTGCCAATTTTTTTAGGTTTTTTTTAGTAATTTACAGTCCTAGAATTTTTTTTAGCCCCCTTTCAACTACAACTTATCTTAGCTTTGGGGTGATTTCTAACGACATAATAACACATCTGCTTTTTTGCTGCATGTATTGTATTCAGCTCTTTCAAGTGCCAGCCATTGTCTTATTAAGAGATATACATTAATTCACACCAAAGGTGTTCTTTAATGCAGGTATTGAAAGATTTAAAACAATTCTTTTCTGTAGCAGAGGTGGGTTTTTAAGGGCAACCAGACAAAATATTTCTCAATGCATGCTAAGTGAAAAATACAAGAACAAATAAGTGGAGGAGGATCTGTCAATATCACTGTGCTTGTCTGGCAAAGAAATGTAAACATCTGAGCTATAACTCTGGAAATTGCTAATCTGTAATGCATATTTCAGAATTTTCTTGAATGTTTGGATCAGTGGAAAGAAATGTTAAAATGTGAGATTTGAAAGTACTTAAGATATAAAATGATAAGTTATTGCATCATTAAACTAATGGCGAGATCTTATCAGAAAGAATAATATAGGAAATAAATGTTTTTTCTTTTTTCTCTGCAGTTTTAATCGTTTAGATTTACCGCCTTATAAAAGCTATGAACAGCTGAAAGAAAAGTTGCTTTTTGCAATTGAAGAAACAGAAGGATTTGGACAAGAGTAAGATTCATCAAAGTGAAGCTTTCACCTCCCCCGATAGGCTGGAGCAACTAAATTGCACAGTTAGTTGTACATAAGCTGTCTCTCTGTATAGCAGTTTTTCTGGAAATCTTTTTAAAAAGCAGTTCTGTTCTTCCACAAAGATATGCAAAAACTTTTACTTTCTCTACTTATTTATTTTGTCCTCAGAGATCGGCCAGAATGAAATTGAAGCAGAAAGAGGCTTTATTTTAAAATGTGTGTGTGTATGTGTATTTATGTTGTGTATATATACACATACACATATATATACACATATAAACAAGTGAGCTCTAGTTTTATAGAGCTTTAAACTTAAAAAATATCACAGCCATTCAGAGGATCAGGAGTTTCTTCCTGACTTCAGAAATGTACAGACTGCTCTGTAATCTTCTAATTTATGCAACATCTCTAAGGTTCTTTCTATTGCATGGCTGTTATAAAAGATGTTAAAAGGCTTCTGCCAAGTACATCTCATTATATAGAAAAATGCTGCTGGCTCTTTTAAATGATAGAATATAATTCTATCAGCTTAATTTCTTTAAAAAGTAATAACTGTTAACCCTCTTTGCTACGTCTATGTAGCTGTGGTCATAGGTAAAGCCTTTATTACTTGCACAAGAGTAATGTACAGTAAAATGAATGTGATTAAGATATTGGTGCCACTGTTCTGACTCACAAACAGAAGCTGAACAGACTATTTTAACTCACTGATCAGCATTAAAAATTGTTTACATATTATCTTGGGTTATTTCCAAGAGAACAGTAGGTAATCTTAAAGAAAAAACAAAATTTGCTTTCATATTCTGCCCTACTCTGGTATTTTACCGGCTTTTCCACAATATTGGTTATATGCCTCTATTTCATAAGATAAATTAATTTGAAATTTAGTAGAATATGAAAAGTAATGTGAATTCTTCTGCTCATGGATTTTTATTTTTTTTGCTATGGATTTAGAGACCCCTATTGAAACTAGTCACAAAAGCTTGCACAATTGAATTGATTTTAATAGTGTTCAGTATTCTCATCCATTTTTAACTTCAATAAATCCAGATGTTGCTAAACATCTTTAAATTTTGTTTTTATAAAGGCTGTCTTATTTGTCACTAAGTGTACAATATTATATATATATATATAAAACATTAAATTATTTTAGCAGTATTGAGGGCATTTGCTATTTGCAAATCTATGATAAATTCTACAACATTGATGTGAATTATATCAAATGCTACTTTTAGCAAACTGTGCTTCCTTACTAGAGTAACATTTTAAATTACCATTGTATCATGCATTCATTATTCATTGTAAATTCCATTAAACCTACAGTTTTGTACACACACAAAATAAATTTCCTAGAATTAACATTTCTGTAACATATCAAACTGCAAAAAAATCTGTAAATGCAGTATGAATCTGCTATTATTCATTTTCTCAATATAGCAGTTGAATTCTACCAAAACCTTATTTTTCTACATATTGTTACACTTTATTATTCATGGATATTAACCTGAGAATGCTTTGATAAAAGCACTGAATTAATGGGCCTTCAGTCTATCTTTTTAGATAACTTCCCCCTATCAATATGTTTTTAATGTCATAATGCCCTCCCACAATATACATAGGCGCCTTAAAAATACCCTGAAGATTTGGGAAAAAAATGTGTCTGGAGTCATCTGAATTATGCTAGTTTATAAAGAAAAAAACTTCAAAAAATATCCAAAGAAATGGTTTACCTAAATTCTACATTCAGAACAATAGAAACACTATTATTTGCACTATTGAATGACTGAAACATTGCAAAGGTAATCTTGTAAATCAGTAATTAACAATAAAGAATACAGTGCATCACAAAGTATGCTTATTTTTATTGGGTCTGTTATTCAGAGGACAATTTGCAAAGAGAAAACATACAAATGAAATGCTTGTATAAGTTTATTTGGGAAAAGGGGCAAAGAGGAAAATAAAACTCAAGGCCAGTTTTATTGGAAGTTAGAAGAGCTAAACAAGGGCAGCCCTAGGTAAGTAAAGGTAAATGTAGTTTTTCTTCCATTTTGTATTTTTCCACGTTTTACTGGTAAATTAGAGATGTTCGGCTTGGCTCAGTTCATTTTTTTAAATTATGTATCTTTTAGCTAATTGCTGCTAATAGCAGTGATATTTTCTGTGTCAGAAGCACCATAGGTTTGCCGATGACATCACTGTTGCCTAGGGACATCCAGTTGTGGGCTCCTTTTCTGTCCCCATGAAGTTATCCACTGAGGTGGTACCCATAAATCTATTCATTGTCACCCTCTTTTGAACTGCTGGTTCAGGAGCTGAAGCATGTGAGAGGAGCTTACCCCAAATCATAGCAGCAACAGGTCTCAAACACAAGCACTGCTGACTGCCCAGTGTTCTAACTTTGTGAGAACTGTGCTCCTCATATGTGCAGTCATGAATGGAATACTTAAATCCAATTCCAACCATGGGAAGGGAAACTACTGAAGTTAAGAATTACAGCATGAGATATTAAAATATTTAGGTTCATAAACATTGATTAATGGACTATCAAGAGAAAAGCAATAAGGTATTTAGCAATACCTTTCTATGTCTGGAAGATTGGAGGAAATGAGCAACTTTTCAAAAATTCCTTCTCTCCCCTCCCCCCCCCCCCAAAGTTTGTCAAAGAGTTGAACAAATGTGCTATGGCAATTTTCCCATGCTGGGAAGACTAGGCAATGTGCATGTATTCTAAGTTTATCAATGAGCGATTTTCATGAACAGTAACCCCAGTTGGAGTTTAGGTTTCAATGACTGCAATGAAATTTACTTAAGTGCAAGTCATGAGTGCAGGGTATTATTATTTTTTTAACAGAATATCTTATTTACTTTGCCAATTTTTGCACAATTTGGCAGACCTTGATTCACTGGCTGTTAAAGATATCACACTATGATTTCTTATATGATTTCCCAATAGCAAAGAAACAGTATTTTTGTCTGCCAAGGAAGATAGACAGATTGCATTGTGCAATGTTTCATCACAATTAGCTATTAAAACCGTTCAAGTTCAATTAGGAAATCCAAGTATCAATATTCAATAGCTTACAGAAGCAATCTTCTCAAAAATATCTCTTCCAGTTCCACGAGATTGGCTACTTTGTATATATTTTTGTAAAACAAGGATATACTTAAAAGATTTCGGTATTTAAGAAAGGAGATATAAATGCTCTCTTTCGAAAATCAATAGTGCTCATTATAATTTATGTGGAAAATTTAGAATGGATCCAGATTCCCATGTATTGGATCTGTATGTTTTTGTGCAACTCTCAATTTCTATCTCCATCTCTCTAATACAAAGGCTCAAAAAGATGCCTTGGCTTCCCCAAGCAGTTTTATAAGAGAGAGAAAAAGTAACTGATGCCTGAGAAAGATGTTACTAATGGGATAACCAAAGTGCACCTTGCTGGTTTTAATGAGCAAATGTTTCAATGGTTTGGCTTCTGTATTGCATTCATGAAACCCTTTGCAATATTCTAAAAAATAAGGCTTTATATGAATAACAATGTACCAATATCTTCCAAATAAGCGTTGGAACTCTGAAACTTGACTAAAAATGTGATATATTTTTTTAAAAAAAAAACAACTATATGGTTGTCCACTTATTCTCAATGACTCTCAGCAGCTTACAAAAATAAAAAACCAATATACAAATACTCTCCCCCCAAAAAACAACCCATAGCATTTCAAAAGGTTCACATAATTTTCTGACCCTTCATTCTCTAGGTGGTAAAGCATTCATTCCTTCAGTAACTGCACGCATTTCTCTGGCAGGAGAGAGATAGCCAAGAACCTGTGTGCTAAAATGGGGAGGGGAAGATGAAACAAATCAGATGCTCCTCCAAGCTTAAATTTAGAATTTGCAGGAAGGATTTCTCAGCTAATAAATAGCATACAAGTAAAACTGTACCGAAGTATTTTCTAGAATAGAGAAAAGTTAATTGGTGTTAAATGCAATTTCTTTTACTTGTGATAAAAAGTTTCTTCTAATAAGAACTGCTGAGCCTTTTTTGTATATATTTTTCTACTGGTATGTCTTCTAAGATGCTGTTAGTGATTTGAAGAGTTCTGTATTTTTATTTCTTTAGCAGAGTTTACAACTAGGTGCTTAAAAGTAAAAAGCATTTTTCCAATTCTTTCAACCAAGCCAATTTCTATATAAGTTATGTCAATGATTTGCCTTAGCTGATTTACATTCCCACAAAGAGATAGAGGCTATTTTTCTAATCACTATATGGTCATGCTGTCCTCATTTTTTTTCCTTATAATTTTTTCTTATAATGTAACTATCAAACCTCAATATAAAAAAACATAGCTATGTATAGGCACAGAGGCTTTGAGGATAGGAGCGTGAAACCTTCAGCTTTTTAATATATAGGGTTAGCTCTTCTGCTATAAAAATATATATTCATTTTTAAAGAAAAACTTCACTATTTGATGCAGATACATTAACAGCACCCAAAATTTTTGACTTATTCTCAGGACTAGGGTTTTTCATTAAAAAAATTAAAGATAACTATTTAGGTAGATATTAGTTATTTGCATGATTTAGAAGTCTTCATATTGAAGTAAAGCATGAACTTATTTTTATAATAAAAGGATATGTCATCCTAGTTTTAAATCCTTGAGCTCATTTGCTCTCTGCTTATGACTTTACCTAATCGAAAGAAATACCTATCTGTATAGTTTAATATTGTGTTTCAAGACTATTAGTCAAAAGCTATATTGTTTTTGAATTTTTCTTTCTCATATTTAGATTTGTTCATGGGTTTTTTGGTGTCTTTTTTATTTTAAAAGAACATTATTGCAAATGAACGGTATTGTTTAAAATCAGAAAACAGATTATATCTCTAAGGAACTATGATTGAGATGTGAAAGGCAATAAATCTTGCCAGAAACCAAAAAGCTCAATTATTCATATATTGGCTGCAAGTCAAAATGTAAAATAAGCACTTACAGTGCTTAAAAATATCTTTACATATTAAGGTAAACAATAGCATTAGCAACAGCATTCATACTTATATGCACTTCATAGTGCTTTACAGCCCTTTCTAGATGGTTTAAAGAGTCAGCATGTTGGCCCAATCTGGGTCCTTATTTTACCAACCTTGAAAGGATGGAAGGCTGAGTCAACCTTGAGCCCATCAGGATTGAACTCCCGGCTCCATACATTGTGCCACCACACTCTTATAACAATATCTTAACAAATTATCCTTTGACATATAAAAGCAAGCATATTCTATCCTACTAAATTCTCCAAAACAAAAACAGTATAGTTATCCAAATGAACTACCTAAAACCATGCCAGAAAATGACTTAAAATAACAGTTTAAACAAGAAAAGTAGAGATTAAAATTAAAAGCTATTATTTCTGAATATTTGTAAATTTCATAACTGTTTCCTGATTTTTCTCTCTCCATTCTGGACAAAAAATGTATACAAATGGATTAATAGATGTAGATGGAAATGTCAATAAAATCTGGAATTTATTCTTCTCTAAAAATTCTTTTCTTCATATACCAATTTGAACCACAATATAACTGTTTAGCTTTCTCTTTAGTTTCTTAGTTCATTAGTTCAGATATTTTGAGAAATCATGTCATATAGAATTTAATATTTCCAATGCTTCTTTTTGTACCTGGAACAATAGAAGTGAAAAAAATATTGTTTGACACAGCATGCAAATCATGGAGAAATAGTTGTGTAATGCACTCATCTGCTAATTTGCCTTTGATTATTTTTTAAGAAAATAGAAAATCTACACAGACATTGATTTCCAAGATTAGATCAGATAGAAACTGGTGCCGTGTGGCCTCTCCCTAGAAATCAGAAATCTTTCTGTATTGCTTTTGCATCTGATCTTAAAAGCCAGGCTTTTTTGCTGAGCCCTCCCCATTTTGATTTAATAGTACCATCTTTAAAAAAAACCTTGTATTTATTTTGTATGGGGTTTTGGGCTGCATTTCTTTTTAATGTGAACAGCAAAGAGGTTTTCTTTATTGCATTGGTATACAAAGATATTAAACAAACAAACAATATTGGGCTCTGAACTTCCACTGAGAGAGTTGGCTTCAAGTTTCTGCTTAGTTACAAATCTGAGTCAATAATCATCGCTTAAACCAATTTACCTCAGGGCAGCTATAAATTAAAACTGATAAGCCAAGCTCCAGATAAAATTCTCACAAGTAGTTCAGTGGAACCCAACCAGAGTACCGTTATCAAAATTTATAAAATCATTTACAACCCATTCAAAGCCTGAAAAAGGGACAGAAAGAAATCTACAGGAAATTCCTCTATTCCAGTAATGGCGAACCTTTTTGGCACCAAATGCCCAAACGAATGCGCACACGCCAGACTGCTGGAAACCCAAAGACCAGCATGCACACCAGTCAGCTTGTCTTCGGGTTTCCGGCGCTCACAAAGACCAGCTGGCTGGCACATGCACATGCCAGAAACCAGAAGAGCAGCTAGTGACAGCACGCATGCCCACAGATTCACCACCACGGCGTATTCCAAACGTCCATTTTTAAATTTAGTTTCAATGAAAAACATTGACAATGCTTAATAACAATATTCATATTATGCCAGATCTAACATTTCTATAATAATTTGATAGTATGTCAGCATCTAACATTTCATAACAAAATTATGAATTATTTCAATATACATTTTCAAGATTTGTTTCTTTAGATTAATAATTTATTAAATTTAGATGCTGTCCATGTCCAATTCACAATGACTCAGATGATTACTCTCAACAAAGACCATGTTGGCTGGTTAGATCTGAAAGTGGAACAATTTATTACCAAGATTGGGGAACACGGCTTTAGGCTAAAACATGAGGCTAATGACAGCATTGATATGCGTTCAGTATGTGTTCTAGCACAGGAATATTTGAAAATGTATTTTTTATATCCATATACATATCTGGCTGTGAAAGTAACTTACCTGCTTATCTTCCTCTGTATGTGGTAGCCGATCTCTAGCTTTTGTTAGCCAGAGAAGGGCCATCTTTTTATTATTTAATTTCATGTAAGTCTTTCCCAAGAACAGCAAGTTTTTACTATAGAAATTTGGTTCAACTACACAGAAATGAAAACAAACAAAAAACTTCTGGTTTTTCATTTATAATGTACAGCTTATTTATTTCTAATATTTTAAAAAGTTAAGCATAATCTCAGTACATATATAGAAAAAAGATAATGTACATTTTGCTTAGTGGTGAAGGATATTTGGTTCTATCTTCACTGTAATGTTTTTATTTCAAATCGACATCTGTGTGTATCAGCATTTGTGCTGATAAATAAATTTATGTTGATAAAAATAAATTTATCAGCACAAATGTAACAAAGTAAATGTAAAAAAATGGCTTTCTGCCTGGATGGTTCTTAGGGTGAGCCGAAAGACAGAAAAGGGAAGCAGTATGCTTCCTCCCATATTTGGGCATACCAGGGGTTGTGACAGTACATACATACATACATGGAGAGGGAGAGGAAGGGAGAGGAAGGGAGAGAGCAAGAGCGAGAATAGATCTATTGCAAGCTATTTAGTTCTCATCAGCTAGCCACTAAGCCACAGGCCCTCTTCCTTTCTCAGCCCAGGTTCAATTCTCAGTAAGGGTATGGCTAGCTGATGAGAGCTAAATAGCTTGAAATACATCTATACTAGTCTCCCTTTATTTATTTATCAGCACAAATGCAACACATAGATATGTTGCATATATATGCAACATATATTTATATTAAATTTAAGAAGAAAATTACTTTGTTTCTGTTCCTCAATATGAAAATCACTTCAATATACATCTTTATAATACAAATTCTGATGCAAGTTCATTTATGACTAAAATATTTCACATTCCTCTTCTGAGAAACACAATGTATAAACAAGTGGTGTTAATTTTAATCTTATCATAATCAATAGAAACATTTTAATAAATATGTTTGTTCTATGCTCTCAAGATAGTTTTAACATACAATTCCTTTAGCATCCCTATTGAAAGAATATTAAATAGTGTATTGAATAGTGTAATTAAAAAGTTGCATATTCAATACTCAAGTTTCACTACCGAAACATTATGGATTTTCCAATTTATAATTTGGGTATCTCTCGAATGACTAGAGATTCTAATTTTTTCATTCTACATTGATACCTCAGTAGATATATTAGATAGAGATGAAGGGAATTTGAAGAACTTTCATGTACCTATATCCTTGTTTCAAGTAATACTATAAATCAGGGGTCCCCAACTTGTGGCCCATGGCCCATTAGTGGGCTGTGTTTGCAACTGGGGCATGGAAACTGCTAGTGAGGGCACCCACACCATCGTCATGTGAGCGTGCTCCATTTGTGTGAGCATAAGGTGTACATGCATGCTGCTTGTGGAAATGGAGTTGTGTTCACACATGCTTGCCAACCACTTCAGCAAATCATCCCCCTCCCCCCGCAAAGCCGGAAACGCTGGGGGACTCTGCTATAAATAATTACACTTTCATATAGTATCTAACACATTTTAATTTTGATTTCAATTAAATTGTCATGCAATGTGCTTTCTTAACATAACTTACCATTTTCAGCCTTTTCAAAGTACTGTAATGCCTAGAAGACATTAGCATTAAAATTAGAGGAATACTATTAAAGTAATTTAAATCTTTTAAATTAAAATACTTCAATAACTGCAATGTAATGTGTTTTCTAAGAGAAAACACAAAAGGGAATGTTATATACTGTATAGTTTATATTCAAGGATATATTTATTTACAAATGTAATCAATCTTATGTATTTTATGAAATAGCTGGTATATTATTGATTATATCAATAAGTATTCATTTAGTAGATGGTATATTTATTTTTCAGAATATCAAGTTTTATCCAAAAATCTATTGCCTGACAGTATAGCCTCATAGCTTATAAAGACTGACCTTTCAATCTCTTTTTTCCCAATGTTTTAAAGGATAATACACCAAAAAAGTTATAGAAAATACTAATGGGACACATACTTCTTCATAGGTAGAGCTGGGTGGTGTTGAGAATAAAATAGCAGCTATGTTCCTCTGATACCATGGCATATCAGCAAATGTGTAACACCTGTAACATATGAAAAATGTATTTATTAAATATGTCTCCTAAGATATTTAAAATCACATAACTAGAGGAGGCCAGTGAATTCTAACTAACCCAACTCTAGAATGATGTTTGCTTAACTGAATATTACACTTCCAAATCACTGCCAAAAAAAACAACTAGAGAAAGCTGTAAGTTAAATGCCACTTAAGTGTAGAAAGGCCTCACTGACTAGTTTTTTTTCTGTATGAACACTAGTTTTTGATTCACAAAGATATTACGACTTGGCTAGTCAGATAAGTATATAAATATTTACTCTGAAATGATTTTGAGAGTAGGGAGAGTAAGCCAAACACATTTTCTTCTGGGTCTATGCTATGCTCGGTTGGTAAATTATAAGAATATAACTTCAGTTTCTCAGTGGAGAAGGAAGCGCAGCTTCAAAGGTGGCATAGAGTGTTAGAAACCTCCATGGACAACATGTCAAAATTAGAAGAAACTGATCAATGAAAGATCAGGCTGACAGTTAACATACAACAGTGGCTAAAACAAACTAGCCATCTGAATAATTGTTGAAGACAGAATCATTATTCTGTCCAGATTAAAAGTGGCTGGTAGATGGATTGAACAGTTAATTAAGATTTATGGGATATTGGCTGACATTAGGATAAGACTCACCGAAGCATTCAAGAATTGCTGAAGAAAAGTGCCAAAGAGGAACAAATTTGTAACTAATTTTGTTTTAATGGTTTTAATTATTGTGATATAATTTGCCTCCAGGGGTCAACTGAATTGAGATGGGCAGCTATAGAAATTGAATAAATAAATAAAGATGTGCTCACTTAAGAATGCTTTAAGAACAAATGCAAGTCTAGGGAAAAATACCTGAAGTGCGCAGGACTATGCTTAGAGAAGCTGAGGAAGATTCATTCATGAAAGAATGTTAAAGCTGAAATGTAAAAGTCTTAATTTACTCAGATAAGGCTCAATCTGCTAATAATATAATAAAGAGCCAAGGTGGCGCAGTGGTTAAATGCAGCACTGCAGGCTACTGCTAGATCAGCAGGTCAGCGGTTCAAATCTCACCGGCTCAGGGTTGACTCAGCCTTCCATCCTTCCGAGGTGGGTAAAATGAGGACCCAGATTGTTGGGGGCAATATGCTGACTCTCTGTAAACCGCTTAGAGAGGCCTGAAAGGCCTATGAAGCGGTATATAAGTCTACTGCTATTGCTATAATATGACTAACATGTCAAAGCCTGTATCTCTTTCATTGTATGCTATTTGGCCCTGTTTAAGACAAGAATATTCATCACTGTTTTTGCAGATATTTTAAGATGATGTATTACCTAGTTTGGAGCTTCTCAACATTAGGGAAGAAGACTTTTTTTTAATTAAAAAAGGTTTGGGGAAAATGTTGCCACCTAGGATATAAATCAGTCAATAACTTATCACAAGAGACAAGACATGATACTTGATTAGTAAAGTAAATATTAATGAATAATAAATGCAATCTCTACACCATTAGGTAAAAACTGGAATGGGAAAATATATGATCCTCCAAATACTATCATATACAAGTCTCGATCTCTTGTTATTGTCATGTATGTTAGTGCTAACAAAAGTTGAAATTGTCAAAAGGCATTTTGGATAAAAATATGGTGGATTATACAAAATATTCTTAAAAAAAGGATAAAATTTACTCCTCAGCTATTCTTGTTAGGTATAATTACTGACTGTACAGTGGTAGAGATTAACCTGATTTTGCATTTAATAACGGCAGCAAGACTGTTGGTGGCGCAATACTGGAAGAAGGAAGATTTGCCTACAATTCAAGAATGGACACTGAAAGTCACAAATTTAGCTGAGATGGCTAAAATATCTGCCTATCTTAAAGACCATTCAAATGAGAGATATAAACGAGACTGGAAAAAATTGATTATATTGATTGATTATATTCAAAATAAATATGGGACTAAGAAATTCCAGATAGCCTATGCTTAAAATTAGGAATGATTTAAATTGTCTAAAGTTAGTTTAGCAAGGAGGAGCTAAGTTCAACGTAAAGATGTTATTAACTTCCTACTTTTATTTTTTATCAATATATCTTAGACTGTGGTTGTTAAATATCTATGCAGTGTATGGGTTCTGGGAAGTCAGGGGGGGTAGGTTGTGGGGGCTTGGGGGGGGGGAAGTATACTAGGCTTGATTTTAAAGCAAGATGATTGCACATGTATATTGTCCTCTCTTATAACATGATATTGTCTAGGTAATAATTTACATGTGATTATATGTTATGGAAATGGTTAATAAAAATTTTATAATAGTAAAAAAAAGAAGAAGTTGAAATTTAGTAATCACTGATCACTGGATCAAGTTACAGTGGGAATGAATATACCATTATTGATCCACTGAACACTGGATCAAGTTACAGTGGGAATGAATATACCATTAAGACCTGAAGGACTAAGTGAAGGAGATTGTCATGGAGAAAATCTATGTGATTGTTAACAATTGTTATCTATGTGGTTGTTAAGAGTTGTCACTGATTGAGGGCACATAATAAAATATCAAAAGAGCCATACGCTGCTTATCCTTGAATTAAATTATTCAGGGATCAAATATAGAAAAAGTAAATTTCTCCTTGACAATATCTTCTAAATAATGACTGAGAAACCACTAAATCAATATGCTTAACAGAGTAGAGTGGGAAGGGGTAAGTTTGGTGTTTAATTAGAAGGAAATGAGGATAAATCAAATGCAAATACAATGTTTTTAAAAGACAATTAGTGAAGACATATTGCTGAAATGTATATATAATGTTATGTAAGACAATGCTGATAGAGTAGTTCATTTGTTCAGAAATATATTGCTAAATATTAAAAGCACTGTGTAATTATTTCACATTCCACATATCAGGCAAAAATGTTGGCATTTCAAATATAATTTTGTTTAGAAAGATCGTCTTACCAAATGCCCATAAGATGAAGTGAAGTAGCATCCTTTGGATTCAGATCAATTGCTTTCTGTTAAAAACAAAGCAAAAGCATTTCTTTATCATTGTTTAATATTTACCTCCATAACTCCTACCTTTCCACTTACCTAATTCTTAGCAACAATGTAATTACAGCATTGCATATTTTTGTCTGAAAAAAGTAATGAATTTCATATGGTCTAGGGAGAAATATCCTTAATATTTAGTCCACATGTCTATGGCTTGTATAGTTAAGATGTACATTCTGAAAGCTACCACTAAGTCCTCTAGCATCTAACTTTCTCTGTTCAAGCTTCCCAAACTATATTTGAAAACATAAATATCCTGAAACATGTAGTTGAAGGAAAAAGGAAACACTGAAGAAATTATAATCAGGAATATGCAATATTCAACAGGTGCTTACTAGGATTTATATCTGACCCTGCAACAACCTAATTCAAGTATTTCAGAGTGGTTTGTGTATTCTCAGAAGTACATCTTCCAAAAGAGAATGTAGTTTATTATATTTTGATACCACAGGAACAGCAAAACTCACCTCCAGGATGAAAACTGAAACAATTTTACACCTAACTTATTTATCCACTTTGGAGGAGCTTATTAACAAGGACACAGGTAATTTCCTATCCTCATAGAGTTTACTTTAACTATTATGTACTTTAAGAGAAATGGACCACAAAGATTTCTAATGCAGGAAAAGTTCAAGACCTTTAGAAATACTGAATTTTTAAAATGTGGCCATATTTTTAATATGGCCGAGCTACAGTGAACAGAATGCAAGCTATACATGAACATCATTTAAAGCATGGATTAAAGGGGGAAAATGGCCAAATAAACTGAAATAAATTGAGTTAGTGAACCTTTTCTGCTCTATATTTTAAAAGTTAATGAAATGTTAATTTCCTACTTCATATAATGACATACTGAAAAGTTTAAACTGCTCTTTGCGTTTGTTATTTCAACCCCCCCCCCCCCTTTAAACAAAGAAGTTTAACTACACTGAAAAGGATAAAAATGCAAAATCCAATGGTAGAGTACAGAAGCATTCAAGTTTCTGGGACTAGAACTGTGTCCCTCAGCAAGCATGCAGCAAACATAAATTATTGCCTCTGAAAAAAGAATGGCAAGATTTCTGAAACATGAAGGACTACCATTCTAAACTCATGCCTATCATGACTTTTCAGAGACAACGAATTATCCTTTGGTTTCTTAATACTTAAATGTATCCAATGTAGGCTTCAAAAATGTTACATTTTTTTGTAATATTTTTCTTACCAAAATGTTCTATGTTACACAAAATCCATTAAAATATTTTTAAGCATTCCTTATTAATGAAGACAATGAGATCAATGATTCATATATAATTCAACAATTAAAAACACTTCAGTTTCTAATTTATTCTTCATCATAAATTGCTCTTCCCTCATGTTCAGGTTTGTGTGGCAGAGGACACAATTTAAGGTTAATACAAAAGTTAATAACTTTGAAATACCTGAAAATGTTCCTTAATAACAAAAGCACTGGAGATTTTGCTCTTTACTCCTTCATAATCTCCCACATCACTGAGGCATATTGCATACCACTAATAAAAAGAATAAAACAGATTATTTAGCAATATGAAATATTTAGGGATTAAATTATTATCATATTGTCAATAAATACAGTTCTAACCATACTACACAAAGATTTGTTATTTTAAGCTTCAGTCAACAGGGAATGCTAGGTGGTTAACTGTCTAAAATGAACTATAGTTAAAACTAAATGAATGGCATACAATTTCTTACAAGGCCAAGCTGAAGGAGGTTTTAAAGCAAGTTGAGATTACATAAAAGTCCTGAGAGAATATTTTTGGAAGAGTGAAGAAGAAACTTTCCCACATCCTACATTCAGACAGGGCTCTGAAAAAATAGACATTTAAAAGAAATTCTATGTTAATGTCTAGACAGGTTCATATTCAAACAGGACATTGCTAGCTATAACTGTCTAAGCCAACTGTCTAAGCTTTTAAAATTAAAATTTGAACTCAAAAATAACTGGCAATAACTTAGTTCAATTACACTTCTATAATTTATCTTCCACTATGCAACAATTTTGTTTTAAAAGCAAAAGGGTGCTGTGGGGCATGCAGGGTCACCCAAGTTATATGTATCTTTTATCTTTTAAAGCAACTGAATCTTTACTTGAGACCATGCAGCTACTTCTGCATTGTTTTGCCTTTAAATATGCTTTGGTATGGATCACTCATTGCAATATTTTCAATATTGTATCTACTTTAAAGTGATCAAGTCAGTAGAAATATTACTGCAGCTAGTGTTTCTGGAACTTTCTGGTTTCGATTCATTTGGTAGGCTGGTTTGAAATTATAATTGCTATATACTAATTAAATTGAGTATGAGTTTGTCATTTACGATATGAAGGAATTGTTGCAATTTTCCTTTCAAATTCCTAAACTCAGAAATGAGCCACTATAAAATGTAAATTATTTGTTTATCTGACCTTGTGTACACAATAACATTTGTTGTCTTTCTCAAGTGCCTTCTTTGCATAATCAAGGGCTTCATAAGCCAGCTGCTTCTTTTTTTCTGCTGAAGTTTGACTAAGCTGAGCAAGGTCTCGTAAAGCTCGTGCCAGACGCCATAACACTTGTGCATTTTCACTACATATTAACATATATAATAGGATATATTGATTATGATGTACCATAGTAAGGTATCAATGTAAAGACATATTTATTATACTTTTAATTACCAAATAGTTCTATGGGATAACTTTATATAAAATAATATAAAGGTAGCTTAATAATAACACATCACTGCATGACACTATAATAATTTTAACTTAGTATTTTATGGTGAACTATATCTAGTGAAAGAAGAGGTATTCTACAAGTGTAATCAACTCCAAAAATTAAAGTTGGGGATATTCAAATTTACCCAAAGAGAATGTTTTTATGAACCGTACATTCCCAATCTGCTAAATGTGTTAAAAAAATGATCTTAGAACTTCAAACTGTTTTATTGCTCATTATCATTATTATAGTGTCATGCACTGATGTGTTAATATTTCATTTTGAGTGTTTTCTTTTCCACTGAAAGCAATTAGAAGAAAAAGTTGTTTTTTAAATGAGAGTAAAAAGACTTAAAAGGTCCATTATAATGTATTCTAAAATTCTGATTTCAACTCTTCCATCTACAGTATCTAGTGATTTTGTATAATTGCTGTGCGCTTTATGCCAACCTCAGTTCATTAGAGCATGCCGAAACAGCATACTGTACCTGTTTTTGTGTTCACTCAGCAACTGATAAAGCTTTTCAGTTTCTCCACTTCCATAGAGATAGTCTGCTTGATCTAGGATTTCATTAACTTATGATATAATAAAACAAGAATTCAGTGAATCTGCCCATCTGTGAAGCAGGTATTACTTAATATAAAAATAATTCATAATGCACACAGACATACTAGTATTTCAAGTTAGGAATAGAAGACAGTTTTAATAGAAATAACATCATGATAGTCAAAACACATTTCTTTTTTTCTATCAACAGCTCTATATGATACTGTTAGGCTGATTCTATTAACAGGAAGTGTTTCCAACAACTACCCCTCTTTTTGAGCCAGTGTCAAAGAGATATAAGATTACAAGATAAAAAACTGATCTAGTCTAATCTTTCCCAATTTATGTCCTCTTAGATAAGTTAGATGAGTTTTACTGGCACAAAACCCCCAAAGGATGTAGGTCATATAAATATTAGACGATATATAAAAGGCCAAAGTCAGCTAGAGAAGGAATATGTTAATATGTTAAATATGATTTTATGTAAGTATTTACAAAAATATAAATTTTGTAAACAAATAAAATATGCAAAATCCAATTTATATGCATTGGCAGCAAATTCTGTAGAATTTGATACATATGCCCATCTTCATCTCAATAATCATTTTATGACAGCTTTTTCATCTCATCAATATTTTTCTAAGTAAAGTCCTTCTATTTGATTACTTTAAATATACAATTAATTCCTGAGCTTCAAGGTTATTTAAGAGCTCTCATAGAAAGCATACAAAATTATAGTCCGCAAAATTATTTGCAGTTTCCAAGATCTCCTGAAGATGGATCCAATATTTTCCAACTATCCTCTTCGGTATAGGGTATGAAGAGTAAAATAGATTCCTTAAACCTTCAGGGTTTTAAAATACTGATTGAAATAATATTTCATTCTTTTTTCATTTTAGAGAACAAAATTAGAATCTAAATATTTGCAAGGCTGAATATATGGATTTTTCTTCATTGAGTAACTTCGGTGCTAGGCCTCTTGATATTCCCCATAGGATCACATAACTTTGATCTTGTTACCCTTTTATTGGACACTGAAGGCTTGGCTTTTCCTCCAGGCCTTAGGGTAAGGTGGAGTAGGAGTCACCTGAGTATGTGTTTTCTATTGAGGTATGTTGTTTCCCTGGTTATCACATTGTTTTGTATTGTATTAAAAAAGGGGTGTCAGCTCAGCAGTGCAGTTCTCCTCTGGCAGGGCCTGCTTGGGGTGGGGGGAGGGGAGATGGGATGGATGTCTTCTGCAGCACCCTGCCGGCCAAAACAGGCTGTTGGGGGGGAACGCAGACTGCTGCAGGCCATCCAAGCCAAAAATGGGGTGCGGGGGGGGGGGAGTATGCGCCCCTTACCATGCCCCATTTTGACTGCCAGAGGCACCTCAGGCCGGTGTTTTGCTATTTCCAGGCTGGCACTGCAGGTCAGAATTAAACACTCACAGGCTGGATCCTGACATCCAGCCTTAAATTTGACATCCCTATACTATATAATCTGTATCCCACTAGAGTTCTATTGAGTTGTATGGATTTACAAATTTGATCTATAAAGGGATAACAGAGAGAAAAAACAAGCAAAAAATAAGTAGCCATACTTAATCCTTCCTCTAAAAAAATCAGATTATATTTTAGGAATAGAGGATTGGATTTGACAACTGTACATTTTTAGAAAAAACAATTCTTACTTTTCACATCAGCACGAACCATAGCAGACTGAGAGATTACTAGATAAGTGTTGTATCCCAGGTAGGACAATGCTGAGAATATAAACCCTCTTCTGAAAATTCTGGATTTTTGAAATGCCTAATAAAAAAAATCAATATAACTATTTACAAATCTGATACCATTTTTTAAAATCTAAGCATATATGTTCACAAAGTGGCTAAAGGTGGAATTTCTGGACTTTCTGGCTTTTCTTTGAAGACAGTTTGCTTCTCATCCAAGAAGCTTCTTCAACTCTAAAGAAAAGTCTTCAAAGAAAAATCAGAAAGTCCAGTTGCCTCTTGAAAAAGCACCTTTGGGACAACCATGAACCTGGATGACTGACAATCTCCATAGACACTCCCAAAATGCCATACATTTTTTCTCAAAGAAAAATGATAGGTCTATTAACTTAATTTTTCTGATTTTCCTACTCAGCAAATTAGAAGGTCAGATTAACAGAGTTGGAAGGGTCCTTGTAGGTCATCTTGTCAAAAAACCCTGCCCAAGCAGGAGACCCTACAACATTTCTGACAAATGACACTCCAATCTCTTCTTGAAAGCCTCCAGTGATGAAGCTCCCACAACCTCTGAAGGAAACTTCTGTTCCATTGGTTAATTGCGCCCACTGTCAGAAAATTTCTCCTTATTTTCAGGTTGAATCTCTCTTTGTTCAGCTTCCATCCATTATTCCTTGTCTGGCTGATCATGGTTGTCCCAAACCATAACCTTCAAGAGGTTAACATAGGACCATTTCATCCACTGAGATTCAGCCTGTCTTCTGCATTCACCCCATGAGAGGCTGCTGAGAATCATTCCTCCTCATGAAAGGATTGGGGCGCTGGAGGATCCTATTCAGTGGTAACTGAGATATGGGATATTGAAGAAGGTCGAAGAAGAGTAGCGCTTAAAGCTGAAGGAGTAATTCACACCAGGGCAGATTAAAAAAAAACATTTAAGAGAGCCGTGCTTTTCTTTTAAAAAAAAGGTTTTATTTTCAGTGTCACAAAAAACGAGAAATTTGTGCTTATGTCCCCATCCCCAAATTGGAGCCAAAAAAGAGAGCCGTGCTTTCCGACCAAACCAAGACCATCATTTTCTCCTATGCCAGAACAAACTCGGGCCCTGCACAGGCGAGGATAAGAAGGGCGGCGCCTATAACAACGGTCATACCTCGACTCCCCTTTTTCCTCCATGGCCTGAAGAAAGTTGACGGCCAACGCCAGATTTTATTCTTGAAGCCTCGCAAAAGAAACGGGTCTTCAGGAAAGAGCAACTTCGAATCCAATGTCGCACCGCCACCCTCCCCAGCGCCATGACAAGAAACCTTTCCTTGCTATTTTTTCCCCGGCACCGACAAAATCACCCTTTCCTCGCATTTACCGGAAACAGGAACTGCCTGTTCAACTCTTCCACAGCCTTTTCGCATGTCTGTGATCTACGCCGGAAAAGCCCAATTCTGAAGAAGTCCGGAAGGAACAAGATCCGAGCAGCATTCATTCCGCTCTTCCTTGGCAACCGTGATTTCTCAAAGCATCCCACCCACCGCCCTCTTGGCTTTTCCCTGAGGAGTTAAGTTTTTTTTTTCCAACTGGCAGGGGAATTCTGGGAGTTGAAGTGTAAGACGTCTTAAAGTTACCCAGTTTGAAAAAAGCAGACTTCATTTCACTGACTTTCCACGCCCGGACAAGCCCAGTTGCCAGAGTTTGGTCACGTGATCCCTGTCATTTTCAGGAGAAGAAGAGCATCCCACAAAATTTTGGTTAGTCTAGGAATCTTAAAAAGACAACAACAACAACCAACCACCTTTACGGTGGTTTATAGACGCAAAACAGAGCGCATGCGCCTTTGGGTGCCAACAACTGGCAGGCTTTCCACGTTGGGAAAATTGCTTGGATTACACAATTGGCAGCGAGGAAACGGGGAGACAGCAGAAGCGCCGCCCCTTTAAATACCTGCGCGGCCTTACCGCTGCAGATTGCATTGCGTTGCATTATATTTGCCGTGCTTCGTGGAACAGAAACTGGGCGAGGCCGGAGGAGAAGGATCGCTGCTTACGGAGGCTGGTGTGATCTCTCGAGGTCGGTACAGGGGCGAGTATTCCCTTCCAGATGGGTCGAATTGCATCCTTTTTGGTCGGGTTGGCCGGGGGATGGTGGACCTTGAAAGGCATCAATGTGAGCAACACTAGTGGAGGTAGACGAAAGTGGATCCCGAAGTGTGGGGCGGGTGGCAGAGGGATAAAAAGACAGAAAAGGTTTGGGTGAGTGGGAGAATAACCGCAGAGGAGGAAAGTGTATATAAATAGGTTGGTTGTTATTGATCCTTAATATCAGTCATAACATTGGTCGTGGATTACAGGCCGGGAGACAACTTTTGGGCGAATTAGTATCTGTGTTGTAGATAATTTTGGAAAAAGAAGCTGCTGCCAATAGGTGTGGCTCCTGGGACGTAATTAGGTGTGTTGGGGACTCAAAGGCAATGAATGATATGCTAGGTCCACTTCATGCCTTACCTGTGCAGGCTGTGGCAAGAGCAGGTTTAACACTGTGCAGATCCTGCTGATTTAAGAAGTTGGACCCCACTGTTAGAAACAAAAACCTATTTGGCTATTTACTCTTCTCTTTTGTTCAGAGGTTTGTGGGTGCATGTGTGCCTTCAAGTCAGTGTTGACTCCTGGTGACCGCCTGGACAAGACTACAATTTTCTTAGCAAGATTTGAGAAGGGATTTTGCCATTGCCTACTTCCTAGGGCTGAGAGGGAGTGGCTGGTCCAAAGTCACCCAGCTGGCTTGCTGCCTAGGGCTGGACTAAAGCTCTGGATTTGTAACTTGATGTCTTAATGGCTTAACCACTACACCAAACTGGCTCCCTCAGAAGTACAAGGTTGTATTTTTGTCTGAAAAGGATATTATGCTGGAAGATATTCTATTTGTAATTTATTATTTTAAAATGTTTTTCATGGGTCCCATTTATACTGCTGCTGAGTCCCCTCTTTACCACCAATTGGGAATCTCTGGTTTAGATTATCACATGACATTATGGGACCCAGTGTTATCGTTGCACTAATGTGCTGGTACATTATTGTATTTTTTCCTTAGTCTTAATAGGACTATTATGACAAAACAGCCCACAGATGTTCTACGTTTTATTCCTTGGGAAACATTGCTTATGATATACCAGGTTCATAAGAGAAGGGGTACAAAGAAAGGTGGTTTTTTTCATCACCATTTCTCTGGAAGCTATGTTGTTCTCCTCAGTTGTGTTCCAGGAGATTTTGAAGAATGAACTCTTCTGGAAGGCCCTTAAGAATGACTGTGCAGCCTCTGAAGCTTGGTTTCTTTAACTAGTTCACTAGTTGTGTGACGTCTGTGTGTGTAACTTTAATAAAGTTTTTAAAAATCAAAAACTAGCAAGAACTAATAAAAAAGACAAGAGTGCAAGAAGGAAAGAAAAAATATAGACAGAAGTAGGTTTCAATTGTCTTTATAGCAGTTATAAGTGACAAATGTAAATTTACCTATTAAAGTACTTTATACAGTTGTTCATCGTGCCTTTATTACTCTAGAACAGGGGTGTCAAATTCACACCATCTCAGCGGAGTCACGTGACGTATCGGGACTTTTTCCCCCTTCGCTAAACTGGACATGGGCATGGCCAGTGCATGGCACATCCAGCCCATGGGCCGGGAGTTTGAAAGTTCTACTCTAGAAGTAACTCAAAGTAGCAGACATATATAATAGTCTTTCCTCCTCCTATTTTACAACAACCTAACCCTCATAGCTTTCATGCGTAGGCCTGGACTAAAACTCAATCTCTGGTTTCTAGGCCAGCATCATAACTATTACACCAAATTGGCTCTCAATTACAAAGCTTACATTTTTTCTATAATCTCTTTTTTCCCAGTTATCAAAACCACATGCCATTTTCTTTGTTTGTTTCATGTAAAAAGTCTAAGAGGTTTCCAGTCACATTTACTAGTTATATTCATGATGTGTTTCTTTTTTATTCTGTTTGACACATTGTTATGGAGGATTCACTATGAGATACTTAAAATTTGATAGGATGTAGATTTGATAAATATTTGGAAACTGCTCATAGCAGGATAAGAAACAGTTGGCTAAACATTAAAACTACAGAATATGCATTTGATGATATCCTTAAGATTGTGACACTACATAGCAAACTTTACTAGATGAGATTACATTGCATAAAGTGTGTGATTTTCAAGTTACATCTAAAGTAAAGAAGTGTATATCGACCCCGTGTTTCTGAAAATATGAAATTCATGTATTACCCATATCTGTCTTAATATTTGCACAAGGTGCTTGATTGAAAGCAAGAGTAAATAGACAATATAAGCAGTGGATAACATGGGATGATATATTAAAGTCTAATAAATGATAAATTAAGTGACATTAAGTACAATAACAGCTGGAGGGATATAGTTTCAAAAATTACATGTAGATACAATTTGCTAAACAAGATAACAGATTATTGATATATGCAGGATACACATGATAATTGATTTTCTAATCTTATTGCAGATGGCGGCACAGTGTGTAACAAAGGTGGAACTGACTGTTTCTTGTAACAATCTCCTGGATAAAGATATTAGCTCCAAGTCAGACCCACTTTGTGTGCTACTTCAATACACAAGTGGACAGCAGTGGTACGAGGTATGTTTATAATGGCCATTGGGAGGGCGGTGAAATGACCCAGATTGTTGGAGGCAATATGTTGACTCTGTAAACTGCTTAGAGAGATCTGGAAAGTACTATGAAGTTATATATGTCTAAGTGTTATTGCTACTGTTATTAATATAGTCTGATTGCTTTCTTGTTGGGAAATAGCAAATTCAGGAAGTCCTCTTTTGACTTTGCCCTTAGGTATCAGGACTACTTGGTTTTTAAACAAAAATGCACCATTAACCATTTCAAATGGGAATTTCTACACATTCAAGCAGTGTAAGAAGAGCTCTGTTTCTTTTTCCTTTTATTAGACAATCCATTTTGCTGTTCACATATAGGATTGCATCCCACTTTGCCAATCTGACACAAAAACAGAATAGTAGTTCTTATGCCAAATGTCTTACAAATCTTTTCCGGAAGATTGAGTGTCTTTTTGGGAGATGAAATGTGCATGACACATAGTTAAAGGAGAAGTATGAAGGAAGTCCCATTACAAATAGTCCTTGACCTATGACTACAATTGGGAAGCTATGTGGTCATAAAGCACAACATAAAGGTAAAGGTTCCCCTCGCACATGTGTGCTAGTCATTTCCGACTCTAGGAGGCAGTGCTCATGTCCGTTTCAAAGCCAAAGAGCCAGCACTGTCCAAAGACATCTCCGTGGTCATGTGGCCGGCATGACTAAATGCCAAAGGTGCACAGAATGCTGTTATCTTCCCACCAAAGGTGGTCCCTATTTTTCTACTTGCATTTTTACATGCTTTCGAACTGCTAGGTTGGGAGAAGCTGGGACAAGTAACAGGGACTCACCCCATTAGATGGCGCTAGGGATTTGAACCGCTGAACTGCTGACCTTTCGCATCCCTAAAACACATCATACCATGGGCTAAAATGACTGCTACAATTTCCAACCACTGCTGAATGAAAGGTGATAAATTAAGGACTCCTTGTAATTGAATAGGTGTTCCTTGATAGATTTGCAGTGCCTTGAGGAAAGAATCAATAAAATAATGTCAGTTTAAAAGTACATATTTTCTAGGTTTTTTTAAAATCACATTTTGTGTTAAAAGACTGCATAATATTTCAAGTGCTTCTGAAAAATAGGAAAAAACGGTATAATAACATTTTTTTCATATTTATTTCCAAGTAAGTTTGGTCAAAATAAACAGAATTATTGATTATTAATTATTGATGTAATCTAAAATATTTGTATTATATTTGTTATTGCTGTGTTGCTATATTAACTTATTTATTCGATTAAAAAGAGTTTCTTGTAAACTATACGTTTTAGCAATCTGTGAAGGAAAATCTGTCAGCATTCTCTCATTATAAATTTTTTTAAAAGTTTTCTTCATGCCTAAAATGTACGGTTGATACTTTACAAACATTTCAGCATAATCCTGTGCAAATCCATTTATTCTTACTAAGATTTATGCATATCATTTTATTCATTATTTTATCCATGCTTTATTACTTTATAAATAATTCAAGGAGGCAAATATATTTATTACTCCTTCCTCCATGCTAATGTAGATGGGTATGGGATTGCATATTTACCCCTATTTGCTTTAATTGTCTGGGGGAGAGTGCATTTTTCAGAATGCTCAACAAGTTTGAGAAAAAAAATATGTGACGAACCTCTGTACTATATTGCAGGTTGATCGCACAGAAAGGATCAAAAACAGTTTGAACCCTAAATTTTCCAAGAA
The DNA here is from genome assembly GCF_051295495.1 of Thamnophis sirtalis. NCBI lineage: Eukaryota > Metazoa > Chordata > Lepidosauria > Squamata > Natricidae > Thamnophis > Thamnophis sirtalis. The sequence goes on along the minus strand of NW_028261382.1, from coordinate 128,694,093 downwards.
ATTCCAGATTGATTACTATTTTGAACTGGTTCAGAAACTCAAATTTGGGGTTTTTGACATTGACAATACAACTGTTCAGCTGAACGATGATGACTTCTTAGGAGAATTTGAATGCACATTGGCACAGGTATGTGCAAACAGGTTTTGGACATTTCTTAACATATAATAGCATTGGCCATGGGGGAGGGAGGGGGGAAGGCTAAAAAACATTGACAAGATACCTTTATTTTGACAAGGGACATTCTATTATAACCATTGCTTGATCAACAGATTTTTGTATAATTTCAGTTAATTTGTGCTTTCTGATGGTTTCATTCTAGAAACTGTAATTAGTTCATTTACTATTGAATTTGATCCAGCAAATGGCATGACTTGAAATCCCATTTATGCTGGCTAATTAATGTTCTTTGCACACACACAGTGAAAATTGAAGAAATTGCTACTTATTGTCCATCTCCTTTTCAACAAAAAAAAACTATACTCTTTAAAAGCAATTTGAAGATTTTTAAATTGTCTTTAAAATCAAAACAGATTTCCGAGAAATTAAAAGCACGAAACTAGTAGCTACTTAAAAATCTTTCTAATTTAATGTGCGTGAGTGAATATGTGCAGGCCTTCAATTCAGTTTTGATTCCCAGCAACTGCCTGAAGATACACCTGCAGTTTTCTTGACATGGCTTTACATGCCTCCTTCCTAGGGCTGTGGAAAACTGACAAGCCCAAAGTTACTGGCTTCATGCCTCAGTTGAGACTAGTAGTCACACTCCTGGTTTTTAGCTTGGCATCTAAAGCACTTAAACCAAACTGGTTCTCTCAGTTTAACATAGTTGATAAAATAGTGAATTTTACATTCGGACTAGATCAGTTCTGAAATTCAATTTTTTTTACTACCATTTCTGTGGGCATGGCTTGGTGGGCATGGTGTGGCTTAGTGGGTGTGGCAGGGGAAGTATGCTGCAAAATCTCCATTCCCACCCCACTCCAGGGGAAGGATACTGCAAAATCCCCATTCCCTCCCCCTCTGGAGCCAGCCAGAGGTGGCATTTGCCGGTTCTCCCAACTACTCAAAATTTCCACTACCGGTTCTCCAGAACTGGTCAGAACCTGCTGGATTTCACCCCTGGACTAGATGATCTCCAAAGATTCTTCCTTCTGTTACGTTCTATGATTCTGCAGTTAAAAAATAAGAATGGGTGAAAATATATTGGGACATTTGACTACTTTGGTGGTTGAGCCATAATAATCATTGCTTTTTATATTTTATATTTATTGAAACAAGTTCTGTATGGCAGATATGATTTTCTTTTTGAATACTTGGGTACATTGTAGTTTCTCTGATATCTTCCTTAGTGCAATATTTTCTATTTCATCTAAACTAAGAAACTAAGTTTTAATTTAAATTAAATGTATGAATTGAAGTATAACAAAAACTAAGGTATGGCTTATCAGCAAAAGGGCAGTGCTGGAGATTATGAATTTGATTATAGCTTTTGACTTCATTAATTGCATCTGGAACAACCTTCAGTTACTAGAGGTGACAATTGTAATAAATTGCTTTCTTTTCCTGAATATTTCTGTATTTTACAGATTGTTTCTAGCAAGACGCTTACCAGACCTTTATTGTTAAGAAATGGCAAACCTGCAGGAAAAGGTGTAATTACGGTATGAAAACAAAGCAGAAATTTTCTGATTGATTATTTTTTAGTTTCTCTTTTCCACTTCCTTCCAGTATTTAAATATAAGCAAGAGAAATGAATGATTGGTCATTCAGCATAGTTTGATTTACTTTTCTGCAAATATGCGTTTGAAGTTTTGTAAAGTGTTTTTCCATAAAATTATTTATTATGTTTTTCTCATTTGTCCAACATTTTCTTCTTCATTTTGTGGTGTGAAAAATAGGAAACTGTATTTTTAATCCAAAGACAAACCTGCTGCATATCAGATTTGGGTTTATACTTTTAAATAGTTTAAACATCTTCCATAAAATAAAGCATAGCCCATATTAGAATGTAGTGTCTTAATGGTAAATATTGGTCTGTGTTTATTCAGATTAGTGCAGAAGAAATAAAAGACAACCGTGTCGTCCTACTTGAAGCTGAAGCAAGAAAACTAGACAACAAGGTGAGATAACTGGAAAACTTTCTCACCCCAATTCCTAAACTTTGTTTCTTGGGTTAGGGATCAAAAAAGTGCCTGTCAGCTAAATGTATTACCCCACCCCCACCCCAGCAGTATTTCTCTTAACAACTTGCTGTTTTAGAAACCACTATCTGTCATGCTATGGCAAGTTTTACTCAAAATTCTAAACCTGGTTCAAACTGATAGCATAAGATCAAGGTTTTGGATTCTCATAATTTCTTGGTTTAGAATAACATTTTCCCATCCTACCAGGTCAGATGAGGGAGTGGGGGACATTCCTAGTCACTTGTCTTGAATATTGCCATCTGGTGGGAGCTAGGAAGTGTGTCTTTTGCATGGCAGCCCCTGCCCTGTGGAACACTCTGCCTCCTTACATTTGGCAGGCCTCTGCCCTCCTAGTCTTCCATAAAGCTTTGAAGAACTGCCCCCCACCCCCCAGCAATGGGATATTATTGCATTTTGCACATTGGAAGTCTGGCTTGGTGCCAGATTATTTTTAATGTTTCATCATATTTGGTTTTATAATTTTAATATGGTTTTATGTATTGTTTTAATTTTTGGTTGGGAGCCGCCCATTTGGTTAAAATATGGGTGGCTGTATACATATAATAAATAAATAATAAATAAAACAACAGAAATAAATGAATATATAATATTAATTGACTGAAGTGTAGTTTGCAAATAGGTGGGATTCAAATAAGGGGGTGTTTTGGAGAAGGAAGTTCTTTCTACAGCCCAAATCATATTACCTAATTATGGCAGAACCATTGCATCTGCATTGTTCTAAGGATGGAATGTTAATTTTTAAATATTCATTTTTGGGGAATGAATTGGGGGATTAGTGCATTGAAATTGTAAAAAAATTGCAATAACTCTGTTTCAGGGAGGAATGGTTATATTTACAGTGAACTTTATGCAAACATCTTGGTATCATATTGATTTTTTTCATTCCTTGTTTAACCGGATTTTTTTGTGTGTAATTGCCTTCTTAGTTTGTTGCCATTAGAGAACAATGTTTTTTTGTTATGCATTTCCTGATTTTTTTTTCAAGGTAGAAAGTCTATTATCAAAGAAATTATACTTGGCCCTTTGCAAAGCTATCAGTGAGAGGGAATAAACAGAATTGCTTTGGACAACAGGACTATTATTACAAAAGAATACATTTGGAATATAATTCACATATTTTATTTCTAATTCCAGGATTTGTTTGGAAAATCTGATCCTTATTTGGAATTTCACAAGCAAACGTCTGAGGGAAAATGGGTGATGGTGCATAGGACAGAAGTAAGTGTCATTTTCTGGGTTTGGTTATTTCATATCATAGCTTATTTCATCTTTAGTTCTGACTTCTGAAACTTTGCAACTAAATTCTGAATAGATAGCTCTTTAAAAAAATCAGTTGTAAGTTTTAAGAAGGTATTTTTTTCATTAGATTGTTTTTTCTTAATAGAACAATGTCAGTATTGAAATAAAGGCCTACTTTCTTATACAGTGATACATTTGTTATTTATTGGATAAATTTGTGCTAGTTGGAATAATTGAACAGCAGGTATTATCCAAAATGATTTATTCAGAAGTCGTGTTAATATATCAAATACATATTTTATAGGTTATTAAAAATAATTTGAATCCTGTCTGGAGACCATTCAAAATCTCTCTCAACTCTTTGTGTTATGGCGACATGGACAAAGCAATCAAGGTAATATTGAAAGAAAGCAGAACTATCATTATAATTTGAAAGTATTTTGAACAAAGGTGTTTTAATTTAGAAACTTAACATAAATTTCTGTTCTGTAGCTTTATGAGGTATGAATGAATTTGTACGCTAAATAAAATTTCCTAATGCTATTCTGAAAATTAAAGAGATTCATAAATATGGCAGCAAAATACACTGGTGGATAGTGAATGATATGATATCAAACAAGCAAAATTTTCTAATCAATTACCAAAATATCATAGATAGATCTGAGGTCAGGAGAATATGTGTCAGTTGACACAGAAGCTGCCTATTCAAGAATTTCCCTAGTTTATCAACATCTATTTGTATGAAACTATATTTGGCTAAAACTCTTACCAGCATCCAACCAGCAGGCCTCTTGGCCAATCTTCAGCTGATGAAAAAGCAACATATGGAAAGTGGAAAAAGATGGTCTAATTCTTCTTTAGAGATACAATTGTAATTGAGTTTATGTAAGACTGTGTACCATGATTCATTTTTCTAAAATGCAATAAATCAGTAGTAGCTGGCTGGATTTTACAAACTGTTTTTAAAACTAGTTTTACATATTTTACATCAAATCTTGCTTCTATGCTTGTAGCTGAGCTGTCTGTAGGCCACATTTCTTTAATGGGATAATTAATTTAAACCTTCTTTTTCCTTTAATACTGTTTTGGAATTTAAACACCACCCTGATAGCCACAAGCAAAGGCTGCGTTCTCTAAAAGTGTTTGCAAAAATGTATTTCATGTGAACTTATCTCCAGGGCTGCTTAATGTGACATAGTTTGCTTCTCTCCATCTTCTTATACCTCACAGCCTTTTTTTTTTAAAGAGAAAGTGTGAAGCAATACTGAATCACGTAGCAATCCTGGCAGTACATTCCGCAATAGAAGAACACCATCTCATCTGCTCACATCTTTATTTCCTTGAATTCAAGAGGAGTTTTTCAGCTTATTAATATGGTTTTGTCTTGCCTTTGTTAGCTTTGATACTTTTTTGTTTATTCCAGATGTTGATGTTCCACTCTCTCTCTATTTTGACTTAAGGATTTCCATAGGAAAGGAAAAATAATGAAAATAGTAAAGGCCATATGTTTATAGTTTCATTCCTATCTGCAACTAGCATTTTAACACTTTAGGAGAATTATTCTTTCCATTTTCATTCTTGCATAATTAATAATACTATTCTTCAATGAGCCATTTTAATGCCAGTCTCTCATTTTGATGGAGCAAAATCAAATGTAGTGAATGTTTGATCTGATGTGTGATCAGGCTTGGAGTATAAACTTCCTTATTCAGTACATCTGACAAAATGGAAAAACTTTGATAGTTTCAGGAATTAAAAATCAGTTATAATGAACAAGACAGGGAAGTATGATCTTACAATAACTGAACAATGCTTTCATACTTTATGCACACGGTGTCGTACATATCTTCCTATTTCGTTGTAGTAAGTAAAATAACTTTTCTATTTCTTCCTGACAATACTGTCATTTTATGTGTTCAAATGGTTTGTTTCTCTATTCAATCATAATGCAGAAGCATCTCAGCTGAATACCTCATTAGTTATCTTCAATGTGTCTCTTTGTGTGTTGAAGCAGCAAGCATGAATTCTTTTTTTTTTCTATTATGAGTGGTATGTTTTCAGTAGGTTATAAAATCTATATTAAACATTACTTTGGGTGAATATCTCAATGATTTGCATATTACTACAGTATGTTAATCATAAAATCCAGGAATGTCCATAAAATACATGTTGAATCATGGGTATTTGTAGTGTCTTCCACCCCTGACTTCAGCTTTATTCTGTGTGCTTTCATTATGTCAAAATCTTTTTCCACAAATCATCTGTGGTAATAGGAGTCTCTGCATGCTTTGCATTAAAGAGAATGTCTGTGCATGTATCTTAAGAACATTAAAAAAATGTATTTTTGGATATGTGCTGCATTGCAGTGTTTATATATTAGACGAAGTAACAGTGAACTCATCAAAAATGATAAATGCAGCAACTGAATTGCCTTAAAACTTAATTTTTAAAGCAGAGGTGCAAATACATGAGACTTGTAATGGCACATTAAGTAGTAGTGCATTACTACTACTGTTGCATTCAGGTTTTGATGGACTGTTTTTAAAAACAAAGTTGATGCTATCACAGTTATTGAATTTATAACTATGTTTGAGCAGCAGCGTAGTTTGATACTCTTAAATATCGTGATACCATGTACAATATTCTAGGCTCATGCTGTGTGCTTCATTTTAGGTTGAGTGCTATGACTATGACAATGATGGATCGCATGATCTCATAGGGACGTTTCAAGCTACAATGTCTAAATTGAAGGAAGCCTCTCGACATTCACCAGTTAGTTTATTTATACATCTTTATCATGTTAATTGAAATGAATGTGGAAGCAAATACTGCTGGTCCTTGGTGCTTTACTACAATAAAGAGATTGATTCAAAAGGGGAACCTATAAATGAAGTTATCCAAAATATATTATTGGAGAAAATGAAAACTGCTGTGCAGCATGACAGTATCCGCTTGCTTTCTGTTCCCTTTTCTCACAGGTTTGAGAGCAGTTATGGCATTTAGCCCTGGACTGCTACTTCCCAAAAGTTTATTATTACTTTTAATAGTCTTGTGGTGTGGGCAGAATAGCAATAGCAATAGCACTTAGACTTATATACCACTTCACAGTGCTTTACAGCCCTCTCTAAGTGGTTTACAGAGTTAGCATATTGCCCTCAACAATCTGGGTCCTCCTTTTACCCACCTCAGAAGCATGGAAGGCTGAATCTTGAGCCTGGTGAGATTCGATCTACCAAATATTAATATCAGCAATATTTTAATAACAGTCTAAAAATCAGTAAATGCAACATGTTGCACAGATTTGCTTCTTTTCTTCCTCAAGTTCAAACAAGTAGTTTTTTCACACAATCTGTCATAAATAATTATCAACTATGCTATCATGACTTATGATATAAAGTTCAGAAGTAGGTTTTATTAGACTCAGATCTGAACAGGACTTAGACAAAGGTTGCCAAAAGTCATGTATGTGACAGCACGTTTCTGAGTAAACACACATGGGATCACAGTCTAAATACGTGCCACTTTTACCCTTTTCTGTAGATTGAATTTGAATGCATCAATGAAAAGAAGAGGCAGAAAAAGAAAAGCTACAAGAACTCGGGGATTGTGAGCTTTAAACACTGTGAGGTCAGTGCTTTCAAAATATTGTGTTCATATTTATGTGGACAAATCCAGCTGCAGTAAGGGAAACAATAGTATTTGATTTAATGATTGTACTGGAAGAAAACATTGTTCCTTGCACTGTGACTAAATCCAACATTTTGATGCAGCTTCTGCAATTTTATGAGGTTAACAATTTGCAGTGTTTTATTCATGTATTAGATTTTTATCCTGCTTTTTAAAAAGAGCACAAAGTGTCTTTCCTCAAACACAAAGTGTCCCCCCCTCCCAACGTACAACTATTCTGATATCAGTTAGTCTGAAAAAGTTGTTTTGGTGCAGCCTTTGGCAGTAATCTGTTCTGACTTTTCCTTGAAGAACTGAATCTTCCTTGTTTAGCAAAGAGGAAAGATTGCAAACACAGCATTGCTTCAGCCACTGCACAGCTTTCCTTTTTTTGAAAAAGAAAAACGGTAGTTGAAGCTAGTGAAAGTTGTGAAATAACTGTAAAATGCTGTTCTGTTTCAAAGGGGTAAAAGGTACTCTGGAGCGCCTGTCTGCAGTCCCTTGGACCAAATGTCTTTTCTAAGGGATTATAAGAGTACAGTTGTGCTATCCCCCCCCCCCCCAAATCTGACTGTTTAAAACTGTTGCCAGCACATGTTATGTTTGTGTCCTCACATGCTCTGAAAGCAGCCTTGGCCTTACAAACAGAGACTCTGCAGTGCCTTAGTGACTCCTACTGCAACAGTACCAGATAGCACCAAGCATCAGATATCTTACTTGGATTTTTCATTTAGTCAATCCTTAAATTTCTGCAACTAGGACACTGCTGTTCCCACCTCACAGTTCACCCCCATCCCCAATTTACATGTAGAAAAGCCTGCCATGGTCCTGTTGGGACAAAACTATGTTGTGGAAAAAAAGCTGATTCCTTGCTTTATGTATATGACATTATACTACATGACTTTTCTATAGGTCATCACAGAATGTACTTTCCTTGACTACGTCATGGGAGGATGCCAGCTGAATTTTACTGTAAGTAAACTATAATTCCCCTGTCTTAAGTATTGGCAATAAACTGTCTTCATTTGAGAAAGACTGGATACATGCTTCCATGCCAGAACTATTCCATTAGTACTAAAGCACTGGCATTATAGAAGAGGATACAGGAGACATGATGTTCTATTTTCCTGCTGGGGGACAGGAGCCTTATGTTCAGTGCTTCTCTGTGCTTTTAAACATTGCTTTCTGCAGCATTGCTTTGGAATTCAGTTCCTATAACTTCCTGCGTCTGTGATTTTATCTTAATTGCCTTTAAAGAAGCTGAAGAAAGTGCAGTTTCTAATCTTCATACAGTTTGTAAACAAAAGCTGTTAATTCCGGAGAGTGGGGGGGAACCTTTCACATTTTCCCATACAAACTTAGCTTGGCCTGTTGATTGATATTACAACAGGCAATATGAAACAAAGTAATGTTTGTACATTATTATTATTGATGTTGTTATTTTTATTATTACAGGTTGGTATTGATTTTACTGGGTCTAATGGAGATCCTCGTTCTTCAGACTCCTTACATTACATCAGCCCCAATGGAGTGAATGAATACTTGTCAGCCATTTGGTCTGTAGGAATGGTCATTCAGGATTATGATGCGTATGTGTTTTTACTGAATTGTTCTTAAACTGTTGAACATGATGAGTGTACTTGGATTATTCAATAAGCCAAAGCTTATTTTAAATATTTTAATTCATTGCTTGCATATTTTTAAAATTTCCCAACCTTGCTAATATCAATAAGATATTATTGTGGGTTTTCAATATACACTTTCATTAAATAATATGGCTAAGCTAAAACTAAATATTCTCACTGATGTATCTTCTCAGTGAAAAAAAGTATAAAGGGGGGGGGAATGATGGCTTTCCAACAGTTGCTTAGGTAATTGTACTTTTGTATTATGAATATCCTCCTTGTAAAAGTTCTGTAATTTGTTCTAGGAGAGTTTTGTCCAATAGCAACCTTCCCTCTAAAACTTTCACTGTTTCCTTCCTTGTATTCTTGCACTAATACTCTCAAATGTATTCTCATATTCAAATACATCCTATTTATTTCAGTGTACCCATCAGCCCATCTAGTTATTATTGAATCATCTTTCTTCTGTGAAGTATTAACTAGTTATCCCATCTTTTTGGCTCTCTACTTAGTTGGCTTTTCTATTTATTTATTTTTTCACTATCTTACACATTTTTCCTATCCTTCGTTGCGCTCCCCTGCCAAATTTCTGTTGCAGATATGTACTTCCTGTTCACTTGCAGAACCATATGTGCAACTCCATGCTGTATGCATAGTTCTTGGATCTGATGAACCAAAAGGTTTTTTTTTTAATATCCCACAGTTTGAGTATTTGGAAATCAGAACCAGACCTTCAACTCAACTTCTTCTCCCAAAGAAATAAGAGATTTTAGGAGGCTTACATCTCCAGTTTTGCCTAATTGTATTTAACCTTTGAAAAGTGTGTATATCTTCTATGCAATGTCACATTAGAGAGGCATGTTAGGGCAGGGATATAGGAGAAATAGCACTAGCAAATGATTTATATATTGCTGCTTTAGAGCATTCTCTAAGTGGTTTACAGAGTCAGCATATTGCCCCCAGCAATCTGGGTCATCATTTTACTAACCTCGGAAGAATTGGAAGACTGAGTCAAGCTTAAGCGAGTCGTGATCGAACTGGCAGTCCGTAGAATTAGCCTGCAATACTACATTCTAACCACTGTGTTACTTGGCAATAGTTACAGTTTCATCAGAGATCTTTCATCTGCAGATAAGTGATGGCACTAGGATTTCATAGATTTTTCATTTCTTTGTATATAAATCATAGAACTGTTGTGAAATCTGAATGTTTTAGTTCAGTGTCTCTCAACTTCAGCCACTATAAAATATCTAAACTCCAACTCCCAGAATTCTCCAGTCCATTCATCTTCAAGTTGCTGAAGTTGAGAAACATTGGTTAGAGGACTGCCTTAGTAGCTTTCAGTATAATATGTACTGTATATGTTGGTGCCACTAGGTTATTTATTGTGGAATTGATGTTGCAAACAATATGCAATAACTGAGTGATATGAGGAGATTAGAATCGTAGCTTGGCCATCTATGCAGAATAATTTAGCAGATATTTGGAAGGAGATATGAGTCATAGATGCAAGCTTTCTGTCTTTCCAAAGTTGGGCAAACCACTTTGTTAGCATTGAGCAATTGGAGGAAACACTGGTTGGTGTCACGTGGAAGATCATGTTGGATCTTTTTGCTTTATTGTAATCATGATTTAACTTCAGTTATTGGATGGATTAAAAGTATAATTAATTTTCAGCTCCACTTTGGCTACACTCTTTTGGGTAAATCAGATGACTGGAATGGCAGTCCACTGGGGGGGGGGGAGTACACTTGGTTCCTAAGATAAACCTAACATAAAAGAGTAAATAAGGAAGGCTTTTCTCATCCTTTTATATTGCTTCTCTGTTCACTTGAACCTCCTAAAATCTTCAATCTGGGGCAATCCTGAACAGTCTGTTTGGTGAATGGCTTGCACAGGTGGGGGAAGAGTTTTCCTCCCATGGACTTCATTTTTTTATTCTGTGTCATTTTGCACTACCTACTTAGAATAAACACTCACTGATTCAATTAAATTTACTCTCAGATAATTTGGTAGTGGGATAATTTGGTATATTCTCAGGTAAGCAGGAACTACGGAAGGACTCTACTCATTTGTTTATGACCACAGTTAAGCCCAAATTTTTCTTTGCTAAGCAAGGCAGTTGTTAAATAGGTTTTGCCTCATTTTATGATCTTTTTTGCCCTAGTTGTTAAGGGAATAACTGCAGTTGTTAGGTGAATCATGCAGCTGTTAAACAACTCAAGCTTTCCTAGTTGATTTTGCTTGTCTGAAGCTGGCTCGGAAGGTCATGAATAACGATTGCCTGACTCTTATTATCGTCATTTAACAACTCCATAATCCCTTGTGGGGCATGGAGCTAGAAGGTATTTTAATGGCCGGATGCCCTTCCTGCTGCCAATGCAGAGTTTTGTTCAGCAGATATATTCTCAGTGTGCCCAGAGAGAGAAATATCTGCCTCTACCTAGGATCGAACTCACAGCCTCCTGATTGTGAGGCAAGAGCTCCACCTCTGGGCCACCGCATCACTCCTAATACATCCCAGGTATCAAGTGATCAAATTTTGATCACATAACCCTGAGGATGCTGTGACAGTCATGGTTGTAAGTCGAGGGCTACTTGTACTGTTCATGAACATATATTCCAATGAATGCACAACTATGGATTTACTTACCATTGTTTTTCTAAATTGCTTACACAGAGATAAGATGTTTCCAGTTTTTGGGTTTGGTGCTCAGATCCCTCCTTCGTGGCAGGTAAGCAGTATGCTTTATGAAAATAATTTAAACTCTAGAACATTGTTAAAGTTCATTAATTGAATTTAAAAAAATAGTGACATGATGTAGATTTAGAGTAGTGTTTCTCATCTTGACAACTTTAAGATAGGTGGACTTCAATTCCCAGAATTCTACTGGCTGGGAAATGTGGGAGTTGACATCCATCAATCTGAAAATTGCTGAAGTTGTGAAAGGTTGATTTAGTGGAAAGCTACTTGGTGAAAGATAAGTGAACCTGCGGGGGAAAAATGAATACCTTTATGTATTTTCAGGTGTCTCATGAATTCCCGTTGAGCTTCAACCCATCAAACCCCTTCTGCAATGGTAAGTTTTAATATACAATAAAAGCATGTCCTGACATTTCTAGGCATGCTGAATGTAGAGCAACACTTGACTCAGTGATTGCACATTCTAAAATTAATACTGTTAATTTTGCATACTAGCAACAGGTTAGACACTTCTGAAAATATGGGAAGGAATTATTTGTTTTTTAAAAACCTTCACAAATACAACACTCTAATGAAGTGCCACAAAGGGACTCCTAAAGTGTACGAATTTCTTATGATTTCTTTCCATAAAGGAGTTGCCATTTGTGGAACTGTTAATACTTTACTACAGGCATTTCTCTTTGGCACAAGAAGCTGAGTTGGTACAAGTATTTTGATGTTGTGTCGTGATGTAATTCTCTGCTGGCTCCTATACTTTCAGGACTTAACAATATGAAAAGAATCACCTTTGCAGGAAATACTGACAGCTCTTCTCCAAAGTCACGTGGCCTTCAAAAGTCCTTGGGATTTAAGTTTCATTCACTATTTGACTAGCTAGACTGCTTACTTCAATGCTTCAGATAAGCAACTTTGTAGATCTTCTGCCTTAAATATAGACAGTTTGCAATAGAAAGCTTATTGAGGCTTCAGCGTATAGACCATGGATGTCATATGACGTATCGTAAAGTTTTCTCCCGTCGTGTAGCTGGGGTGGATGTGGCCTGCACGTGATGCATCTGGCCTGGGGACCGTCGGTTTGACACCCCTGATGTAGACTTTCATAAACTAGAGTGGAGGGTGACCATGATGGATAAATTCCCTTCATTATGTTTTTATTCCCTGCAGGTGTCCAGGGTATTGTTGATGCATACCGGGTCTGCCTTCCTCAAATAAGATTGTATGGGCCCACCAACTTCTCTCCAATCATCAATCATGTAGCTAGATTTGCTGCTGCAGCTTCACAGCAGAGAACAGCCTCCGTAAGTATCTTTTTGCTATGGGTTTTTTTTTTCTTTAATTGTTGTGAAAAGATACCGGTGAGGGAATGAGTAGTGAAGTGAATTTCTCAATTAGCCAAAGTCTATGCTAATGACAAAATATAAACAAACAAGTTGATTTTTTCCCCCATACATATATAGTAAGCAACTACATTTGGCAAGCATTTCTACCATGTTAGAATCCTTTTAGTACTTTGTACTAAGAGTGAAATGTTACAAAAAAGCAAAACAGAGATTAATTATTTAAGATGAGGCATGAAGAACAGTACTAACTGCTATTTGTGTAGAGCATAAATATCTGTACCTGTCCATTGCTTTTCCCTGAGATGCTCTTAAAGCAATTTGATTTTCATAAAGCAAATTTACATCTGTTACACTTAGGGACGAATGCTGGTAACTGTTGATTTGAATAATTATGCTACTTGGAAGTCATAATTGAGATATCAGCCTGATTCCAATTGTCCAGGCATTTATGGCTTCCTGCTAATAATTCTATCATTACTTATTTAGAAAACAGTAATATAAGCTCAGAATATGAATTATGACTTTTTGTAAGATTCCTGAGGCAGGTATATATAACTTCAACAATAATTCATTGCAACAATGCGTGAATGAAAAAAAAAGTAAAAAGAGTTTATTACCATTTGTCAGGCTAAGAAACTATATATATAAAACTAGTTTTCCTTTCCTTGTGATAGAACATAGCAGTTACCTCCCTGCATGTTTTAGGAACCCTGTTCACCACATATTAGCTATTTTTCTGAGTTGTGAGTTGGCCTTAGTGGACGCTATATTTTTCAGATGCAGCAATATCCTTAAAATGCTCTAAACCTCAATATGGTATTAACAAGAAACTCCCTTTATCTGGAGTCTTACATAAGAGGATGGATAGGACGAAATGAAAGTCTAAAGAAGCAAAAATGGTTCTGTATAAAAATATGTCTCTGGCAACTAAAATGAAATTAATTAAAATAGAAGTGAGTATTGGTGTTGGTCAAACATAAAAGTAAATTTAGTTGGGTAAAAAGTTGATTTAAGATTTGATGGAGAAAACTTAATGGAAAGTTTCACTGTTTAAAGTATAGGTAATCCTCAACCTATGATGCAAAATTGAGACCAACATTTCTGTTGCTAAGCGAGATGTTGTTCCCCATTTTACAACCTTGCTTATCACAGCTAAGTGAATCACTGCAGCTATTAAGTTAGCGACATGGTTGTTAAGTGAATATAGCATCTCCCATTAATTTTGCTTGCAGGAAGGTTGCAAAAGTACATGAGCCAGGGACCGTGCAATCATCATAAATATGAACCAGTTGCCAAGCATCTGAACTTTTCCTTTCTGCCATCCTTATAAATTGGTATCCCAGTCTCAACTGGTATCCCAAATATATCTTTGGAATATATTTTCCTCAGTTTTAACAAAGTCCTTTTGTTCAACAGCAATATTTTATACTGCTGATTATCACGGATGGGGTGATAACAGACCTCGATGAGACCAGATCGGCTATTGTCAGTGCATCTAAGCTTCCCATGTCCATCATCATTGTTGGTGTTGGAGGTGCTGATTTCAGTGCCATGGAATTTCTGGACAGTGACAGCGGAGCTTTGAGATCACGTTCAGGAGAGGCTGCTGTTCGAGACATTGTCCAGTTTGTGCCATTTAGACACTTCCACAATGTAAGTGTTCTTCTTTAAAGATGTGCATTGCTTCAGGTTGAGTCCTAGGAAGGTGTGCTTAGAACATGTGACAAGATGAATGTAATAGCAACTTTCTGTTGCTCTTTAAAGCAGCTGCATCTTTTCCCATCTAGGAAAACTATGGCTGTTCAAAAGTTGTAGATTGATGCTATGTTAGTGCTCTTGTACACCCCAAGCATTCTTATTGAATTCTGCTTGAAACATGCAGTCAATTAAACTATCAAAGAGCAATTCTGAATGAAATCAATTTTCATCCCAAATGGAAACTTTTGAAGTAGTAGGTTTATGTGAGCCTTCTTTTAAAGGAATATCCCTGTGAGGGAGAGAACAGTAAGTACATGTCTAAAATATTATAGTTATTATATGTCACCTCTCTGACCCATACCACTTCATTGAAGTACATCTATGTCTCACTGCATAGGTCTATTCGAGACATTACTATACTACTAAAAACTTACATTACACTACTTTGTTGTACTACTTGTAATGCAGTGAATATAGTTATCATTGCAACAAATCTCTGTCCGCTAGGGGAAAAAAAACCCAGTTAATCCTTACTTTCCATTGTTTCTGAATGCTAAATGCTACAACGGAAAGGACTTATTTTATATTTTAAAATTTTGCCACTGTGGAGAATTACGCTTTAGTTTGCTACTTAATAGTTGCTTGTATATGCCTGGGAGAAACTAGATTCATTTGCTTTGAAAAATGGAACTTGATTATAGTACCTGTTGTTTGATTTCAAATACTTTAAAAAGTATTCAGATTGAAGTGACTACTCTAGTAATTACAGATTAGTTTAATGACCATATCAAATAAAATAAGATAAAACCATCCTCTTGGTAGTTGACCCCAACCTGATCTAGATAAGGAACTCTCAGTTGAATGGCTGTAGCTAGAAACTTGGCAGTGCTCCTTTCTATTAATATGTTTGTACCTTGGAGGAAGCTATCAAGTATATAGTTGGCAGTCAAAGAGGATATGATGGATGCCCTCTATTGGTGACTACAGGAAAAGTTTGGCTTTATAAATCTTAATGAAATTCCACTAATTAAGCAATTTAACATTGCTCAATGTTTGGTTATGTCTTGCAACAATGCACAGTGGTGATTTTTATAGATCTTGCATAATGTTTTCATCTAATTTTCATATCCAAAATGCTCTGCTGCTATTTTTTGGCTTTATGAAGCCAGTGTAAAAGGAAGAACTCCTCCACCATGACACGGCAGCTCATAAAGACAACCTTAATGAACAAGTCAGTTTGTGGTAGCGGTCTTTCCTTTGAAAAAAGCGCTCCTGAGATCTTCCTAGATGAGCAGGAATCAAATCAATTGGCTTTACTTCTGTCTCTGTCCTTTGAATTAGGCTCCCAAGGAAGCTCTTGCTCAAAGTGTCCTGGCAGAGGTGCCACAGCAAGTCGTGGGCTACTTCAGCATGTACAAATTGCAGCCACCAAACAAGCCGTCAGCCAAGCAAGAACAGCAGAAGCAAGCATGAATCGCTCTGTGGGAAGTTTCTGTGCTGCCTGTCTGTGGTGTCTCTTGATTGTGATGCACAATAAAAGCTTTTTCATACATTTTACAGAAAAGGCGCCATGCTAAGATAGCCTTTTCCTTTTTTGTTCTGAGTTGCCAAAGATGCTCTGTGTTTAACCCCATTGCAAGTTGTCTAGCATACAAGGTCTCCAACAATATATACAGCACATCCCAGAGCAGTAGAAACATTTTTGTTACTTTGAAATGATAGTGTAACTTGCTGTGGGTGCTTAATTCTTGCATATGCCCTATGTTAAATATTCAATCTTTTTTTTCAAACTTCAGAACCATTAAGACCAGGGTGCTAAGTTCAGGATATTTAAGTATCTTTTTTCATCCCTCCTCCATCTGCCTTTCTATTTCTGAATATTTGCAATTTGATGAAACAGTAAACATTTGAAAACTTTTGAGTATCATCTGGAGACTGGAACGGAATTATATTACAATTTACAGCTTGCTTTGTAGTATTAAATTGTTCTGACCCAGGCTTCCTTTGAAAACAAAAAGCAAAGTCTTGGTCCCTGCAAAACCTCTTTTATTTACACTATGAATTCCTTTCATTCACAGTCACAGTCTTTCAGGGGAATGTTTATCCACACCTTATCTCGTTTGGAGCGCTGCCAGATAACTAGTTTCCAAACGCAGGACAAGGCAAACTTGGCACAATGTCTCTTAAAGTCACACACAGAACTTGCCAATCTTGAACAAATCAGATGAATGAATTGTTTCCTGCAAAAGCCAACTCCCCATTCGTTCCTCTTTTGTTTCCTATGGGAGGGGCGAATCATCTCCAAGGTGTGGCTTTACTCTTAAGTCGACTGTGCTTTCTTGTCTTCTGGCAGTTCTGCGCATATGCACACTGGGAACAGTCTCCAGCTGTTCTTCTGCCTCACTGCTCTCTAACTCCCTCTCTGCCTCCGACACAGAGCCCTCTGAGCTTTCCTCAACCCTCAGGACTGGCCCATGTTCTTCCCCAACCTCCTCAGTATCTGACTCTGCTGCCAGCTCTGCTGGCGGGCCACAACATAAATCAAGATGGCATCTGACTGTGATACATAGCTGCCAACAGTTTGTGTCCATCTTTGTGTTCACATAAAGGATATAAATAGGATTAGCATTATTTTTCTTGCTTATTTTATCACAAATCAATTTGATTTTTGAGAAATACAACTGCATAAAATAAGAACATTGACATAAAAGCTATATGTGTGTGTGTGTGCCTGGGGAAGTTCACCTGTTTTATAGCTGTATATATAGAGATCTCTATGTCCTAAGAGAATCTGTATTATTTTAAGTATTATTTAAAAGGTTTCTCTGTGGCTGTGGCTAATTCCAGGATGCCTTATCACTTTCATTCAGTAGTATAAGCAGAAGTGCTCCCCACAGCTGATTTAGAGAAGCGAAAGAGTGTAAATTTTCTTTTTCTCATAATTCCCATGTATTAGATTATCTTATTTTGCATGTTCTTTCAGGTCCTCTGGTCTTTGGGGGATTTTTTGCATCAGTGACAGTTTGTGATTGTGTTTTATCTGCTTTCAGCCTTTTTTTTCTATATTCCAACTATATGCTGACTAATAATCAGTATATTTTCTTCCCGTTTGTTCAGTAACAAAGAAGTGCCCATAAACAGTTCTGTTCTTCTGGGTGTATACTCTAAGTGAAATGAAATTGGACTGAGCTGTCTGAAAAGGATTGTGAACTGTACAGCATAAATTATGTAGGCCCGTCTCAAAAGGCAAAAAAAAAATAAAAAATAGAAAGTGTTAATAGCAAAGAAGCTGATAGGTATGCATTTTTCTGGGAAAGCGAAAATACCAGCCTTCTGTCCTGAAGCTTTGCATTAAGATCATATTAAAAATTGAAAAATCTGCAGCTTATAACATAACTAATTCCATGTTTAAAAGTACGCATGCATTTAGAATATCCTCTATTCATCTAATTAAAGGTATTTTTATTAGGAATATTCTGTGATAAGAAAATATTTAGCATGTCTCTTCTAGCATTCTATTGGGAAACGTTTTTTCCTTGTTTCGTGCCTATGTATAGGTGATTATTTATTTAGATCAGGGATTTGTTGCTAGTGGTTCGGTGAAAAAAACTAGATGTCCGGAATGTGTAAAAATGTATTGTGTAATGGTATGCTTTGTGAATATTACTTACTGTATTGTGACCAGTTTGCATCAAAGGTTTATCATGTTGGAGTCCCAAGTATTTCAGGATCAAAAAATTAGAATACAAAAGCTATATTTTGTAAACTCTTGAGATATTTGCTATGAGCTCTTGTAAGAAAAACTGAAATTTTATTTTTGCACTTTGTTACTACCTTATACTGTATTTTCTGACCTAAAAGGGAAATGGCAATATCTCAAACAGGGGCCACTTCCTGCATGTTTTTCACTCCCTTCAACATATGATCTTAAGTCCATATGCCAAGCTATGCAACTTTTTAAATGGATTTTTTTAAATTGAAAAGAACGGTTGTCTTCTGGACCATTGATATTTTGTGACTGCCTTGCCCACTGTGTCAGCCATTGCTCACAAAATTCAACAAATGCTCACTATTCTGAAAATTACTGTGTTGAACTTTTCCTTTCTTGAAAAATGACAGCATAGGCTACAGCTATGCAAGTAAATCCATAGGAGCATTGCATTTCTTAAAAAAAATACTACGATTAGAACTGCAACCATAAAATATGAATATAGTATTTGCTTTTTAATACTTTATTTAAGTAATACTTTTTCTTATGTATGTTTTCAGCATACCTTTTCTAGCCAGTTGCTAGCACCACCTTGTGATAGAATTTGATATTGGCATATTTGTACCAATTTTTTTATTTTTATTTTTCCTACTTGATACTTTCATCATAAATTTGTATTTTGCTTTGAAAATACAATATCATATATATGTCTTGCACTATCATATTTTCTGAATAAACCTGTTTTTGTATGTGATGTTGAAGCTGACTTTGAATCTGACGTGGCATATTTTAGTGACCTATAAACCAAATTTGTTATAGTCCAATAGCTCTCTTGTCTTTTAACTTTTTCCTCCAGGAAAATGTGTTTGCTGAACTAGTGGTCCAATTATAGCAGAAGAGAAGAAATGATTTTGCCCATATGTTTTTCAAAACCTAGCTTACATTCTCCAATTTATTCTTTGACCAAAATAGTTGTTCATCATATTAATATAAAATGTATAGGCTGCCCATTTTACCTTAAGTTACCAGACTGAGAATAGCTTCCTAGAAGACTTAGTAATAGGAAGAATTAATACTGTGCTGGGAAAAAAATACAATTTAACAGAATAACAGCATTGGAAGGGACCTTGGAGATCTTCTAATCCAACCCCTTGCAGGAAACTCTATACCAGTGATGGCAAACCTTTTCAACGTGTGTGCATATGCGTGCATGTGTGCATGCCGGAGCACCAAAAACCCAAAGGCCAGCAGCCTGGGATGCACATGCCTGTTTTTGGGGGCTGTTTTCAGGCTGGTTTTGGGGCCATTTTCCAGCTGGTTTTTGGGCCAAAAACAGCTCGAAAAATGACCTGAAAATTCCCTGAAAAACAATCCAGAAAATGGCCCCAAAACAGCCAAAAATTAAGCCATTTCCACGGCCTTTTTCAGGAAATTTTCAGGCCTTTTTTAGCTGTTTTTGACCCAGAAAATGGCCAGAAATGGCTTAGAAAACAGCCAAAAAACCAGGCCATTTTCTAGGGAGATTTCAGGCATTTTTTGAGCTGCTTTTGACCCAGCCAGAAAATGGCCTGGAAAATGGCCCAGAAAACAGCCCAAAATATGGCCACATGCACACCGTAAACCAAAAGAGCAACTGGCGATGGTGCGCCTGCCCACAGAGAGGGTTCTGAGTGCCACCTATACCATTTCAGACAAATGGTTTCCCAACATCTTCACAATTGTTGAGTTCATATAGCAACCTAAACTCCTTAAGGTGAGCAATTCACATTGCATCACTTTCAGAATTGGGAAACCCTGTCTTTGTTTTAGTTTCTTTAAGCATTCTGCAAAGAAGACATTTGGTGGAGGGAACTTCTCAATCAAGAGTCATACAGGTATTTTATTGGGAGTAAGAACAAGCCACGTACAATTGCATTCTTTATTCTTGGCTCAATTCCATCATTGTTTATTCTGCTAGTGCCCTTGGAGCAGCCACCTTTGAGTTAGAGACCTGCAACAGACCTTTTCATCCTTAGAGGCACTATATAAAGAATGCAAAATCTCAAGGCTAGGGAAGTCTCCTGCAATCCTCTCCCTAATCTGATAACATTAGAACAATAAAGGGTCATAAAACATCAGAATGGCTTTAGAATAGCTCAGTACAGCTGGAGCTGACCTTTTGGCCAGCAGTGCTTTATTAACCAAAATGGAGCATTTCCCTGGAAAGTTATTGTTATGAATGAAACAGTAGAACATGATCGATGGCCACAACAGAGGAAGTCTGGTGAAGAAATCTATTATTATTTCTCATTCACAAGTGATTCCTCTTCGAGGATTATGCAGACATCCAAAGCAATTTTTCTGGCAAGTAGGAAAAGTTTCAAGGAAGTGAATATACTGTTGCCTCATATATTGCATTGTTCAGTGACTGTTCCCAGTCAAATATTTTTTTAAAGTATAAGCCATTATACTTCACTTTATCCTTAACACTAGTAATTCCCAATGGGGAAAAAATCAGAAGTATATTTTTAATTATCAAGATTGTAGGTACGACTTTAGAAGTCCTGCTATTTCTGTTCTCTTGATAGTCCAATAAAAATGATAAGATTATTCTTGCTTGTCTAATTTTAGTAAAAAGCACCTTAAGTTTGTTCATTTTATGGAGGGCCTCTCCTGTTGGTTTTCAATTTCATATTGGTCGTCACGATGTAGAAAAGATGTTTAATGAAAAGAAGGACTAGGGGAGACATGATAGCAATGTTCCAATATCTCAGGGGTTGCCACAAAGAAGAGGGAGTCAAACAATTCTCCAAGGCACCTGAGGGTAAAACAAGAAGCAATGGGTGGAAACTAATCAAGGAGAGAAGCAACTTAGAACTGAGGAGAAATTTCCAGACATTTAGAACAATTAATCAGTGGAACAGCTTGCATCCAGAAGTTGTGAATGCCCCAACACTGGAAGTCTTTAAGAAGATGTTGGATTGCTATCTGTCTGAAACGGTGTAGGGTTTCCTGCTTGGGCAGGGGTTTGGACTAGAAGACCTCCAAGGTCCCTTCCAACTCTGCTATTGTATTATTGTATATTGTGAGGTAAGAAACAACCTTCAGAGGAATTATTTGGAAGCAAAGGTCAATTGTTTTACAGAATGTTTAACCGGCCCATGTTTAAAATGAGAGCTGCACTACTCTCGCCACCCCTATTGTTCCACTACCATTCTTCTGCTGAAAAGGCTCCAGAATGGCTTATGCATGGTTAGTAGCATCAATAAAATAGAATGGACTTCAGTCTTCCAGTCCTATAATCTTATGCAACTTTAACCTTTTTTTTGTATGTGCATAGTTCTTATCACTATTTTTTTATAAGAGGAATGTGGAAAACATTCAGAAGTTGAAAAATAGGTTTTGTCTGGAGCTCAAGACAAAATCATTTGAACGACATTATTTTAAGTATTAAGAGTTGTGAATTCTACAGTTGCTTGCCTAATAAATTGTGACCAGGTTCTCTCTTGTTTCCAGTACAGGTAATCCTATATTTAATTTAGTGACAGTTAATAGTTAACCACCGCACTGAAGTGACTTATGATCATTTTTCACACTTTTGGCCATTGCAGCATCACCCATAGTAATGTGATCAAAATTCAGATGCCTGGCAACTGACTCATTTATGATGGTTGCAGTGTCCCAGGGTCATGTGATCACCTTTTGTAACCTTGAGACAAGCAAAGTCAATGGGAAATCCAGATTCAATTAACAACAGTGTTACTAACTTAATAACTGCAGTGATTCACTTAACAACTGTGGGAAACAAGGTCATAAAATGGGGCAAAATTTGCTTAACCTATGTCTCACTTAGCAACAGCAATTTTGGGCTCACTTGTGACCATAAGTCAAGGACTACCTGTACTGTTTTAAGAGTGCTTATTCCTCTTTCAAAAGGGACGTGGTGGCTTAGTAGCTAAGACGCTGAGCTTGTGGATCAGAAAGGTAGGCAGTTTGGTGGTTTGAATCCCTAGTGTCGCTTAACAGAGTGAGCTCCCATTATTTGTCCCAGCTTCTGCAAACCTAGCAGTTTGAAAGCATGTAAAAATGCATGTAGAAAAATAGGAACCACCTTTGGTGGGAAGGTAACAGCGTTCCGTGTGCCTTTGGCGTTTAGTCATGCCGGCCACATGACCATGGAGACATCTTCGGACAGCACTGGCTCTTCGGCTTTGAAACAGAGATGACACTGCCCCCTAGAGTTGGGAACAACTAGCACATATGTGCAAAGGGGACTTTTACCTTTACCTTTATTCCTGTTCCAGTTGGCTGAAGAGGAAGGGAAAAGATAATTGAATATACTGAACATTGTTATATTTTTAATGTACTAAGTTAACTTCTGTGTATGTGTGTGTGCGTTTAAGCCCTATAAGTTTAAAACTATGTCTCGTACAAATAGAACAAATGTCTTTAGTGAATGCTGAAATTTTGAAAGAGATGTTTCTCTCGAACTATGAGAAGTCATATATACAACTGGTCCTTATTTAACAACCCGCAATTGTGGCCAGCAGTTCCCTCACTAAGTGATGTAGTCATAAAGCAAGATATCACATGACCATGATGGACTTAAAACTTCACTTATACCATGGTCATTAAGTGAGACATTGTTTGCAAATTTATTGCTAGCTTCTCCATTGATTCTGAAGCAAAGATCAACAGATAGCCATTATTACAACGTTCAAATTAACAAAATAATTCTGAAAAGAAAGCATTTTATTTAATAATACACAGAACAATGTTAACCCACTTTTTAAAGTAAAATAAATTATACAATTATAACAATTGTTTAAATGATAGCATTATGTTTTACCACCTTCTAAGGAATTTACACTTGTACCATTAGAAAGAAAGAATGGTTTTTCTTATTAGTTTCCAGATATCCTTTTCAAATAATTTTTACAGTTTTTGTTGAGTTATAAACCACACATTGATCCTTATTGTTGCTACTTATAAATTACTGTCAATGTCCTCCTAGAGTTAGACAAGCCAAAGTACACAATAATGTGGCAGTTTATAATCTAAAATAGTCAAAGCAAAAAATCCTTGAATACAAATATCATTTTCCTGTTTTCAGGATAAGGAGGAGCAAAAATTTTATTGATCATGCATAGAAAAATCTAAGTCCTCTTATAATACAATATATTTTCTAAATATTACAAGGAAGCTTTTTTTTATTTAAAATTAGCCAGAAAGCTAAATTTTCAAGTCCAAATAGGCTAGTAAACAGTTTGCATCAATTAAACTATTTTGGATACCGTAATTGACTGTGCAAATCTTACATTGTATATATTATTTATACTACTTGTGAAAAGCACAGAATCTTACTCTGATCCTTGGGAAGTACCTTGTCAATCCCCTGCTTCTGGGCATTGTTTGGCATGTTATATTTCATGTTATATTTGCCACCCTGCAAGCCAGCACACTGTATAATTTTCAAACCTGCAGCAATCACAAGAAGATAGAGCCAAAGAATCTCTCCTTTTTTCCAAGGTTTCTAACTGCATGGATTCACTAGTGGTATGTGTTGTCCTTGGAATTCTAAAAATGTTATTTTTGCTTAGTATTCTATGTAAGTAAGAGATTTGTAGAAACACTAGTACAATTTTAAGTGATATTAACAGTAAACAGTGACCCCTAAGCCCAGTGTTCCTGTATTTGTTGTACTCATAGCTACTGTTTCCGTAAATCTTGGAAAATCTAGATATTAGATTTAAATACTAAATTAAAAATAGATACAATAAGACACATACTGACATATTATTAGATTGGAATCCTCTGTGTCAGTGGTTCTCAATTTTTTCTTTGCCACAGATCCTCTTTAAATACTTTTTGTGGCCACGGACCATGGCTGCGGACCAGGGATGGGTTCCTGACAGTTCTAACCTCTTCTATAGAAGAGGTTCCACAAATCTACAGTGCCGTGTAAAACCGGTTCCAGCTCCCTCCCCCCTGCCCATTCGCACATCATCAAGATGAAGAGCAAGAGGAGGAATTCTTGGAGTTGAAGTCCACAAGTCTTAAAGCTGTCAAGATTGAATACCCCTGGGTTTTTTTTCTAAAGGATTAGGAGTGCAAGGGTCTTGTAACTTGACAGCTTTAAGACTTGCGTGCTTCAATGCCAGAGTTTCTGGGCCAACATTTTGATTGCTAAGCAAGAGAGTTGTTAAGTGAGTTTCACCACATTTACAAGTTGGCCATGCCCACCCAGTCACATGGCTGACAAGCCACTCCCACCTGGTCACATGTCCAGCAAGCCACTCCCACAAAGCAGGCCACACCTACAGAAGAGGTTCTAAAAAATTTTGAAACCCACCACTGCTACGGACCACCAAGGTCTTCTAATTCAAGATTTAAAGCACTAGATTGCATCATGCCTTTGTGAACACTCTGTGACAACATCATGGCCTCTCCAGGGGTCTGCTCTATGTTGTCATTTGGAAATGTTTTTAATGTCTCAGTGGCATTTATTTCTGAATAAGTCATAGCACACCCTTAAACACAATCCACCACAACTTATTTTTAGTTGTCCCTTCTAGATAATATATGATGGATGATTCTGGAGGCTCATCATTTACCTAAAACACTATACTTTTATTTTTTAAATCAGTTTTTTTAAATAAAAAAAAACAATGGGTAGATTTGCAGAATACACTTGCAAAGTGCAGTATGCAGCTAACTGGGTCATTGAAAAACAAAGCATGTCACAGAAATCTGGAAACATAGTCAATTGTGTTTCAGGACTGAGTCTGAACAATCCTCAATAAGTATAAATTAATATTGGGTTATATTTTAAGCCAGCCAGCCAGCTAGCCTGGACAAGAAAATGAGATGAAAGGACTATAAATTGTTTGATCAGCAATCAGCAGCAGAATGATCACATTTTCTACTTTCAAATTATTCTTGAGGTCTTATAGTTGATATTCGCCTTATAATTTACAATGAATGCAGTATCACTAACTCTCTACTAGCCTTTTTATTTATGTTTGTGGAACAAACAAAAGAAATCTGAGATGGGCTACACTTTTGAACCAGAAAATAAGATAATCTGAGAGCTTCACTGTGCTTGAGATGTCACATACTGAATGTATAGTAACATCCAGTGGTTAAGCTGGCTTTTTGTCTTTGACTTCAACAGTAAGGATCTCTCCTTCCCCTGCTACGTTTGAAGGAGTCATGCTGATAACAAGTGACTCTTTATTGATGCCAGACAGCACTGATGGCTGTGGTGAAGGTTTTGTGACTGGCTCTTCTTTAGGAGCACTGGACTCAGCTTTGGTTTCTTGGACTTTAGTCTTGGGCTCTTCAGCTGGTTTTTTTCCCTGTGGATTTGGCTTGGCATTTTCTGTCTTCTTTTTTTCTGCCTTTTCTTTTTCTTCCTTCTCTTTCTTTTCCCGTTCTTCCTGGGCTTCCTTTTCTTTCTAAAAAAAAGATTAAATATTGACTTAACTTTTTCTACCATCTTTCCGTGTTATTTGCTCCTTTTGTCTGCTTATTCTTCCTCCATATTTTCCCTCTAAACATAGACTAAATATATTAGCAACAGCAATAGCAGTAGCAATTAGACTTATATACCACTTCATAGGCTTTCAGCCCTCTCTAAGTAGTTTACAGAGTCAGCATATCGCCCCCACAATCTGGGTCCTCATTTTACCCACTTCAGAAGGATGGAAGGCTGAGTCAACCCTGAGCCGGTGAGATTTGAACCGCTGAACTGTTGAACTAGCAGTCAGCTGAAGTGGCCTGCAGTACTGCACTCTACCCACTGCGCCACCTTGGCTCTTATTAAATAAGAATGCTTAATTGTGTAACCTCACAGCTTTGTCCATAGTGACCAGAGAAACGCAGACTTCCAAGCACAGTTAGTAAACAACCCTTTCTCACTTCAAAGTGGTTTTCTGGTCATAAAGTACAGTAAATGATTGGCTGATTGATATAGCACCTGGACCCCTTCACAAATTCTGCTAACTACTAAGACAAGAGACTGCTACATAAACTGTCTTAGAATTTCCCAGAAGTGAGTTTGACCATAAACATCTCTAATTATTATTTATTTCTACCAGAATAATTTTTAAATTATTTTTTAAAACCAGTCATTTATATAACAATTTGAGCATTTCCCAATATCTCTAAATCTTGAGGGAATACCTGATATCTGTCTATTCAAACATTTTTCACTCGTATAACTAAAAGATTGCATGCCTTCTATAGCATCAGTAAGGTATACTATCTAAATATAGTTTTACACTTAAATCAACCTTTTTCAAAAACTTGTTTTGCAGACCACACAATAAGTTTTATATTTAAAGCAAGTTTCAAGTGTTGTGTATGAAAAGTGCTCTTTAACCCCAAAGCAGGGATCAAACTCGATTTCATTGCGGACCACATCAGGGTTGCATTTGACCTGGGGGGGGGGAGGGCTGGGGGGGGCATGACCAGCTTGATGTCACTCATGTCAGTGGCACCTGTGGTGACCCTAGCACTTTGCTAGTGAAAATGGGCACCCAAGGTCTGTTTTGACTGCAATGACCTCCTGCAACCCTCTGCCAGCAAAAAGGAAGCTGGGGAGTACCGCCCATGTCTCTTGTGAGCTCCATTTTCAGTTGCAATGGCCTCCTGCAACCTCTGTCAGTGAAAATGGAGCTCAGGAGTGCCACATGCAGCCCTCCCAAGCTCCGTTTTTGCTGGCAGAGGCACTGTGGGCCAGTCTTTCACTTTTTCCAGGGTGGCCCCATGGGCCAGATCTAACCACCCCATGGTCTGGATTCAGTCCCCGGCCCTTATGTTTGCCACCCCTGCCATAAAGATAGTTGCAAAATTAATTTCTGAAATCATTTTTACTAATTGCTAATGTCCTGAATTTTAGGTATTTGTTTAATTTGATCCATTTTCTGTCTTTCTTGTTTTATACTGGCTATGAAAGATACATACCAGGGCCTCGTTCTCTTTCTTCACCCTGCTAATTGCAGCTAAAATGCCTCCTTTCCCACCAGTTAATGCTTTGAGCATCATAGGTGCTTCCGCTTTAGCCATAAGGAGAGCTAGACCCTTTACAGATGGTGCTGGTGGTCCAGTAGGTTTTCCTGCTTTCTTCAAAAGTGCTCTAAATTGTAGAAAAAGAAGAGGGTGGGGAAAAATCATCAAATATAGCATCAAATGCTTCTTAATGATTATTCTAATCTCCGTTAAGTCTTCCAATCCTATTTTCCTAATTAGTCAATGAAATGCAGCAACTTCTGCTGGACACTTGGGACTCATCTTATGCCCTATCTTTGTTTCCATTATTTTTAACATTACATTTTTTTATTTTATCTCTCCCTTGTTTCCAAGTCAAGAGTACCGTATATGGTTGTCTTCTCCTTTTTCCATTGTCAGTTGTTATCATGACAGTTCATTGCCCAGTTAGCTGGATGGTTGAGACTGGATTGGGCATGTTTGCCTACTTATCAACTCCTTCCTAAGGACCAAGGATAGAGAGGTATTTCTTTTTCATGGTGTCAAAGTTATCACCACAGGATGTCAAGCTATTCCAGATGAAGCTGACTTTTGCAATTGATCGATGGAGATTTTGGCAATGCCGATCGTATTCAAGTGGTGTTCCAGACATTTTGGAATTGTAGCCAAGAGTACCTATTACTATTGGGATTATCTTTGCTTTCTTGTCCCATTGTCATTCTATTTTTATTTGTGGGTCTTTATGTTTTATTATCTTTTCCAGTTCTTTCTTTTCTACTTTGCTGTTGCCAGGTACTAGTATATTCATTATCCAGACTTTTTTGGTCTTTATTTTTGACAATTGTTAAGTGTGGGATATTATGTGCCAGGTGCTTCTTGGTTGGAATTCTAAAGTCCCAGAGCTTTTTATCATCTTCATTTTCTTTCTCTGTTTTGTGGTTCCACCCAGTTCTTGGTTATAGGCAAACAGGATTTCTTGTAGATCTTCCAATGCACAATTGTTTTTATTATTGTTATTATTTAAATGAACAATTCTGTTTTGCCTGTGCATGGGTAATTTCCATCTCAGTTGACAAAAAAAATCCCACACATTCAGTACCTAATTGTAATATTACTCAGAATATAATGCTACTTTGCAGTAAGAATCTCTAAGTAGCCCCATGTAGTGTTCACATAAAACAGTAACTTTTAAACCTTTTGTTTAGAATGATGTTTTTTTTTAACTTGGCAACATTAAGATATACAGACTTCAACTCTCAGAATTTCCCAGTCAGCATTTTGGCTGTGGAATTTTGGGAGTTGGATTTAGGATTTAGATTGGATTTATTACATTTATATGCCGCCCTTTTCCCCGAAGGGGTTGAAGTCTACCCATCTTTATTAACTTTGAAGAACTTGGTTTAGACCTATAGTTTTTAACATATTAATCTTGAATTGTTTCTCTTCCAGCACTAATCATGCTTCTCCTTTAAAATACTGCAACTATAATACTAACATTATGGCTAAGATATACCATAGTAATGTATCAAAACACTTATCACAGCAACAATTTTTCTATTCATAGACATAAAAAACACATACTTTCCCTTCTTTCTCAAGTGCCTTTCAGATTCAGGATAGTGCACAAGGATTTCATTCAGTGTCTTCTTATCAAGAATAAAAAGATTGGCAAATCCATAAGCAATCACATTTGCAGTTCGCCGATTTCCTCCACTGGCTGCTAATAGGCTGAAAGACAAAAGAAACAGGCATACCTCTGTTTATAGTTAGCCATCCTGTAACAACTTTTCCTATACTTTGAATATTTATCTTTATCAGTATTTGACTGGGGGGGGGGATTTATGCCTGTTATGGATTTTATTTATTTATTTAATTTATTTATTATTATATGCACTCTTTCTATTAGTTTTATTTATTTTTGTATTTTTTTTGAGTTTGCAGTTTATTGTTTTGAATAAAATAAAAATAAAAAATTGTGACACAAATGCTATATCCTCCAATGGGATCTTCTCTGTTCCAATTCTCTCTGATGTTCTTCACATGAGCAACTCACCAGGGTTTAACTTGAGCTATTTCTAGCTTTGAATTTAGCATTGAATGGCGACAGTGGTGAGATTCAGCCAGTTTGCACCACTTCGGGAGAACCAGTTGTTAACTTTCTGAGCAGTTTGGTGAACTGGTTGTTGGAAGAAATGATTAAGGCAGAGAACCGGTTGTTAAATTATTTGAATCCCACCACTGAATGGTGGGAAGCAGAAGGCTAGCATTCTTTGGAGCAGACAATCTTTTTGGGAGGTGAACTACCACTTTCAGCCGCAACCAATAGTTGGTAGGAAACTACTTTCTGTCTGTTTTGTTTGAATGAAATGAAATTAATACATTATAAATTATCCATCATTCAAGCAAAGCACCATATGAGACATGCATAGTAAGAGGGAAAAGGTAATTGCATTCAGAGAAGCCAAGAGTTACTAATGTCCCCTTTCCTTAATCTATGAGTTATTCATATAAATCAGGACTATTCAGAGTTCACTTTTGTTAGTACAATATTAGAGTGAACAAAATCATTTTTTGAAAGTATTAGATCAAGCTTGAATTATTTGTGATCATAAATCTAAACTAATCCCGATAGTTTTTTTTATTCTTGCATGTGAAAACACTTTACATGAAAGACAATTTATGTTTAGCCTATTGGGAAGGCATCACAATCTGGTCTCATTAAGATAAGACATTTGAAAGAAGGTAAAAGGGATAAGATAATTGGAATTAAAGTATATCATTGTGAATAAAAACCTATTACTGGTCTCTAATTACCTTCTTGGTATATTGTTCGAATTTATATGCCACTTTCATTTTTTTTATTGAAAAATAAAATAAAACAAGTCCAAACTAGCTTTATCCACATTAATGCTGTCAGATACACTGGAATTCTCAATAAGATAGCCTGGGAATTTTTGGCTGGGAATTATTTCAACAGAATTGGAAGCACTATCTTTAACTTAAAATTTACAGGAAGGGCCCTAGCCAGTGATAGATAATATGCTCTGAGGGAGATGGGTAGTTTAAAAATATGAAATATATATACATGCTTGGAATCTGTTACCTGCGTGCTAACTCTCAAGAAGAAAAAGATTTCTGCACAAGAATTGGGGAGCCACTGCCAAACAAAATGCTATTGAACCCCTCTATTATTATGACAGATGCAATAGCCATTGAAAAGGATTTTTATGGTTTTGTATGCCACCCAGAGATTAGGTAGCTCTGCTAAATTTAAATAAATAAAATAAATAAATAAAACTAAATAGATAAGAAAAATCATATTATATTATGTTCCAGCTGTTCTGTATAAAGCTAGAACTAGTGCAAACAAGTCAGAGTCCATGCAAATGTATATATTCATATATATTCCTATATATATATTTGTATATATTCCTATACAAAATAAAAAGGGATATGTTTACTGAAGTTATATATTGATGAAATGTTACTTCAAATATGACTGGGGACATTCTTTTATAGTCTTTTACACACTATAAACGTACAGGGACAATTTACAGCCTGATCTGATTTCTACTGGTCTAGTAATATTAGAAAACCTTTTCTGACTCATTCATAATGCTGAGTGTTATTAGAAAAAAAAACTTAGAGCTTCACCATAACATTAAGTGCCAAATGGTGTGTGTGTGTGTGTGTGTGTGTGTGTATGTGTGTATATAATTTGATTAGAATGAGATGAAATGTTCAGGGAAGTAAAAACATGTGCAAGGATTAAGTTAATTCACTTTCACATTTTGCATACTATTCCTTTATAATTCTCGTTCTTAAAGTTATGATAACTTTTGAGGTTAATAAGGATAGTGAGATGATTACAAGGGGATGAAGTGTGCTGTATTTCACAGAATTAGTGCATAGGTTTTCAGATGTCATCATCTTCTCAACATATCAGTTGCTTCTCAGAACATTTCTGCAGTGTTCCGAGTAATATTTGGCTGGTTAGCTTGACAGAGGCAAGGACCTTTAGTTTCTCCAATAACTCCACCCCTTATGCTATTGAACACACAGAACAAATTAGCTAGGTCAAAATGGAAAAAGATGGTGGAAGATGTGGCTTACAGATTAAAGACAGGAGGAATTCAGTCAAGAACTTTATATCTTGGTTCCCGTCAGACAATATGGAGAAACTCTCGTGTGCACTGATCTGTGATGGAAGAAACATTTCCTCTCTGGAAATGATATTCATATAATAATTTATTAAAATAGCTATTTGTTTAGCTCTCTGAAAAAAATCACAAGATGAACAAAGAAGAATACCTGATTTCTCCAAACACAGCTCCAGCTTTCAAGGTGACTAGGACTTTAGTGCCATCAGGACCTCCAAGTACTTGAACTCCACCATGTTTAATGATATACATTTCTCTACCAATTTCTCCCTAAATGCACATGACGGGGCAAAAAACATATCAGGAATCATATCCAATTATGTTGGATGCTATCTGAAGAAGAATCAGAGTTAAACATAAAATCCCATTTTCAACTGGTGAACTTCCCACAAACTGAATTCCTTCTCTCCACAGCAATGTTTTTCAAACTTGGGAACTTTAAGATGTGAGGGATTCAACTTCTAGAATCATGCTGGCTGCGGAATTCTGGGAGTTGAAGTCCACATGTCCTAAAGTTCCCAAAGTTGAGAAACAGTGTTCCACAGAATTGGCTACTGAAACAACTTTCTTCTATGTGGTAAGACCATTCATCTTTTCCCAAAGTTTATATGTATTATTATTCATTATAATTTTAGATGAGGACTGAGAGTGTTCTGGACTTCTAAATTGGATTACCTATGGTAAACTATAGAGTACAATATCACCTTAATTTTCTTGGACAGCTAAGCAGCTTTCAGTATCTTTGACCAATTTAGAACTGTTGAACCTAGAAGACATTGTACTGCAATGAACCTAAACTTTTTTCTATAAGAAGTAGATACTTCTACTTCTAATAGGTACCTGGTTTAGTTAGTATTACTTTGTAATCAATTTTGAGCATGTTTTTAGTGAGTTGGTCTTTATTTTTCTTCTTCTGCTAGCCTGTGTTATAAATTTAATGTTATAACTTGCTTTCCTGAAGACTCATGTATGAGATTTTTTTAAAATGTTAATTTAATTATAGTGGGAAATGAAGAATTGTTTACATATGCAGTAATTATTAGGGCTATTATGTCTGGATTGCAAAAACATGGATAGCTGTTAGAGATGGAAAACTCACTCTTTACTGGTATCTAATATGGACTTTTGCAGATCAGTTAGGAGATCAGTTCAAAACAAAGCTAATGCTTACACTGTAGAAAGAGATGTGAAACTGAGTAGGAGGTACATTTCATTCTTTTCAGCACTAGCTTTTTATGCCATATGGAAAAATTGATGGCTCTGAAGCTTAAGATTTGTATCTTGGCTTCAAGTCTAAACATGGATTGCCTAAAGAAATTCTCTGTCTTAAGAAATGTGAATTAATTTGATATCCCCCTTTTTTGCAATTTCTTGTTAACTAGGAAGATTAACCTTCATGGAGTTTATTCTAATAGAGTGAATCAACTTTTTCCTAATAGATGGAAGTCTGCAGTAAATATCTATTTAAATTCACCTTCTTTCAGTCTTCAAAGCAAGAACAGGAATAACAAAGCAGACAAATGAAACAATGCACACTCAAAAGTAAATCAGCATTTTAAGTATTTTCCTAATGATCATTTGCATAATTTCAAAGGGGAAATCAAGAATAATCAACCAACCAAAGCATCTGCTGTTTCTTGCATATTTACCAGCTCATTTGTGAGTTGATTAGCATTCAAATGAAGCCAATTATACCTGGACAAATAAAACTGAAAATTCTAAGCTTGTGTGATATATATATATATATTCCAATCAAGGTAATTGAGTGCGCTATAAAAGAAAAATAGCATACAACTGGGACATATCTATCATATATATAGTTAGGATGGTCCAGTGACTTGAACATTCCTTTAGTGCCCAATGGATTTATATGTTTAACATATGTATTATGCTCTGTAAATAGCAGCTATGGAATACCTGTGAATTGGGACTCTACCACGTTGGCTTAGAAATTATAATTTTTTTTTCTAATATGCTAGCATCCCAATAAAAATTATCTTCCCAAAGTTGCTATTTGCTCTTGGAAATATGCTTCCATTGGCATCAATTGAAGCTTCTTCTTTGTGCCAAGCAGGTGAACAGTATTTTTTCATGGAACCAGAGCCAGAGTTAGGAAACTACTGACCTTGAGCTACTGAACACATGAATATCAATGCTGATTATTCTTGGCAGAACACAGCATATCTGTATCTCAATTTTTTTTTTTTTTCAGATGGCAAGTGACAAAGTTTTATAACTCAGCCTCATATGTCCTCCTGGGTATTATGGAGTATTTTTGTGCAAATTGTGGCTTCAATATTTCACTTCTAATGACATGTACCAATATATAATTCATATTTAAATACTAAACATTCATATTCTTTTTAAAATTATCCTATATTTTCTGGACAAAGTAAGAAATCTGAGAACATATGTGATGATCATGCTCTGTATTATATACAGTATATATGGTATGTAATTTTAATGTTAATTTTATTCGACATTCATTTTTGATCTACAGCAGAACTCCTTATTAGTTTTTTATTTTTTTAAAACAAATAGATTGCATCACCTTTTTGCACACATAGTCACCAGGTAAATACACAATGGATTTCAATCTCAGCAACATGTCGCATATCATTTGGGATTCACATTCCTGTTTAAAAGGAAAGACAAACCTCTTTCAGGAATATATTTAAGTGAAATCTTATCAGCAAAATTAAACAGTGGGCAGCTTCTGGTGGGGAATTTTGGTGAGCTAATGTTTCTGAAGGAGCAGAGAGGCATCATAACTGAGAACACCTGTTGGAAGATGGATTCTGATTGGAATAATCTCCCTAGATCAAACAGAGATTGTGAGATCTCCATATGCATTCTGGGCAGCTGTTCCTCATGGATAAACGGCAGAAACAGAAAGTTTTTGCAGTCAGATAGGGAGCTGAGCTGCTGGCAGTGCTGGAATCCCATCTATGCTCACAGTTTTAAAAAATATTGAAAGGAGAATTGAAGGAGATGGAAATGGAGTGCTCAGAAGAAACTACACAAAAAAATTGCAAAAGATGCAACAGGAACTGGAAAAAAATGATAATGAAATTGATACCATCTGAGTATTGATCTTTTCAAATTTTTGGCCTAATTATGTATTACAAAAGTTTAACATGAAATATAAATGGAACAAAAGCTCTTCAAAAGAGGAGAAATATAATTGAAAATCTTAAAACAAGATAATTTTCTCACAAACGACTAATATCAAGGGAAAAAAGATGCAAAATATTTGGCCTATAAAACTTTGGCTTTCATTTTTTGTGTGTAGAAAAATTTAAGTTTTTTTCAATGTGATTATTTATGTGGTAATTATTTTATGAGAACCACAGCCAAGCAAGGTAAAGGTAAAACATTGACAACAATTTTACTCTTGTGGTTGTTTTTTGTGAGAATCAAGCTAAATAATGGAGAACAGCTAGGACACATAGAAGCATTGTTGTCCAGTAATTCCAGGTCTTTGCCGCTATTAGATCAAGCTCAGTCACTACTTCCATGTATCTTATGTCTTTCCTATCTTAATCTAAGCCAACATAAAGAAACAGATGTCCATTTATCTAACTGTTGGAAGCAAAGATTGGAATAGGAAGAGTTCAAGGAATAACTGTTTGCTATGTGGTATGAGTTAGTTCCTTTACTGTAATGGCCTCCAACATTTTGGGCACCAGGGACCAGTTTCATGGAGAGAGATTTTTCAGTAGACTGGAGGGCGCATGGTTTTGTGTGCTGCCTGCATCCGGTGGATGGGGCTTCGCTTGTTTGTGCAGCCCAGTTTCTGACATGCCATGGACCAGTGCCTTTCCATGGACTGGGGGTTGGGGACACCTGCTTTACTGAACCTTCTGGATGGATCAGCATCTTACATGATCCTAGTACCATCAGGGTGATGACTCCAATAGCTGCAATATCTCACTTTGATGATCAAATGTATTTGTAGAATCTCTATGGATTGTTCTTATTAAGCCACTGGTAAGAACTTGATGATCCTCACCAACCCCTTAGTAATTGCTGTAATTTGATTATATCTGTTGTAGTACAAACTGAACATGCTTGTTATAATTGTTTGCTATACATTTTTTTGCTAATGTTAATTGTTGCACTACACAAAGTTCTACTGACTTTGAACAAATCGACTTTCCGGACAATAGCAAAATTGACATCAGTAGCAATGTCTAGCTGCATTTTTCCAGGCATCTGCTCCAGTAATTCTGATTCATCTGCAAGACAAAATGATAAAAGGTGGTTTATTCTATTGGTGTATACTGAAAAATGATTCCCCCCCCCCCAGTGATTTGAATGTAGGTTTCAGAAATCCATCATGGCAGGTTGTGTCCAAAATGTCTGTCTGCCTATGCAGAGTTTATTTGACCCTTTTATACAATTTCATCAAGCGGAACAGAGCATAGACAGCAACAGTATTGTTTTTGGTTTACTCCCTCTTTTTTCCCTTGTGAATCCAGAAGGCCATCCCAGCCAAGGTTGAATCTCACATAACTCCCTGATATGGCCTGTCTCTGTTCGGTGAGATCATTGGTTAAAAGAGAAACGGCTACTGAGACCATGGCAGTTTGCTGCGCAGGTCTCTACGTAACCTTACTTCTCATTCCTACATAGAATAATGGCGACTCATCATATCATCTGAACTCAGTTGTTTAAGTGATATTATTCAGTGAATGTTAGCGCCAACTTTCTAATCCTTTTCAATCAAACCAAATGAAACTGGTATTCCCAAAACAGCGGACTCAGGAAAAGGAAACATTTTGAATTTTACCTAGCATTCCTTGTGAATCCCACGTATACTCATACCATGTTCGAATACGATTCTGAACAAGCCATGGAATTGTATAAGTATTCATGTAAGCAACTGTGTCATCCATACAGGCACGATAATAGTTTTCCCCTGCTGTTGCTGCTCCAATAATATCACGCATCTGCAAATATCAGCCATTATCATTATATGTTATATTATAATAGGATCTTGCTAACAAAATTTTAGTTGCAATACAAATTGCTGTCTATGTAGTTTGTACTGGCTTTTCTAAGTTTCCATATTATTTTATCTTAGAATATATTTTAACAGTTTATTAATTCACTAATTGAAAAGAAGGTCATTTAATAAATCGAACAGAGAGATCTGTGATATAGTAGATTATTTTCTATTTTAATTTAGGATTTTCTATTTTGGCAGTATTTATTTCCACCACTTTTCTTTTTGGATTTTAACTTGAAATCTGCATGTGAAGCATATGCACTGCAAGTAAGAGCTCTTTTTCATAACCAAACTAAAATGTTGTTCACCACCCTTTGAACTAGCAGAAAATTATACTGGCCTAAAATTCTTTATCTCTTATGATAATAATGAATAACCCATATTCTTTAAAATCCTTATCCTGCCACAGGCATGGTATCATCCAATTGTGCTGTTCTTATTTATTGTCCACAAGACATCATTCAAGAAAGGCAAGGATCTTAGGAAGAAACTTAAAGTATTTCAACTGCTTTTAGAAGAGACAAGAAGCAGTACCACACAACCTTTGTAAAGATATTGAAGATGGAAACAAATCTGGGAAAACAAAGATCTTGGGACTGACGATGATATTCAAATCTCAATTAGGTATGCTAAGGGATGTCAATAAGTATTTCAAAGAAGATCAATGAGAATGGAAGGAATGTTGTATAGTAGAGAAAACAAAGTCCTAGAAAACTTGGAGGATAATCTATATCAGGCGTGTCCAACTCATGTTGTCACAGTGGCAACATGTGATGTATTGGGACTTTTTCCCCCTTCACTAAGCTGAGCATGGCATGACCAGTGCATAACACATCTGGCCTGTGGGCTGGGAGTTTGACAGCCCTGGTATACACATACAAGAAATCCTAACACTAGAACAGAATAACAATGTTGGAGGGGATCTTGGAGGTCCTACCACTAGAAGATGTTCAGTCTACACTGTGATCATTACCAAGTTGGTAGGCTACAGGAATTGATGGAATATCTATAGTAATATGGCAAATACAGTAACACAGTAATATTTTTGTTTACCTGGCCAATCAAACTGGAGAATACAAAGACACCTGAGAAAAAATTCGTAAGTTGAAAGCATATTTCAAACAAAGTGACTGGTTCTGGTAGTCCACCAATAGTAATCAAAGTGCGAACAGCCCAGTAGTAACATCTTAGATACCTGTAGATATAAAACAATTACTGATATCATTATTTTTCTACAATGGTTGTACTGAATATTAACATTCAGAGTAAGGAATAATGCTTTTTTCCAAAGCAGTTAATCATGGGAATAATAATAATAATAATTAGGTAATGAAGCACAGAGATTTTCACTACTATTTTATCTAGATAAAGAGTAATTAAGAAATTGTGTACCCTGTAAGAGTAGCTGTCTAGTTGTACAAATCGAGCACTAAGCATACAACCAATAATGCAGATATGTTCTAGTCCAGTGATGGCGAACCTTTTCAGCACCGAGTGTCTTGAACATGACCCTGAAGAGGAGCTGCCCAGTTGGCATGCATGCCAGAAAATGAACTTCTGGTTTTTGGCGCGCACATGCACATCGGCCAGCTAGTCTTCTGGTTAATGGCATGCATGCATGCACAACAATCAGCTCATGCTCACACTGGAAAATGGAAGACTAGTTTCCAGAACTGCCGCATGCATAAAGGCCAGCTGATCATTGCATATGCATGCATGCCAGAAACCTGGAAAAGGGTGATGCTGCATGTGCCAGGCAACATGGCTTTGTTTGCCACTTCGAGCAAGCATGCCATAGGTTCACCATCATGGTTCTAGTCAGTTACATGGATGTAGGTTTTTTTGTAGATCAGAATCTAAATTGACCAAGGCAAGAAAGATTATGACTGGATTTATTAGTCAAACTATCATCTCCAAGGCATCAATGGTGACATCAATGGTGAGGTGCGAGCAAGGATGAATGTAGCCTGGACCCGTTGTTGAGAACTCATATGAATGCCAACCTGTCTAAGACAATCATCCACCCTGTTGCACTCTATGGCACTGAATGCTGGGCAGCAACAACAGGAACCAAAGCTATCTCCATGCCATGGAAATGTAAATGCTCCATTGGATATTGGGCATCCCCCTTCTGGACCACATCACAAATGATACCACATTTTGTTGTGGCACCAATTATAGAGAAGATGAGAGAAGGGCGACTCCACTGGTATGGACATCGCCAGAGAGCAGCATCTTCCACCATAGCCAAGACTGCCTACTAACTAGAAGTCAATGGCTGGCAACCTGGCGTCCAAAACAGAGATGGCAAGACACCATCAACATAGATATGCAAGCCGCTGGCCTGCACCCTGGAGATGCAGCTGACCATGCAAAGTGGCACTCAATGATGCTAAAGCGGACCCTGCACCTGCGGGAATACGCTAGGAAGAAGATTTATTAAGCCAAACTAAGCCATGCTTTTAAATTGGCTTCTAAGCTGGGCTTCCAGATTTGTTTCAAATCAACCTGCATTCTTCTGGATAAGCTCTTAGGAAATTGCCCAAGTAACACTGTGACTGAGCTCACAGAGCCAAAGTTTGCTTTAATCATAGCTTGTTAAATCAATACTGCAACATGCTAAACCATAAACTTTAAATTTACTAATCATACTGAGTTCACATAATCAAAGAAACGATGCTATTGGTTTGTGTGCTGTGTGAATGTTGCCAATGTGATTGCCATCTTTAAATACCTGCAGAATAGCCAAGTAAACAATGGAGCAATGTGTATGTAACATAAAATGTATATCACACACCGTTTGCAGTGTTAGTTGACTGAATTTAATGTTTCTGTTCCTGGAAAAGCAGATGGGAAGAACGAGACAAAACAATAAATGATAGAAAAAACACCTCGTTCATGTAGCACAAAATACAGTGGGCCTGTCTGTGTCATAAACTAGCCAATAGGGCAGGTGCTTTGTCAGAGAAGACACAACTCCTGCTTCCCACAAGATAATTTCCTAATAGAAGGGAAAGTCCATGTTGTCCTTGCTAGATGTGATGGGATGAACAAAGGCTATGAGGCAGATGGTCCTGCAAGTACCTGAACCCGTGTGTGTGGAGCTTTATATGTTGCGAGTATGTTATGACCAGCAGCTTGAATTGCACCCAGATGCTCGCTGGTAACCACTATAGCTCAAGAGTCAGAGGTACCATGTGAGTGTGTAGCAAAGTGCCCAAACTTCCTACCCTGCTGCATTCTGGACCAGCTGTAGCTTCAAGAGTAACCAAATGT
The DNA here is from genome assembly GCF_051295495.1 of Thamnophis sirtalis. Lineage (NCBI taxonomy): Eukaryota > Metazoa > Chordata > Lepidosauria > Squamata > Natricidae > Thamnophis > Thamnophis sirtalis. The sequence goes on along the minus strand of NW_028261382.1, from coordinate 128,654,490 downwards.
AGAATGTATTATAGTAATCAAGTCAGCTAGCAACTAATACATGAGTTATTGTGAGTAGGGCATCCCAATACAGAAACAGATTTTAATTTAATTTAATGCCACTCATCTCACAAATGTTGAAATGTCATCTCACAAATTTTATAGTGTAAAATACACAATATCAAAATAAAAACTCATAGCAGATGAGCATCACAAAAACAACTGCCGACAAACCCAAGAGACAGGCTACATCGCATACTTAGGACTCCAGGTCTGGTTAGAAAGCCTTGGTTTGGGGCCTTGTAACAAGCCAACAAGATCAGGGCTAGTCTAATCTCAGGTGGCATGGTGTTCCATAAGGTAGGCATCATGGCAGAAATGGTTTCTTCCAAGCCCTACACTCCTTAGTCAATAGCACCTGCCAATCTAGGTTGTAAAAAGGTTCTCTAGTCTAAGGTGACCAGATTTTCAGATTGGTAAAGAGGGACACCATTGACCGGGGGGGGGGGAGGCTTGATTAAAAATTTTATTTTTTGTCAAAAGGTCACCCCAGGACACTGAAACCAGCATAAATACAAGTCTGTTGCCAAAGAAAATTTTGATCACGTGACCATGAGGATGCTGCAACGGTCGCTAAGTGTGAAGCCTCTTGCTTATCTACCTTCACCTTATCCGTCTTCTGCTCTTTCCCTCTCTTCCTTCCTTTCTCCTTCCATCATTTCCTTTCCTCACTCACTCCCTTCCTCCTTTTTTCTCTTCCTTCCTCCTTCCATTCTTTCAGCTTCATTTCTTTTGCCTATCTACCTTCTCTGTCTTTCTGCTCTTTCCATTTCTCCCTTCCTCTTCGCTTCTGTTCCTTTCTCCTTCCCTCCTTTCCTATTTCTTGCTTCTTCCTTCCTTCTGCCTATCTACCTTCACCTTCTCTGTCTTTCTGCTCTTTCCCTGTCTTCCCCTTTCCTCCCTCCTTCCCTTCTTTCCTTTCTAGTTCCATCCTTTCTTCTTTCCTCTCTCCCTCTTTTTTTCCCTTCCTTCCCCCTTCCTCTTGCCTATCAACTTCATCCTCTTTGTCTTTCTGCTCTTTCCCTCTCTTCCCCTTTTCTTCCTACCTCCTTCCTTCTCCCTCCCTTCTTCTTTTTCTTCCTTTCTTCTTCCATCTTCCTCCTTCTCCTTCCATTCTTTCTCCTTCCATCCATCTTTCTCCTTCCATCTTCTCCCCCCTCCCTTCTTCTTTTCCTCCCCCCTCCCTCCTTCCTTCCTCTCCTTCCCTTTCTCGCACACAGGAAGGGGAGGGGGGCTATCTAGTCGCTTTCACAGCATAATTTCTTTATCTAACTTTTAAAAAACAGTGTGCAAATCAAACGAGATTTTCGTAACCTGCGAAGCACCAAGTTATATTATGTTGTTACAAATTCGCAGGTACTCCATTCTTTCTGATAGGGAACTACATTTCCCAAGATGCCTCAGGTCCTCAAAGCGCTGAACGCAGTTTTGCAATTGACTCCAGCGAAGCCCGGTAGCCGCCGGCTGGGGTGGTTGTCAGGGCGCTGCGGAGCGGACGCGCCGTTTGTTACTGCTTCCAGCAATCAAGACGGACAAGGGAAGCGACTGAAACGGACGCTGGCCGCAGGAGAGCGAGGCTGCTGCCAGCCGTTTCACCTCGCGCAGAGAATTTCCACTGGGTCCCGGGCGGCACAAGCCCGGGAAGTGAATGGAAGTTTTCTGCGTGACTGAAACAGAAGCCGCGGCAGGAGAGCGAGGCTGCTGCCGGCAGTTTCACCTCACGCAGAGAATTTCCACTGGGTCCCGGGGCTTCTGCCGGGCGGCACAAGCCCGGGAAGCGAATGGAAGTTTTCTGCGCGACTGAAACAGAAGTCGCGGCAGGAGAGCGAGGCTGCTGCCGGCGTTTTCACCTCGCGCAGCGAATTTCCACTGGGTCCCGGGCGGCACAAGCCCGGGAAGCGAATGGAAGTTTTCTGCGCGACTGAAACAGAAGCCGCGGCAGGAGAGCGAGGCTGCTGCCAGCCGTTTCACCTCGCGCAGAGAATTTCCACTGGGTCCCGGGGCTTCTGCCGGGTGGCACAAGCCCGGGAAGCGAATGGAAGTTTTCTGCGCGACTGAAACAAAAGCCGCGGCAGGAGAGCGAGGCTGCTGCCAGCCGTTTCACCTCGCGCAGAGAATTTCCACTGGGTCCCGGGGCTTCTGCCGGGTGGCACAAGCCCGGGAAGCGAATGGAAGTTTTCTGCGCGACTGAAACAGAAGCCGCGGCAGGAGAGCGAGGCTGCTGCCGGCCGTTTCACCTCGCGCAGAGAATTTCCACTGGGTCCCGGGCGGCACAAGCCCGGGAAGCGAATGGAAGTTTTCTGCGCGACTGAAACAGAAGCCGCGGCAGGAGAGCGAGGCTGCTGCCAGCCGTTTCACCTCGCACAGAGAATTTCCACTGGGTCCCGGGGCTTCTGCCGGGTGGCACAAGCCCGGGAAGCGAATGGAAGTTTTCTGCGCGACTGAAACAGAAGCCGCGGCAGGAGAGCGAGGCTGCTGCCAGCCGTTTCACCTCGCGCAGCGAATTTCCACTGGGTCCCGGGCGGCACAAGCCCGGGAAGCGAATGGAAGTTTTCTGCGCGACTGAAACAGAAGCCGCGGCAGGAGAGCGAGGCTGCTGCCGGCCGTTTCACCTCGCGCAGCGAATTTCCACTGGGTCCCGGGGCTTCTGCCGGGTGGCGGGAGCCCCGGAAGCGAGTGGAAGTTATCTTGATGACTGAAACGGACTCCAAACGGACTCCACAGCAGGAGAGCGAGGGAGCAGCCGCCCGAGAACTTCCACTCGGTTCCAGAGCTTTGCTGCCCATGCCAGCGCAGCACAGGGGCTGGCTGTGAACTCCGCAAAGGGGGAGAAGGAGGGCTGTCTCCTCCCCCCAGCGCCTCCCGATTCCCACCGGTACCAAATCATAACATGAACATGATTTACTCACCAGTGAGTAAGTGCAGCTGCAACCCCAAAACAAAGACGAAATGAAATGGGAGACTCGCGCAGACGTGCTCAGCTAAGGAGTCCAGCCAATCAGTGAGCTGGTTGGGATGGAAAATTTTCAGCACGTGGCGTGCTGAAAATTTTCCATCCCAGCCAGCTCACTGATTGGCTGGAGTCCAGGCCAATCCAATCAGCGGCAGGCTGGGCTGGCTTAAATTTGTAGGAGGTAAAAGGCTAAAAGCACGCTTTTTTTGGCGCTCGCCGCTCCCGCCCATCAGCTGCTAGCTTGCTGGGCTGGCTCATCTGGTAGGATAGAGAACAGAACGATGAGCCAGCCCAGCAAGCTAGCAGCTGATGGGCGGGAGCTGCGAGCGCCAAAAAAAGCGTGCTTTTTAAAAAAGCGTGCGGGACGCGGGAAAATGCATTGGAAAGCGGGGGTGTCCCGCCAAAAGCGGGACGTCTGGTCACCTTACTCTAGTCATATCTATTACCTGATAAATTAGAAGCAGATGTGAATGCAGAAAGCCCCCCAAATTATGTTTGAGGAGTTACTACCCAATTCAGAGATAAAAATTGCAAATCTCTGGATCCAGGGGGCTTCAGAATTCTACTACTTCTCTGTAGATTGCAACCTGGGGTAGTTTTAGACTTCCCCAGGTTGCAATCTAGCAAATCTAATTGTGCTTTATTTCTCACTTCCCAGTCCTCTCTTATATTCCTGTGAAATAAGCTTCCTGAAACTAAGGAAGTGTTTATCTGAGCTGTTTGCTCCCTTCCTCAGATTGTTTTGGGCTTGAGTCGTGCTGCTCACTGTGTCACTGTGAGAATGGATCTTGCTTATCGCTGTCAAGGTCATCTTTTCTATTCTCTGCAAAATGGCACCCTGTGTGCTTATATTACTGGAGTGTTCCCACAGGGTGTTGTGCAAGCATGATTTCTAAGCTCTCCAATTCTTCAGTTGGGGGCTCTGCATTTTGTGTGCTTTTACCTACTTTTCAGAATAGTTTTACTTACTGCAGATGTCTGACATTTGTAGACAGTAGGACACAGGGCTTGAGATTTAAGCTGTCTTTGGACATTTCCATAGTAACTATTCACTTTCTTAGAAATATATACTTCAGAGCATGTTATCTTCACTTCATCACACCCACCCATTCGTTTTAGTTTTCCTTCTGTGAATTTATGTATGATATGGCATCTCTTCCCTAGTCACTTCAAGCAGTCAATTATAATAAATACTGTTATCTTCCACAGACATTATCTTTTTTAAGAACATGTTTGCATATGACCTTCACTGTAAGTAAAGAAATGGTGGAATTAGATCCTATAAAGCCTCTTAAAAGGAAAGATATTGTCTCTTATGATCTGAATGATGCATTATTTATTGCATTTAGACTTCTTTGATCTTTTCCAAGTGGTAATTTTCTTATCACTTTACACAATGAGTCAGTTTAATTTATGAAGCCATGTGATGGCTAAATGATTGAGGAAAGAGATGAAATCATTAACATTCACTGATAAAATGAACCGGATGCTAACATTCACTGTACCAGTCTTCCATATAATAAGCACATTTTACTGCTGTTAAAACTGGAGCAAAAGGTTACCAGTGGAAACGTTTATGAATGTTTAGCATTTAATTAGGATGACAGGGGAAATGTAACATAAAACCACTTGCATGTTTCCTTCGCCATCATACACCCATTTGGTACTACCAAGTCCTTGATAGGTTGAAGCCCAGTAATATATGCATGCATTAATATGCAAGACAAACAACAAATATCCAATAGTTCGAATGACCCTGTGAAAGAAAGAAAGACCCAAAGTTTATGTAAGTTCTGAGATGCATTTTTTTTTCTGGGTTTGCTTTTTCTTAGGAAATTTTGATTTTGGTCAATAGTAACACTGACACCCACCCAATATTAACAGGATTTAAAAAAGCTACTAATATATTTTACTCTTTTGAAATTCAATTCCTATTTAACTGGTCTAGGGACACTAGTGAATTATGTTTCCAGGAGGATAACACAGCTGGCTAATTAAATTTACATTGGATATTTGGAAATAAACATTTGTTTTCGTGAAATAATATTTGGTGGAAGCTGTTGATGTTAAAATCAGAAATCCTCAGACTAGAGAGATTTGAAATGAAAACATATTCTCGTTGCCTCCCAAGGACATTGTTTATTGAGAGGCAGTCTGGTCTGATGGTTAGGGTACCAGGCTAGAAAACGGGAAACTATGAGTTCAAGTCCTGCCTTAGCCATGAAAGCTGGATGTCTTTGGGCCAGTCATTCTCTCTCAGCCCAACACAACTCACAGGCTTGTTGTTGTGGGAAAATAGGAGGAAAATGATGTGGCTTGCTGCTTTTTGCTATTTGTAAAAATAATAAATAAATTAGATAAATTGTAAAGCCCCACGTGGTTGACAAATTCAAGCAGAAACACTGATTTCAAAAAGGCATATTTAATGTGCTAGCCAGAGCAAAAACATAATCTTGAAGACTGAAAGAGTACCTACCCAGGCAGATTTACAGTAAGTCAATTAAGACAGAGACTCTTTGAAACACTTTTTTTCCATACCTCTAAATCTAGGCTGTGTTGCTGCTTTTCAGTTAAAACTACCTTGACTGTTTTTACAATATCTGGAGTAGTCTATCACAGCAATCAAAATTCTAACAAAGAATCTTTTGCCACAGATACGTGGGAAGAAAAAGGCAATAATTAATACACACACAGACACATCTCTGAATGAACCATAAATCCTTTTGTTGTGTGAAGTAAAGATTCTATCTAGCAAAGTTTTGTCTGAGAGTCTTATGCTAAGACTAGCCAAGCCCAGGTATGAAACCTGACAGATTTTGCTAAGTATTGTAGATTCCATTATATCACACCGGAACTTAATTCTGGTAACATAAATATTGTTCATTTAAATGTCAAAATCTAGATTTCCCACAAGACTCTAGACTTTATAACATGTTCCATGTGATTGCATGAATTGTTCCATTACAGATTGCAGATAAAGCTGCAGAAAACTATAGAAAACTGCATCTTCCCCCTCCTCATCATCATTCCAAAATATTAAAATATTAATGAAGACTATACTATGTGATACTATAACATTGGTGACACATACCTGTAGATGTATGCTTTATCCATTACTGCCTCTAACTTGTCATTGAATTCAAAGAATGTGAGATACTAAATATAAAACAAGAAAAAGTAAAACGACCTCTATAATGCATTTTTCTCATAAATTGCCTACCTGTTCCCTTTTTTATAGGGGAGGTGATGTTTTTTTTCCCCTGATAGCAAATCAGTGTTTTTGACACTGTTGTTTTATTCAGTTAACCAAACTTTCCTGACTAAGTTTTGCTGATTATATTTATTCATGACTTGATTTTTATATAATTAGCTTTTTGAAAGCGAGACAATTGTCTGAATAACTTCTTCTTAAACTTTGCAAATTAAAAAGCATCTTTAATCCATTAATTTGAAATTAAATTAGATAAACAGATCATGAGTCAGGACACCTCTCACCCCAAAAAGTACAGAGTCTAAAAATCATGAATAAGTACTTAATTTGCAGCATTTACATAATGAAATCATCTTACATATATAAATTTACCCTTGACCTCTTCTGTGGATGCTCATGCCTATCTTTCCTGCTGCTTTTTAAATATTTATTTATTCATTTATTTTTAAAGGAAACCGATATACGTATTGCATATATGCAATATCAGTCACAGCTATTATACTTTACATGAATAGTTTTGGGATCCACAGGCATCTTAAGAAAGTAAAAACAGTAAGTAGTTATACCCACATGCATCTTCATTCCCTCCTCAAAACACAAACAGGCAAACATTGAAAATCAAAGATAAAAATATTTGTAGAAGCATTTTGAGACAGAAATTTCACAGCAGCAATTTTGTAAATATCCCCAAAGGGAATAAAATCTAGTCCACATTCCAAATGTACCCATTAGCCTAAAGAAGTGTTTCTCAACCTCTTCAAATTTAAGACGTGTTGACTTCAACTCCCAGAATTCCCTAGTCTGTCCACATATCTTAAAACTGACAGGTTTGAAAAACTCTAATTTAAAAATGTCTTTGTAAATCTAACTGAACACAGTGAGACCTATTTTTAGATAAACTTGTACAATTACATTTATACTGTAAATTTACATTGTAAATTTACATTGCAAATTTACATTAATATTAATTCATAAAATAAATGTCTCCTAGTGTCCAACATTAGTGTATAACATTTTAAAATTCATTCAGAACTGAAAGAAATGAATGAGCTTTTTTCCTCAAAGAAAAATATTTGAAAGATACTAGGAAAGCGTGTGGCATGTTTTCATTTTGAATTGGTCTCATCCCCAGTGTGATCAATGAACCATAAGGAATATGAATTTTATCCCAGGATTAAGAGTAATAATAGATAATCTCTTCTTACCTTCATTATCCTGTTTACTCTAAATATTGCACTGATTCCAAATATAACGTATAAAACATCAAATGGAATTACTGAAAATACATCAAGCTGGTGAAGCAAACAATTCAGTTAGTCTTGCTTAAATTAATATTAATCTAATACTTGTATTAAAAGTTACTCAAAGTTTTGATTATTAGGGGGAAAATGTTATGATAAAGGATACAGTCAAATAAAGGAGGGATAATGATAACAACATATGTATGTATGTATGTATGTATGTATGTATGTATGTATGTATGATACAACATAAGGAAATTGGATGTAAATTGTAAACAGTGATTTGGAAAGGAAGATTAGAAATTTTTGTTACTAAATATTATGGATGTTTAGCTAGAATAGGCCATAAGGATTCAGTGTTATTGGAGGATTTTAGAAATAGCAAATGAAATGCCAGTATGTGATTATGTTTTAAATCTTAATATATTTTATGATGAAGGATGTTTAAACAATTATAGTCAAATGAAAATGGAGGTATGATGATGGTAATATGTATAAATATATCTGACAAAATACTTGAGTTAATATGAATTATGGTTGATGACTGTGGAAGAGATGCACGAAAGTCTTTTGTAACAAACTGATACACTTTCTACAGTTTGTAAAGAAGGGGGATTCTTTGTGTTGTGTTTGTTTTGAAAATAAAAAATAATAATAAAAAAAAGTTACTCAAAGTTAATTTGGAGTTTTGAGTTCTGAATATTTGTCAGAATTGTCAGTGTCTAATTGAGAAGCAAAGTAAGAAGAATAAATTATTCTCATTATTCCTTGTTTCTACTGAAAATATTTACAATTTTACACAGCTGGGGAACTTCTAGTTTTGACCTCTAATCTAATGGTTGCTAAGAAAACAACCACATCAATAATGATGCTGTGATCTGTTCTTCTTTGCAAGATGTTGACAGAAACATGGGATAATCTATGTTTATAATATTTTAATTTATTGATTTATTTTATTCATTTGTAAAGTTTAGGTACTTCCCATCTCATCTTCACTGACTGAAGTTAGCTTTTCAGCCTATGATTAAAATTTTGCAAAGTATTCTGGGTGGTTTTAATCTATTCCATTTCTAGAGATCAGTGACAGAATAAGGGAATTCTGCATTACATTTGACTGCCATGCTTCCCACTGATATTTCTTAAACTGGCTTCAGAAATTTCACTCAGTATGGCAAACTGGTATTGGGCCCAGGCTGGTACAAGGTCTGGACTATGGCCACTGTTTGGCCATAACCTTACTTTCACCCATGCAGGAAATACAAGCCTCACTAACTGGCTTCTCTATAGACCAGTGATGGCTAACCTTTTTATAAAGATGTTAAAATTGTGTGCGTGTACACTATTGCATGCGTGTGTATGCCCCATCCTCCTGCGCATGCCTGTGCGACCTCCCTACGTATGCATGCACAAACCACCACCACCACCGCACGGGGTGGGGTAGTTTTCGCCTGCCCAGGCTCTGCAGGGTTTCCTGAAGCCAGGGGAGGACAAAAAATGGCCCAACGGCCCAACCAGAAGTTCAGGAATGAACTTCCAGTTGGCCCGTTGGGCCTGTTTTTCATCCTCTATAGGCTCCAAAGGCTTTCCTGAAGCATAGGGAGGGCGAAAACAGCCTCCCTCGACTCTCTGGAAGGCTGAAAATCAGCTGGCCGGTGCACGTATGCGCAACGGAGCTGAGGGCTGCCCTGCTGGCAAATATGGCTCCGCATGCCACCTGTGGCACACATGCCATAGGTTTGCCATCACAGCTATAGACTGTTTCCCCAGTGACTGCCTTTTCATTTAGGGACTGTGTCTCCTTACCACCCCTATATCTTTCCTTCATTTTCCTTTGGAAATTAAGTAGTTAGACAGAATCAGTTGATTCTCAAAATATTTTGATTTTGTTCCCAGCTAATAATTGTTTCATTATTTGTAAATTGTTGGTTTACATATTTTATTTATTGATATATTTTTCTTTTAGTCTTTTTATTTATGTATAGGCATTGATTCCTGACTTTGTAAAAATTTAGATAATTAAAACTTGAAAAACTGTTGTTATTGATTGCTATGTTGAAAAAAGACCAAATATATTAACAATAGTATAGTTTCCCAAAATGAACTAAAGTAACTGTTACTCTGTCAAGTTTACCCAATTTACTCATCTTACTTACCCGAAATTTTAATGAACTTCGGTAGTACTTCTTTATTTCTACTTTATCTGTCTAAAAGTAAAAACAGAAAGAGCAAGACAGTTAAAGTTAAATAATCTCAATAACATATGAGAATTAGTATGTGGAATAGGATCATATCATAATCACTTGCAAAATATATTATATTTATATTATTTAAACACTCCAAAGTTATTTATCTAAAGAATATAGTGCACCCTATGAATAGAAATTTACTAGAGGTACTTTCAAATGTATATGGTGGTGCAGTGGTTAAAAATACATTATTGCAGGCTAATTGATTGCTTACTCCAGGAGTTTGATTCTGAACGGTTCAAGGTTGACTCAGCCTTCCATCCTTCCGAGGTTGGTAAAATGATGACCCAGAGTTTTGGGGCAATATGTTGACTCTGTAAACTGCTTAGCAAGGGCTGTAAAGCACTGTAAAATGATATATAAGTCTAAGTGCTATTGCTATATTGCAGCCCAACAATCAGCTACATCTTAGCTTGGTTGAAAACAATGGATCTTAAATTACAAGTAGTTCTTGACTTACAACAGTTCATTTAGTGACCATTCAAAGTTACAATGACACTGAAAAAAGTGACCTTTCCCTACATGACCGTTGCAGCATCCCCATGATTATGTGATCAAAATTCAGACTCTTGGCAATTGACTCATATTTATGATGGTTGCAGTGTCCCAGGTCATGTGATGATCATTTGTCGCCTTCTGAAAAGCAAAGTCAATGGGGAAGCCAAATTTACTTCATAACCATGTTACTAACTTAATAACTGCAGTGATTCACTCAACAACTGTGGCAGGAAAGATTGTAAAATGGGACAAAACTCACTTAACAAATTGTCTCACTCAGCAACAGACATTTTGGGCTCAGTTATGTATTCACAGGGAGTTCATTTGGTTGCTTTATGCAGTCCCAATTTTTCTCTCAGCACTGACCATATCTAGAACTCCTAAACCTAATTATAGATTTGAAGAAAACTTTGGAAATTATCTAGCTGCCATCTTGTCAGAAATCCTGAGAAAATATTGAGACTAACGCTTATAATTTACGGCATAGATTCCTTCAAATAACAACATTTAGGAATCAGCACATTATTTACACCTAGAAATATGGTGTGATTTCAACTACTATTAAGGCTTTCCCTTGATGCATTACTTGTTCTTAGACTTTGGCCAATATTGCTTTGGAAACATCAGAATCTCTTTCCACAGGTACCTAAGTAGAAAATAACTAATTCAATGTTGCCTCTACTGTTGCTACGTGCCTTTTAATGTTTTAAGCCTATCTTTCTCAGCCTTGGAGATACAGGACATTAAACAGGAGAATATATGTAGTCCATATATTTTGTAAGAATGCTATTAAAGATACTTAAAGAACTAATATATTGAACAAGAGAGAGAGGAAAGATCATATTGCTGAAATACTGTCAGAAGTGGGCTTTTTTCAAAACAAAATTTGGGAATACAAGCTAAAAGAAGAATAGAAGGGTAGGCAAATAAAATTTTCAGGGAGAATAAAATTCATGGTTTTGGATAAGAAATCTTCAGCCTCATTTTAAAGCCATACTTTTTTATTTTGGGTTTTATTATGGGGTTTTTACAGAAAAATGTAATGATTATTGTAATCAATCTTTGCTGGAATCTATTGGTAGTAATTATAGCAGGGATGAGCCATTAGACATAACACTGCTGTACAAATGATTTCGTTTAGAAGCCGGATGGATGTGCTCTCATTAGCATTAGAACTGTCAGCATTGCATCTATTAAGAATGATTAGTTGTTTATTTTTAAGTTGTTCTCCGATGGGAAATGATGCTATCTCCTTATCAGAGAAGTTTAAAGAACTCTAAAAATAAATCTAGTCTTCTTTCACTTGGCAACAGCCTGCTTATAACTGAAGCCTTCCATGGGCATTTTAAAAGAATTGATTGCATGATTGGAACTGTCTTCTTGATTGAAAATGAGCAGGATTGTTCTTGAGTTGATGGGGTTTAAAGGAAGTTGATGAGGTTTAAAGGACTCAATGGCCAAATTGAAGGTTTTACGTTGTAGTCCTGGTTCCTAGCTGTAGGAAAATGCGATTCTAGGCAGTGGCTAGGAGGAAGAGCTGAGACCTTTTCTAGCAAAGACAAATCAGGAAAGAAGATAAGCAGGTGGTAGCAGCCAAGTTAAGATACTACTAAGAAAGGGAAGTGGTGGCTCAGTGGCTAAGATGCTGAGCTTGTTGATCAGAAAGGTCAGCAGTTTGGCGGTTTGAATCCCTAGTGCTGTGTAATGGAGTGAGCTCCAGTTACTTGTCCCAACCTCTGCCAACCTAGCAGTTCCAAAGCATGTAAAAATGCAAGTAGAAAAAATAGGAACCACTTTTTTGGTGGGAAGGTAACAGCGTTCCTTGAGCCTTTGGCATTTAATCATGCCAGCCACATGATCATGGAGATGTCTTTGATGGCTCTTCACTTTTGAAATGGAGCTGAGGACCACCCCCTAGATTCAGGAATGACTAGCACATATGTGTGAGGGAAACCTTTACCTTTAAGAAAGGCAGACTAAGTGATCTATATTAACATTTCTCAACCTCAGCAACATATGGAAGTTTTGATTTCAAATTCCAGAATTCCCCCAGCCAGTTTTAAGAGTCTGTACTTGTTAAAGTTCCTGGGGTTGAGAAACATTGATTTACATTATAGCAATTATGACAATATAATATTTACAATATTATTGTAAAAAAAATGTTGCTATTCAGCAGAAAGTCGCAGGTTAGTTTATTAACAGACTGTGCTTCCTGTTTGTGATGGAATATGCACTTGGAGAAACAGTGGAACAGAGCCTGCATAGCACAGAGCTTTCCCAGTGAGGAGGCACTACATCAGAGAGAAGACCAAACTAAAAGACTATGCAGTCCCAAGCTAGATGAGTAAGTGTGGAGAGGGGGGGGATTCAGGGTAGCCGCATCTTAGAATCTCTCAGAACATATCTATTAGGATCAGTGACGTGCAGTGAGGTTTATGGCTGGTGAGGCACTGACACAGGGGTTTCACAATTTTTTTAGACTTGTGGACTTCAACTCCCAGAATTCCACAGCCAGGCATGCTCAGTTCCGATTTAAAGTGACAGCATTTGTTTTTCTCCTTTGAGAAAATGTTTTCCTTCATTCTTTTTCTTCTCCCTCCCCCTCCTTCCTCCCTCTCTCCCTCCCTCCCCCTCTCTCAAACAGACACATGCACACAGAGAAGTTGGATTTCTCTTTCACTCACTCACTCTCAAACAAACACAAACACAGAAGTTGGATTGGATATATTTTCCAATAGCTTGAAAGCAGCTTCTCTGCCATACCGCCCCCCCCCCCATTCCCCTGCTGCCTTCCGATCCGAGCCTTTGATTGCAGGTGGAGCCATGTTGCCTTTTCAAACTTGTAATCAGTGAAGCTGGGCTTATATACTTTTATCCAGGTGTGTGTGTGTGTGTGTGTGTGTGTGTGTGTGTGTGTGTGTGTTTGAAAAGACAACGTGGCTCTCTGCATGCAATCAAACTTTTTGAATTCCTCCCTCTCCCTCCAACCCACACACGTACCTTTTCCAGCTTTTTCAGAGAGGATTTCAACTCTGCTCTTGCCTGCCATCATGAAAAGAAAAAAAAATGTAAAAGGAAATAGGCATGAGCTGAGGTCAGGCTGAGCTAGTTGCTGCCAGAGCCTCTAAAAAAAACGCCCTCTACCGGAGGCAGGAGAATGACGTACCTCATCTACGTCAGGAATTTTTTGGCTTTTAACCCTTGCTTAACTCTGCTCAAGTGATCATAAAGTCAGACTAGATGAGGCACCTCGTTCTCCTGCCGCCTCCTGTAGAGGGCACTTTTTTAGAGGCTTTTTTAAGCAGTTAAGCACTAAGCAGAATAATCCATGGTGATTCTGGCAGCAACTAGCTCATCCTTTTTTCTTTTACATTTTTTTCTTTTCATGATGACCGTGGTGAGGCTCTGCCTCCCCTGCCTCTCCTGACTGCACGTCCCTGATTAGGATAGAGGGTTATAGATTTGGTATCTAGCAGGTTAGAAGGTTTAGCAAGATTCTGTCCATTAGGTGTAAGCAAATAAAGAATCGGATCTGATTCAATTTACTGTGTCTTCTTTAGGCTTGGACCTAACACTATTGAACTAAAATGGTTACCACAACTAATAATGTTGTGTTAATATTGTAATTCTGATTTTTTTTTAACAAATGGAAAATTGTTCTTGAGTTTGGACTGGGTGTACTCAGTAAAAACACTGGCAGCCTGCATTATGCGTGAAGATAGTTTTTGGACTAACAGGCAGAAATTTTATTTTTCTGCATTGTGACTTTGAGGATTTTATTTTTGAGCATTTAATTCCTGTTGAACACATATAACCCCTCCCCTTTCATATTAGAAAAGTAGATCCTCAGGGTCACTAACAAGTCAGGACTTGCCTATCTACAAGAAATACCAGCACTCTTGGACTTTGGAATTCAAACAGATAAGCACCTGCCATATAACAGACACTACAAACACAGTACTGGTCAATAAGAAAGACGAAATGTCTGCATAGTGGATGTAGTGGTACCCGAAGACAGCAGAATAGAAGGGAATGAACTGGGGAAAATCACAAAATAGAAAGACCTACAAATTGAAATGCAACAACTATGGTAAAACAATGCAAAGATAGTACTAGGGATGGGCTTCAAAATTTTTAGCAAGGGGTTCTCTGTCTTGTTACTGGGTGGGCATGGGCATGGTGGCATGGCCTGTTCAGCCTCCTGCACCAAAGTGTGTGTGAGGGTGCACACTTTTGCTCTCGCCAGGCCCTGGAGGCTTTCTTCCAGCTTCCGGGAGGGCAAAAACGCCCTCCCCAGGCTCCGGAGGCCCTCTGGAGGCCAGAAACGAGCCCATTTCTGGCCTTCCAGAACCATTTTTTTTGCCTCTGCATGGGCCCTGTACTTACCTGCATCCAAAATGGGTCACTTGGGGACTCCTGGCAGGGATGGGTTGGGCGGGGCCAGCCAGGAATTGATTTGGGAGTTCTACAAAATGCACAGAATCTTAGCTAGAGGTTCTCCTTAACCCCTGTGAACCCCCAGCAGCCCACCCTTGGATAGTACCAATAGTAATAGGTGACATCCAATGGTTTTCTGAGTTCTGTTTGTAGCACAAAAGTTCTAACCCCCCAAATAACATTGAACTTGATCACTTGGTGGGCTTTTCAATCTAATATTTTCTGATAAGAAATATCAACCCAGCCCACTAGGCGTCATTTTTTCTTTCCTTTTTTTTAACTTACTATTATATCTCCCCCTCGCACAAATTGTACTCGAGGTTGAAATAACAGGAGATCACAGATGTAGCAGATGTCACTTAAGATGTCTACGGCAATCCAGTATATTATGTTGCTGGATGTTTGAACTGGGAATACTAATCGCAGTGGGATGAACCAGCAGTTCCAGTTATAAGCAGCAGTAACTAAGAATAACCACATTAAATAGCGACGATCTGGAAAAGAAAAATAATATGCTCGCTTAAATTACTGTCATTGGGATTTGGGAATGCATTTCCCCAGAAAAAATAAACGAAGCGCCTAAGGAAAGTTTCATAACTTGCTATGTTTAATTGTAGTCTGAGAAGTGATGCATAGATTATTTATTAGTTAACCTGTATACTGAAGTTATTTTTAGAAGGTTCAACTTCAGTCACTATCTTCAAACAATTAATAGATTCCATGTTTCGGGTCAGAGCTGAAGTTAACAAAGGGAAAACACAATGACTTATCTATACAATAGCACTTGATGTCTGCAAAGATCTTTGTAATGTCCAAAGATAATCATTGAGAATTTCACCATCTCCAGCACTTCCTTGCTCTGGAAAATTGGACTCATACCTGTGAATGCATCTATGGTGTCTGGCAGTTTCAATTTTTTCATATATTCTTTCATGGATCGTTTCTTGACTATAGAACTTGGCTTCTCCTCAGGTTTGCTTTCTTCTTTCTTTTCCTCTTTCTTTTCTTCTTTGGCAGCAGGGGGTGGCGGCTTCTTTTCGGGTGCTAGGTAAGTTTAAGAGTCAAAAAGTTAATACCACTTTCTCAAATGCATCAGATTCACTGAAACTACAGAATTTTATCCTAGATCCTTTATCCTTTTGGTACTCTTTTTACAACTTCCCAAAAAACATTTATTATTGCTTTAGAAAAAGGATCTGGGCAGGATTAATCCCCTTATGAACAGAAATATATTAGAGAAATTGTAGAAGTCTGGACTGACTGAAGAGGCGACAGACTGCTGAGGTGAATTGAACAGCTTTTATTTCAACAGAACAATGCTCAAAGATAACTATGTACAATTTAGCACCCTGCTCTGCTTGACAGCTTTTTATACGGGAGCTGTCAAGCAGAGCAGCCAATGGTAACAGTGTAAAAAGCCCACTTCCAGCCCGGCGCATCTTAGCCAATAGGCGTGAGCTTTTGGTTGCCAGGCTGTCAGTCGTATGTTGAGGACTTGCGGCCAGTCATAAGTCAAGGACTTAAGACCGGTCGCAAGTCGAGAACATTACAGAAATAAAGGTTAGAAAAGGCATCCAAGGTGGAATTTGACTTTTGAAATACAGTGGTCCTTATTTAGTGACCACAATTGGAGCTGAGAACCCAGTTGTTAAAGTGGATGCTAAGTGAAACTACGACTGTGCTTATGGTCTTACTTCAGTTTTTCTTTGCTTTACAGACCTGCAATGGTCATAAATGCGAGGATTGGTCTCAAAGTTACTTTTTCATCCCTGTCATAATTGAAGGGGGTCACTGTTCAAGGCAGTCATTAAATAAAAACTACATGCAACTGTGTCAGGTAGCTTCATGATAAAGGAAGCAGAAGCTTTAGTGCTGTACTCCAAAAGAGTTTTCTGAGTACTGATGTCTAATCAGCTTCTAAGATAAGAATTAAATTATAATGTGTCCTTACATTTTTTAAAGTGTTTATAAAACTTTCTACTGAACATGTGGTCTCTGTGCTATGCGTAAAGACTAATTCTTGAATGTAACACCAACAAAATATTTTAACAAAGAGACTGAACTGGGCGAATAATGCTTCAGGAATAAAAACCCTAAAACATTTAGACAGCATTTTAAAGCTGAGGCTTCTACTTTTTACAAAATTACAAAAATAGATACACTATAATCTCAATTTTCCACTACATATTTTGTGGCTTTTAAATGCAGTTAATTAAATTTTAATTGAACTATAGAATATACTACAGGTATAATTCTTGTTATTTTTTTAAAAAGAGAAAAACATTTATTCTGCCAATTATTATATATGATGAATATTGATGTCAGATAAGATTCACATCTTACTGTGGCTTAATGAATCTGCTAAGTCGTCAACTTGCAACCGATCCTAAAGTCCTTGACTTACGACTGGCCGCAAGTCCTTGACTTACGATTGACAGCCGCAACAGCTCAGTCGCGCCTGATTGGCTAAGGCGCAACTGGCTGAGCACGGGCAGCCTAAGCCTTCCTATTGGTCGCCCTGCTTGACAGCTCTAGTATAAATAGCTGTCAAGCAGGGCGAGGTGCTGAATCTCTGTACATAGTTTGTTGTTGCCGTTCTTCTGAATAAGTAGCTGTTCTCTTACCTCAGCTGCCTCACGCCTCTTCAATTAATAACGAACTTAACAGAATCTATTCAACATATCAAATAGCATTGGAATTGTAAGTAACTAAATAATTAGGATAGTAAATAGGGAGACTTTTTTGATGCACCAAAAGTTATATAATTTTATTTTATTGAAAATAGTCTCTGAATGTCATAACAAGTTGACTGGGCAAAAATATCTCTGGTTTCAGTTATGATTTTAAAAAACATATTTTTTAGAGTTTATGTGATTTTCCAGCTTGAACATTATAACTCTGAGAATCAAAAAATTAACAAAGACAGACAAATTAAAAGACAAACAGTAATGAATAAGCAACTTTCATAACCTTTACCTGGTGCAAACCATACTCATGCAAATAAAGCTAGTTCTTGACTTATGATCCCAACTGAGTCTTAAAATTTCCACTGTAAAGCAATGATGTTGTTAAGTGAATTGTGCCTCATTTTATGAGCTTTTTATGCTACAATTGTTAAGTGAATCATTACATTTGTTAGGGAATCATGTAGTTGGTAAGTGAATTTGGCTTCCTCATTGACTTTGCTGGTTGGAAACTGGTTGGGAAGGTCACAAATGGTGAACACATGACTCCAGGAGAGTAATCCCATCAATAAGGGTCCAAATTTTGATTACGTAATCATGGCGATGGATTGTCTTCTCCCAAAAATATCCTTCTACCCTATGTACTTCCATGTTGTGGGTATTCTTGGAAATAAATTCAGGGTTTCAGGTTGGGATCACGGGCATACTGAAACTTTTGAAGAACACAGTTTCACAGAGTTAAACATTTGTGACCCAGAAAAGTACAGACAGCTCACTATATTCTCACCATATTTCTGTATTGATATTTCTTTGAGGCTGAATAATTAAGACTCTTGTCAAGCATTGGACAAACTATAAAAATAACTTGGTAGATAAAGAGTAACTTCCTGAGTTAGTATTGTACATAACTGACCAGGATAGTACTAATACGCTAAAATTAGCCCAGCTCGAGAACCTGACTCACAGTCCCAACTCATTACTTTCAAGCCACTCATAACACAATGTAAATAAAAAAGGTACAGCTTCCAAAACTTACATGCAGTTGGACTGACTTCTGGTGAAGAGATTACTGGATTAGTCACCTTTTCCTTATAAGTAGCTGTTCTTTCTCGCATTTTTTGGACAATATCTTGCAGCTGTATTTGTGCATATTCATTGATAATGATTTCCGGTGGTTTATTTTCTGGGCTGTTTATGGGGGTGCAAGTGGTAGGGCAATGATTAATATCCTTGAAAAAATATGACTATATCTATATATTTAGATAAAGCTAAAAGTATCTAGTAATAACACAGATGGTTCCTTATCCTGAGAGTGGAATAATTTCATTATTAAAAGAGCAGACACTGCAGAAGTAAAATGTTAGAGATCTTGCTTACTCTATATAGGAAACATATGCTCAAGTGAGACAGCATAGCCTCATCCCTGCCAATAGATTTGTACCTTTGGCTATGCTAAAGAACCAATTTCTCTATACCATAAATTATGTGGACCATTCCTCATTCTTACATAGTTACCGGCAGAAGCCAAAATTCTTTCCTCTCATTATTCAATGTGCAACCTTTCAGCTTTTCTTTTGCATCCAATAAGCCTAAACAGGCCAATTTAAACATTGTATGAAAAAATAATTGGCCACTGATTCAAAGAAAGCACACTTGTCATCAACTGCATTCAAAAGTATCAGTATATCACTATTACATTTGTCTTTTCCTTCTGCTGGTATGCTAGGAACATAAGTCATTAATTGTTTCTCATTGCCAGTGTATAAATCACAAACTGGAAAATTAAGACTGTAATTATGTGTTTGCACATTTGGGTGATTTTTAAAAAGAAATATAAAACGCATTGTACTTCTATTTTTTATTCAATTCATCTTCAAAAATACAGTTTGAATCTTTTATGCTGCCCTAAAACCTGGCTCTCCACATTTCATGGAAATAAAGCTATTAAAATACAATTAAAACAGTTAAAACTATGTCCAGAAAATGTCATATATTTTAATTACTTATTCCAACATCAAATTATTTTTATTATAATATTTTTATAACACATAAATGCAGTGTCATCCTTTATGTGTCTTGTTCATAGGCATGTTAATGCCACTTGATGAAAAATGCTACTATATTATCCTTACCCAAAACCAAGGATACTTGCTTCTCTCAAATATAATTCAGAACAGATTAGAATAACAGAGTTAGAAGGGACCTTGTAGGTCTTCTAACCCAATCCCCAGCTCACACAGAAGACCCTATACCTTTTCTCACAGGTACTTGTCATCTTAAAACCCTCCAGTGATGGAGCATCCACAACTTCTGAAGGCAAGATATTCCACTAGTTGATTGTTCTCACTGTTGAGAACAGTGTCCTTAGTTCTAGGTTGGATCTCTCCTTAATTAGTTTCCATAAAACTTTGGTAAAATCAAGTTTTCATAAAACTTAGTTTCCAGTACTCTGATCATCATTATTCTCATTCACAAAAGAAAGAAAGAAAAGAAATCCAGTCACCACATCTCACTCTTACATATTTGATAAGGTTTCTGTGAGCATAAAATTAAAGGATGAATGTTATATGCATCATCTTGAGCTCTTAAAGGACAGGAGGGATAAAAATCTATTAATCTGCACATTCCTGGAGTAGGTAGAACTGTACTGAAATTTAAAATATTAGAAATAGTGGTTTTAGAAAGGTGCTTTGTTTGACTTGCCTTGCTAAGTATAGCAGCAACGTATTTAGGAATAATTAAAGTAAACATATAACTCACCTCTCCACGCCCCTACAGATAAAATGAGGTCAACTGCAGTGTAATTGGAGAATTGCAAATCTCAATATACACTCTAATTCATTCATTCCCTTTTTGGCATAACACCCTGACTGCTGACCAAGGACTTTCACCTGCAGACCTGATAATTCTGGTCATCTAAAAGGATGCAGATAATACATTCATTAGCTTTACCTTGTTCATACTACCTAGTTCATAATGTCAATAATGCTATTACAATAATAAAATGGGGACAATTTGCATGGCTTCTGGGTCTCTGGTGAGCTAATGTCTATATTCTATAAGCCATTGGTTCTCAAAATGTGGTCTGGGGACTGTCAGGAAGTCTGTGAAGTCAAATATTTTTAAGTGTCTTAGTTTTAATTTCCAATACAGTAAATATCAGTAGATAAAAGCCACATAAACCAAAGCCTTTTTTGGATCCTCAATCATTTTTTTAAAATGTAAAGGGCTCCTGAAAACAAACAATTTAAGGACTGCAGTTATAAGCTACTCTGGGGTTAGACAAGAGGGTGCTCTGCTTCCTTCAATGATACCATCAGCACTCCTTACCTAAATTGTAATAGCAATAGCACTTAGACTTATATACTGCTTCATAGTGCTTTTACAGCCCTCTCTAAGCGGTTTATAGAGTCAGCATATTGCGCCCAACAATCTGGGCGCAATATACCCACCTTGAAAGGATGGAAGGCTGAGTCAGCCTTGAGCCGGTGAGATTTGAACTACCGAATTGTGGCTAGCACTTAGCTGAAGTAGCCTGCAGTCCTGCACTCTAACCACTGCACCACTTCGGCTCTTTTTATTATTATCCATTTTATTATTATCCATTTATTCTATATTCCCTTTAATTTTTTGCAAACATGTATAAGATCTGTGCTAATGAGTCTTGTGGGTCTTTGTGAGTCCTGGTTAGGAGTCCAGTGATCATTGTATTTTTGCTAACTTAATAGAGAAACTAGTTTGGACCTATCTGGTTGCATTGACTTATTTCTTAAGGTGAGTTTTTGTCATCTCAAATGCATGTAATGAATAGGTTAGGAAACCTGCGTATTTTGTGTGTGTGTGTGTGTGTGTGTGTGTGTGTGCATTCGTGCGATTGCTTTATAGGACAACATCCCTATAAAGACCTTTTTCAGTACTGTCTGAAGTTGTAAAAGGAATGTTTCAATGAAGGGAGAAGATGCTACTTTGCAAACAGACAAAAGAGACAAAAGGTCCCAGTGACTTAATGAGAAATAAACTTAGGAAGGACCTGCCCCAATGAATGAAGCAATTAAAAGTAACGGTAGGAAGTTTATACTTTCCTTCTTGCAATATTATGTTAATGTAGCCTTACAGTAAAGTAGATTTAGTTCATCTAGTCATGTCTGGTTTACCTGGACAGAAGACCTCCTCTATAACCCAGGCGTCTCTTTCTAGGACCTAATTGAAGACATCTGGAGAACAAACCCAGCTGGTGATTCTATAGTGTTAGATTGCTGAGCAGGCTCTTATGTATGGCTCTGGTGCTGCTGTAATGAGGAGCTCCCTAACCAGAGGTGATATTCAGCAGGTTCTGACAAGTTCTGGAGAACCGGTAGCAGAAATTTTGAGTAGTTTGGAGAACCAGTAAATACCACCTCTGGCCCCACCCCCATCTATTCTCTGCCTCCCGAGCCCCAGCTGATCAGGAGGGAATGGGGATTTTGCAGTAACCTTCCCCTGGAGTGAGGTGGGAATGGAGATTTTCTGGTATACTTTCCCTGCCACGCCCACCAAGCCACACCCAGCAAGCATTTCCACGCCCACAAGCCATGCCCACAGAATTGGTAGTAAATATTTTTGAATCCCACCACTTCCTCTAACTAAGCGTAAGAGAGTAATGGGTGGGTTCAGGAAGGTATCATGGCTCAAACCAGGAAAAAAGGATGATGACCCAACTGCTGGATACTTATACAGTGTCTTTCTGAGAACCTTTGCAGAAATAACTTGTATCTGTGGAAGCATCCTAACCCTCTAAGAATGCAGTTTATTAACTGCCCTGAAAGCTCTGCATCCTATTAAATGGGTTAGTGCAAGTATCCTCTTGCAAACCATGTCCAGGTGAGCACTTAGCGAGATCAGTATGAGAGGCTTATACAGAGTTTTGTCAAATATTCTGGAAACGAACACCCACTTCCTCACCGACGAACATAACTAGATTAGCTAGCCCTTCAAAACAGCCAAAGGGTGCTGCTTCATTATTCAGTTTTAATACTACCCTGATACTGGATAATTCACTTCAGATGAGGCAAGGCACAGCCCTTCAATAGAAATGAATTCTTTTCCTGAATAACTGATTTTGGATTTATGACATGAATGTCAGTTGCCTAAAATACATTAAATTGTGCTGAGCTTGCAGTAAAGCTGTACATTCTCCTGACCTTCATTCACTCCTCACATGAAAAGAAATCTACTGGGACACAAGTGAAGCACTGCTAAAAGCAGCTGCAAGAGAGAGTCTGCATTTAATTTAAATATTTCTAACATATTCACTTAAAACAAAAATGGTTCCTGTATATGAGAGATTGCTTTTAGTTTGTATAAGTTACCAAATACTTAGAGCTTAAAAACAATCTTGAAGGCCTACAAGCCCAAACACGAAAAGGCATAAGCAAAAATCTTGCTCTAACTTTGGACATTTAAAAAGAAAAAAAGAAAAATCTCATCATAGTAGATGCACAAAGCCTTCATGTTTGTTAAAACTATTTCTATAAAATCATGGTCAGTCCTATTGTTTGCTTGCTTTTTCCACATGTTGCTGGTAAAGAGGTTTGTTTATGATTTCTATTTCCCCAAGTTCTTCTCTAAAGAAAGAAGTTGCCCATAACAACCAAGGTGAATAATAACCAACATGCTTGCGAGAGGCAAATATAAACTATTTATTTGTATTCTCCTTTTTATACAGATTTAGGGAACACAACAGCTCAACAGTTAAAGACCATGAGTTTGTCAGCTGGAACCCAAGTTTGGGACTCGAGCGCCAAGTGACAGGATGAGCTCCCATTATTTGCCCCAGCTCCTGTCCACCTAGCAGTTCAAAAGCATGCACATGTGATTAGAATAGATATCACTTCAGTGAGAATATACAGCATTCTGTGTGCCTTAGCATATAGTCATGCTAACTGCATGACCACAGAAAACGCTGGTTCCCTCAGCTAAGAAATGGAGATGAGCACCATTCCTTTGAGACAGGAATGAGTGGACAGGGGAAACCTTTACCTTTTTTTTTATACATATAAGAATAAATATGGACACTTGTAGAACTTCTGAGATATTTCTTTTTATATTCAGCTATTGGTACCATCAAAAAGCATTTAATATGATTCTGTATTCTAATAATGCCATTTCCATGAATGATGCATTTTCATTAATATTTGGATGAATTCCATTCAGTGAAATTTCCTACAACATTAATTAAAATCTTTCTTATAAACAATTGGTGAATTTCATTGCTTCCTGATAAGGTTTGCTAGTAAGTTAACGGTGATGTACACTAATGGTTTTCA
Source organism: Thamnophis sirtalis (assembly GCF_051295495.1). Lineage (NCBI taxonomy): Eukaryota > Metazoa > Chordata > Lepidosauria > Squamata > Natricidae > Thamnophis > Thamnophis sirtalis. Next base: position 128,630,876 of record NW_028261382.1, on the reverse strand, counting down.
ACATGTGCTCTAACACATCCACTACTAATCAGTGAATCTTGGAGTGTTCAAAAATAAAATAAGAGAAAAAATAAAGACAAATATGATCAAAATTCCAGAAGATCATGAAATATTACAAGTTGTCATACTTGCCCCAAATCTCACAAAATTTCAAATGAAGCCATCACAACACATGAGATGTGATCATCTTACAACAATTCAGAGTTTCCTGAAATTATTATTTATATTATTGAATTTTGATTTCCATGGACATCATATGGAGCACATAAGCTATAATACAAGTGCTAAATTTTCAATTCCTTTTGTATAGTATTGCTTAAAAATTTTCAGGACAAAAGAATAAAAGAAAAGGTTAAATAAAATGTCTAGGGAAGGGTTTACATTACTCTCTCTTCATTCCTTCTTGAGAAGTCCATAAAAAATAGAATGAGTCCATTGAAATAGCATGGAAAGGGGTTGAATTCTTCATCCTTTGTATCTAAATGTCCCCATTATAGTGGGAGATACTATTTTATTAATAACTGGCTTGAATAAATTTATTTTCAAATTTATTTATTATGGAAAAAGGGTCTCTCTGGCTAGAAAGTACTTTCTTCATCCTGATCCGCTCCTCCTCCATCTTTTCTGAGGAAGGCGCCAATTCAGATACAACAACATTTGATTCCAGGAGTTTTCAATCCTATTTGATTTCAGCATTTAGGACAGCAGCCTTCTAATGTATGGTGTCAAACTCACCACATTACGTTGCCATCACGTGACATTTCACAATGTTTTCCCATTTGTGGAACTGGGTGGGTGTGGCCTGCGTGTCACACATCCGGCTTGCAGGCCACCAGTTTGGCACCCCTGCTCTAATGGAAGATTCCCATGGTATTTTTTTTTTGTTTGTTTCCAAATTACATTTCTCTATACAGTACCTGAAAGTTCCTTTCAACCATGATCTAGAGAAGTCACCAGCTTAGCTTTTGGCCAATTTGTGGAAGGAAGCATGAAATTTAAAATAAGTCTTAAAATAAGATTAATGCAATGTAATTATAAAATTTTCCTTCAAATTTCCCCTATCCACGTAACAGAGTTTCTCCTATTTTTAGTCACCAACCTGTTAGGTGTTGCCCTCAACTCCCTCCCCAAATGTTAAATGCAGAAAAGAAAAGGGTAATAATCATTTAATAGAGATTCACAAACACAACTGAGTTTTGAAAAAAATAAAATTTGCATAACAAAAGGGGTTTTGGCAAATCTTTGCCACATTATGCTTGACTAAAACCATCTCCTCAATTTGTCATAGTGTGCTCATTCCCCCCCATTTTTCTTTTGTACCATCACAACTTTAATACAGCCACTTAAAACTTGTTTCATGCTCCAACAGATAAGCTGAATTTAGATGGATGCAATGTTCATTTTATTAGGTGATTCTCTTAGGGATTCCTCTTTGTTATAATTAATGAAGGCACAGTGATTAATAGCATAATTAATTGCTCATTTAATAGCTCTGATTATGTGCCTAAACAATGCCATAGTTATTCTTGAGTGAGGCTAAATTATGGGCAGGCTAAAGCAAACTATCCATCACATTAAAGCTTCATAACAAAAGACATCTTCTAATGCAGACCTACACAATTTATGATCCTTCACTGCAGCCTGTGCCTAACCCCATTGTACAATCCATAGGGGAAAACATATCAATGCAAATTTTAGATTGCCATCTTATCTGTTCTGACTCTGAAACCTGGACTCAGTAGATACTGGAAATAACAATCTCGTTTTTTAAAAATAATTGTTCCTTTGAAAGTTATTTGTCTTTACCTTTATTTATTTGTCTTTCTATGCTTATTAATCCATTACAGGTTACATCCCTGCTGATTCAATCTTTTATATGTTAGGTTTAGATCATCTGTTAAGTGAATTGTTAAGTCTGTTTTATCCTGTTCTGCTGAACTGTTGTTCCTATCTTTTATATAAATTGCCTGGTTGCCTAGTTCAAGAGCACATCATCAGCTCCCGATCAAAGCATGATTTTTGAGAGGATCCTTGAGAGGAAAAGAAAGCAATGGCCCTCATTCAGTTATTTCAGCACTTGCGGCTATAAGAGGAACCATCAAACCCTTGCACAACTCTTGAACTCTGAACTTCTGTTCCTGTCATTCTGACTCTTGGGCCTATACCCAATCTCTTGCTTGACAATCAGATCAGATCATATAATTTCCTGTTGCCAAAATACAGGACTGTTCCAGATAATGTCTATGCCTTTTTCCTGCTATCAAAGTACTATTGTCTCGAGTATCAAGGCAAGTCTTAACATTCTAGCTATCTATCTCTGATTACTGTCAAGAATTTTATGACATGGCATTAAAGACTTTTAACATGTATTTACCTGACATTTTGTTTTTGTTCTGACCTAGGCTTCCCAAGAGCATGAAACGAACTCCTTGTCCCAGCAAAAAACCCTTTTATTAATTTACAGTGAATTCTGCTCATTCACAGCCGGCAAAGTCTTTCAAAGGAAGATTTATGATCACACACCTTATCTGGCTTGGCGAGCTGACAGGTCGATATCTGCAGAACTTGGCAAGGAGTCTTGGAAAGTCACTAACCAATTAGTGAACTAATTGTCTCCTGCAAACTCCACTCCCCTTTTGCTCCTCTTTTATTTCCTCTGGGAAGGGCCATTCATCATCTGGCCTTACTCCCAAGTTGCTCTTTAGTTGTTCTCTTCGTCTGGCAACTCTGTGCATGGGCACACTGGGAACAGGCTCTAGCTGTTTGTCTGCCTCACTGCTGTCTGATTCAGACAACAACTGATGACTGGCATACAGCTCTCGTCCCCTCTCTACCTCTGACACAGAGCCCTCATCAGAGCCTTCCCCAGACTCCAGGACTGGCCCATGTTCCTCCCCAACCTCCGCGCTGTTCCGAATCTGCTGCCAGCTCTGCTGGCTGCTGGCGGGCCACAACAGTTTTGCACTGTTTGGCATGGAACAGGCTTTGATGGACAATTTGATTGAGACCCTGGGAAGTAGGAGGGATGGTGGCCTGAGACAGGATTGCTCCTGAGCTGCCTTTCCCTATGTGCTAATTGTCATGCCCCACAATCTGGGAATTTTGGAAAATAAAGCATTAAAAAAAAGATATTGAGAGAAAGGCAGTTAGTTCAGCCAAACACATGTAGGAGTCTATATTAAGGCCTAATTGTGGAAATGTGTAGTAAAACATAATTATTTATCTGCTGTTAATGGTGTCTGCAGGGTGATTTATGACCCTGAATTTTAATCCTTATTTGATTTATGCTGTTTTTCCCAATGTTGAGTTTAATGCAGCTTTTCTTTTGGTTTACTGGTTGATTGGTTTTCTTTTGCTTTTAAAATGTATTCATTAGTTCATTGCATATTACCTAAATTTACTTTGGTGACTGAGGTAGAATAAGAGTTGGAAGGGACCTTGGAGGTCTTCTAGTCCAACCCCATGCTCATACAGGAAACCCTATACAATTACAGACAAATTGTTTTCCAATCTCTTCTTAAAAACTTTCAGTATTGGAATATTCACAATTTCAGGAGGCAAGTGGTTCTACTGATTAATTTTTCTAATTGCCAAGAAATTTCTCCTTAGTTCTAGGTTGTTTCTCTCCTTGATTAGTTTCCACCCATTAGTTTCTTTGTGGCAGCCCCTGGTATACTGGAATACTGCTATCATGTCACCCCTAGTACTTTTTTTCATTAAGCTAGGGATACCCAATTTCAGCAACCAATCTTTATATGTTTTAGCCTCCAATCCCCTAATCATCTTCGTTGCTCTTCTCTACACCCTTTCAAGAATTTCAACATCTTCTTTACATTGTGCAACCAAAGCTGGATGCAGTATTCCTAATGTGGTCTTTATATAAAAAAGAAAATTATAAAGAAAAAGAAATGCAATGTAGCTATTCCAGTTATTATAAACATAAGCTTTTTGTGGGCTTATACATTATTTCTGAGTTGAAATGCCTAGGATTTTGATTGCTAGTTCTAATATGAAATAGGAATTAAGATGAGTATCATAGATTGCCACTCAAAATCAGTGCACATTTTGTTGCAAATTAACAAGTTTTTGTAACTGATTTGCTTCAGGTTTTTCAACCAACCATCCAGCCAGCCAGTATACTATAACTGAGCCTAGAATAAATCAAATAAATTATGCTGAATTGGGCTAGATAAGCCAAATATTTTCACAGATAGATTCTGTTCCAATTTCCCATTTTTACATTTGGGAGATATCAACTATACCCTGCTATACGTGAACTTTTGAAGTTTGGATTAGCTTGAAAAAGTGATTTTCATTTGGCTCAGTTATACAGAAAATAACTCTGAAGCTTTGAAGAGTATTCATCTTTAAGGAGTTTAATTCCCTAAGGACCTTTTTTTAAAATTCCTGAAAAAAGGCATATTGTATACATAATTCGGGACAGATAAGCAGTGCTTGTATGAATTAATAGTAAGTAAAAGGGGGAGTAATGTGACATGTAGAGTTTTTGTACTTATTTCATAACTTTTTATGATATACTGTTAGGATTTAAATAGAAAAAAACATAGAAAAGAATATTGGTAGTTGAAAGCTTTTCAATTGCACCCTCCCTCCCTTTAGTTACTTCCATCCCTTGAATAAACGTACATTCCTAACACTTACAATAAAAGAGAAGATGCCAGACTCTCTCATAATAATCCACACTTAGGAAATTCTTCCTTCCTGGGCTTAACACATCCTCAGGGCAACATCCCTAGCATATCTAAACATACACCTCACAGTAAAGGCCTAGGGCATGAACCTCAATCTGCATATCTAAACATCAAATCCCATTTGTCATAATATATCTCTCTAGTATGGGGGTGGGCTTCAAAAATTTCAGCAACGGGTTCTCTGCCCAGTTGCTGGGTGGGCATGGCCATGGTGGGCGTGGCCTAGTCGGCCTCCTGCACCATGGGGAGGGGGTTTCATCTTCCCCAGGCTCCGGAGGCTTTCCTTGAGCCTCTGGGAGGACGAAACTGTCTCCCCCGGGTTCCAGAGGCCTTCTGGAATGTCCAGGAGGCCTGTTTTCTCCCTCTGCAAGCCTCCACATGGGCCCTGCACTTATTCATATCCAAAATGGACCACATGGAGACTCCTGGGAGGAGCAGGGTGGGGTGGGGTAGACAGAGCCAGCCAGGCGTGGGATTTGGAGGTTCTTCGAACTAATGTTAGCTGCGGGTTCTCCCAAATCCAGGGGAACCCATAGCAGCCCACCCCTGCTCTAGTAATACATATCTAACATTGTAGGCAACGATTGTGTGTGGTTGGCTGAATAAGCTACTCTACTTCTAAAAGCTGCCTCTTGTGTTGAACCAAGAAAATTCTTCTAACAATTTAATCCTGTGACTAAATAGGTCAGGACATATAGCTAGCCAGTATGTGAGTCTTTCAACCTGTTCCTGGCTGAGGTAGTAGGTGGAGTTTTAAATGATCTCAACAATGGTTGAGTTTCTTCTCATATATTTTAAGGTTTATGAATTTGGAAACAGATACATATATTTTCTTCTACAGATTTCAATATTTTTTTGGTAGTCTGCCCCAAAGCTAATGCCTCCAATTACAAGATAAGTATAATTTATTATAGAGAAGGCATTTCCTTAATGTTCCTTGAACTATTATGTGATTAGATTAATATTTCCTTCCCTTTCCCTTCGGGAGCTCAAGGTGATCTATGTCTGCAAGGGACCAAATGAACAAGTAATCATCTACACTTACAAAAATAAATACAGTAGAAAATAACGAAGACAAATGATTCAAACCATTATTCCACATCAGTAGTTTAATGTTAGCATCACAAGAACTCATTTAGGAAACAGAATTATTTTCCTGAATAATGATTTTAGTGGTATGTTTTATGTGTTATATTATTTCTGCAGGCGCTCTGCTTAATCAGCAAAGAGAGGGGGAATTGCAAATTAATAAATAAAGAAGTTAGTATCAGACTGAATGCAGCTTATCGTCAATTTCCTGCAAGTACTATCACCTACCCTCTATTGTACTTCAGGTTGCTTCCAGCAACCAGTTCATGGTTGCTTTTTCATCATACACAGCAGTGGTGGGATTCAAATAATTTAACAACTGGTTGTCTGCCTTAATGACTGGCTGGGTGGGTGTGGCTATGGTGGGCATGGCCAGAGGGTGTTGCAGGCAGCACTTGATCTCCTGCACCCCCCTGGGAGCAAAGCTCAGCCCCGGGGGGCACCTCCCCCTGCATCCCATTTTGGGCCTAGTAGGCCTCCTGGGAGCAAAAATGGGGCGCATTGGGACTCCTGAAGGGGCGGGGCAGGAAGGGTGGGACCAGCCAGCAATTTAACAACCAGTATGTTTGAATCAGCCTGAACTGGCTGAATCTCACCACTGATACATAGCTACACGAGACTTTCCCCCAAAACTGGTAATTAGAACAATTTCCAGTACTAGAGAATGCATAGTCATAATGATTACTTATCTACTTTCCTACCTGGGGCAGGAATAACTGATCATTTTATTTCTATGAAATTGTATAATCACTATGGAGTTCTTGGTTGTTTGCTTGCATATATTTCATTAGCCAAACAGGTAACATATTTAATGTGAATGACTGTGGGTTTATTGCCTATTTAAATGTTTGTCCAACCAGTTTAGGTAGGTGTGTAGTTTTCTCCTTGGTGATTCCTTGATTGAAGTATTGTTTTCTGCCTGATTGTTTGTCTGGTGCTGGTCCCTGCTTGTCTGAATATGGTCTGTTGATATGCTACAATATTTTTGTTTTCTTTCTAGATTTTTTATTGCCTCTTTTGAATGGTGTATGGATGTGGTTTATCTCCACGTGTCTATTGATGGCTGATTTCTCTGCATGCCAAACTTCCAGGAATTTTCTAGTATTTTGCGGGTTGTCTATGATGCAAATAGTTTCCCAGCTGAAACTGTGGTATGTCTGTCCATGTGTTGTGAGATTAAGTTTTCATCCTATGTTTAAACAGCTAGTTGGTGTTCATATATAGCAGGGATGTCAAAATGGCAGCCTGCGGGCTGGATGTGCATGCACAGGCCACGCCCACCCCAGATCCGTAAATGGGGAAAACATCACAACACATCATGTGACGGCAATATGACACCTTGAGTTTGATACCCATGATGTACAGTAAGGTGTTAATGTATGTTCTACATAATCTTTTTGAAACTATCCATCTTGATGGTTGTCACATTGCTGTATGCAACATAGTGTACTTATTTGCTTCATGTTGAAATATTTTTATCAGTCCTGGATTTTATAGCACTTTTTCATTCGGTAACTTTTTTTTTTTAGTACTGAGCGAAAGATGCTCTATTTTCTGCATAATATACATTATTTCATGTTTGTTTACATTTCTTTCTTAATTACTGCTTTATAACAAAAGTCTTTCAAAAGGCCTCAACCTTTCTGCATGCATTAAAAGGAAATCTAAGGGTAGCAATGTGAATATTCTTTAAACTTTTCCCTCTTATAGTAACAATTTGTAAACACAGTGCTTGAAGATCCACAATATGCATAAGCCTGAACCACTAACAGTTGAATCAGAATATCTGATCTGAATTTTATAGGTTACTATTGCAACCTATCAATGTTTGCATGACTGTTTTTTTTCTTCCACCATTTCATTGCTATGAGGAGTGACTGCATTATTAATTTGTTTCTAAATTAAATTAGAAAATAAGTAAATGAGTGTAACAGAGGTTACTTTTCATTAAAATTACATCGTATACATTATTTTTCTCAGTATAATTCCCTTCCTGTTTAAATGCATTGTACAATTTCTTTCTATACTATTATCATTGTACAGTCTTTTGATGTATGTCAGAATTATTTTTGTGCTATTAGAGGTGCCTTTTTGGATTAATTTCCTGAGATTAGATTCTTGTTAATATGAACTGACAACATGATCTGACAAAACGATCTGCTAATCTTGCTCTTCTTACTTTGAAGAAAATTCCTCTCCACATCTCTCAAAAACCACCAGTGACAAAATATAGCTATCCTGAAAAGCTATTAATAGGGATATGATTGTACTGTTATTAGAGGACAGAAGGGAAAAAATAGGTTGCTAGACAAGTCTGACTCAAAGTGAATCTTAATTTAAATTATTAGGAAATTGACATTAAAAGACTTTCATTTGCTCAATCAACATGTTTTTTCCAGTACATAGGGCATTCACATATGCCAAATTATTTTGAGACCTGGCAAATTGCAGCTATGTCCGCTGCTATTTGCCAAAGAATAACACAATGTATTTTTGTGTATTTAAAATAAGAAAGTACTGAGATGAAAGCAAAAGGGGGCCATTTCCTCCCTCACTAATGGAGTGCAAGGCTATTCTAAGGTGATCACCCTGTCTATCACAAGTTGAATGAGTCCTTTGACAAGCTAACAAATTGATTTTTTCCCCATCCTATGATGATAACGGTGAAAAATAGGCAGTTTTCCTTGGACTCTATATAAAATGATGCATCCCAAGCAGAGGTTGAGAACTGGTATATATTTGTGTACCAGTTACCATAATCCTAGTAGCACCAGCTAGTGTACATATACATATACATATACATATACATATACATATACATATACATATACATATACATATACATATACATATACATATACATATACATATACATATACATATACATATACATATACATATACATATACATATACATATACATATACATATACATATACATATACATATACATATACATATACATATACATATACATATACATATACACCTACACCTATATATATGTACATATAAATATACACAAACATACAGATACCGGTAGTTCTCGACTTACGATCATAATGGAGCCCAAAGTTGTTAAGTGAGACATTTGTTGAGTGAGTTTTGCTCCATTTTCATGAACTCTCTTGCCACACTTCTTAAGAGAACCACAGCCGTTGTTAAGTTAGTAAGTGAGTCTGGCTTCCCCATTGACTTTTCTTGTCAGAAGGTGGCAAAAAGGGATCACATGACCCTGGGACACTGCAGTGGTAATAACGGTTGCAGTGTCAGTCTCTCAGTATCGAAATTTTGATCATGTGACCATGGGGATGCAGCAAAGGTCATAACTGTGAAAAACATAAGTCACTTTTTTCAGTTCCATTGCAACTTTGAACAATTAACAGTACAACAGTACTGTTGTACGTTTACAACAGTAAATGAAGTGTTGTAAGTTGAGGGCTACCTGTACATATAAGTACCAGTGGTGGGATACGACCGGTACGCCCCGGTATGGGCATACAGGTGCCTGCTGGGAGCACCAGGTACATTCCGGTACTGTGCTCCAGAGGGTTCACCTGCCCACCCACTCTCCTTACCGCTATTTGAGCCAATTGGGGCATTTGCGCATGTGCATGCTGGAGCATCGTGGGCAGTAGGTACGCATGCATGCATGCTGAGTGCATGCATGTAGTGGGCACCCGGCCTCATTGCACCATACTGGTTGCAACGGGATCCGGAACCCACCACCGATAAGTAAGTATGTACGTATGTACACACACACACACACACACACACACACACACACACGGAGAGAGGGAGAGAGGGAGATAGTATATATAGATATTATATACTATCTACATAGTACTAAAATTCTTGTGTCTGTAACCTTTAACTGTTTAACCTTTAAGTGCATCACAAGGCAACAATTTGTGAACCAAGGTACCTCAAATGGGCTAACTTACAAAATGCATCCAAAATCTAGGTCCCATAACTCCCATAAGATTGAAATTGGGTAAAGTTGTGATCTTTCCAGAGTTGCTACCATGCTATACACAGGTTCAGTACATCAATCCCATTCTAGCCCTCTGTAGGCTAGGTGGAGTAGTCTCACCATCCACTGCCATAGTTGATCAGCAACAGTCAAGTCAGCAGGATGTTAGAAGAGGTTTCCACTCGGGCTACCTTTTTGCCCTTGGTCATTCCATTTCTCTGCTTGGGTAAGGAAATTGAATATGAATGAAGTGCCAGCATTTTTGCTACTCACGCTGCATTCTCTTCCTTCCCATTGTCTGCCTGTGCCTTCTCCTTCAGAGTTGGTTCCTTTGATTCCATTGGTTGTTCAGCTTTAGAAGGTTCTGATTTTGGAGTTGTTGGTTTATCTAGAATCAAATAATTAATAATATTATTATGCAAGCATGCTCTTGCACCCAGAATATTAATTCTTAAAAACCAAAGAATAATAGTGACAGGGAAAATGTAGCTAGAAGAATAACTTAAACTCACAAATATCAGCATTAGGTACTGCAGATACTAAATGTTTGTTGCCTGTCTCTTCTAGAGTTTAGATAGCTCCTGATATGTTGGAATAGTCTTTGCATCACCCTCTACCATTTCTAGTGTATGTTTAAAATTGGGAGTCCTGGATTATAGAAGGTAAACATACTTAGCATTTCAATTGAGCCTATAGCTTTAGGACAGTATCTAAATAAACGGGGGGAAAAAAACCAAAAGAAAGAAGGATATTTTAAGGGGTAATGACAGATTATTCTTGTGAAAGTTTTATCAAATTTAAAAAATGGCAGATTATTCTTGTGGAAATTTCATCAAATTAAACAACAACAACAACAACAACAACAACAACAACTCTTCAGATAGCTGGTCAAAAACTGCTCCAGGCCAAGTCCTTGGAACAAGATCCTCTGCTGAAAAAGGATAGAAATTAAGAACATAGAGGAAGGCAGTACGGAATGTTGTTAAGAGACCAATAAATTAACGCACAATAACTTTCTTTTTTCTGCATGCCCAGAAAGAAGTATCTGTAATCCTTGTATCCTGAGGCATATGGAGGAAAGGTAGTATTCAGCATGTTCTGACCAGTTCTGGACAACCAGTAGCAGAAAGTTTGAGTAGTTTAGAGAACTGGTAAATACCCCCCTGACTGGCCTCACACCGATCTATTCTCTGCCTCCCAAGTCCCAGTTGATCGGGAGGGAATGGGGATTTTGCAGTATCCTTCCCCTGCCACACATACCAAGCCACGGCCACCAAGCCACGCTACGGCCACCAAGCTACGCCCATAGAACCAGCAGTAAAATATCTTGAAGCCCACCACAATTATGGAGGGAAGAATTGGTAGTTGTTCCTTAAGCTTTATACACAAATATTGGCAAGCCTGGAGTGCCTGGAGGCTGTCAGGGTCTGGATGGGAGTAAACAAACTTGCTCTCAATCCTGACAAGACCGAGTGGCTTGTGTTTTTCCCTCCCAATAATTGGCCATGTTCTCCAACTCTCAGGTGCTAGTCGGCTGGGGGGTGAAATTATACGCCCCTCAGACAGGGTTCGCAATTTGGGAGTCCTCCTGGATCCACAGCTGACTTTAGAACACCATTTGTCGGCTGTGACCAGGGGGGCATTTGCCCAGGTTCGCCTGGTGCACCAATTGCGTCCCTACCTGAACCGGGAGGCTCTCACAACAGTCACTCACGCCCTTGTGACCTCAAGACTGGACTACTGCAACGCGCTCCACATGGGGCAGCCCTTAAAGAGTTTTCGGAGACTTCAGCTTGTCCAGAATGCAGCCGCGAGAGCGATTGTGGGTGCGCCTCGGTACACCCACGTTACACCTATCCTCCGTGAGCTGCACTGGTTGCCTATTGGTCTCCAGATACGCTTCAAGGTGCTAGTCGTCACTTATAAAGCCCTACATGGTATTGGACCTGGGTACTTGAGAGACCACCTCCTGCCGATTACCTCCCAAAGACCCATTAGATCCCACAGATTAGGCCTCCTCCAAATTCCATCTGCCGGCCAATGCCGGCTGTCAACCACCCGGAGGAGGGCCTTCTCTGTGGCTGCTCCAGCCCTCTGGAACGATCTCCCCATAGAGATTTGGACCCTCACCACCCTTCAGGCTTTCTACAAAGCCGTTAAGACCTGGCTGTTCCAGCAGGCCTGGGGCTGTTGAGTTCCATCCCCACTCGAATTGGTGCGCTTGTTGAGACCTTTTTAAATTGTTTTGTATTGTTGTTTGTTTCTGTTTCCTTCCCTTTTGTATTGTCCCCCCCTTCCCTTGGTTTTGTCAGCTGCCCTGAATCCCTCGGGAATAGGGCGGCATACCAGTTGAATAAAACCTAAACCTAAAACCTAAGCCCCATGGAGCTGAGAAACATGAGAACACTACATATTTCAGAAAGGATCTTGACTACTAATCAGTGTTTAAAAAACATTACTCTTGAAAGTGAGAAGAGAAATTCCAGGAAAATATATACCTAGTTGATAATGGACTTGACTGCCTCTTCCCACAACAACCAAATTCCTTGTCTTCCATTTGGTTCCCATAAATGCCTGGCATTCACAGTTAATGTAGAATTTCACTTCTGCTGACTGCTAGCTGCAGTTCTGCAGTTCAGATCTCACCGGCTCAAGATTGACTCAGCCTTCCATCCTTCCAAGGTGGGTAAAATGAGGACCCAGATTTTTTTTGGTGGGGGGAGCAATATGCTGACTCTATAAACCGCTTAGAAAGGGCAGTAAAAATACTATAAAGCAGTATATACGTTTAAGTGCTATTGCTATCCTCCCTCCTGGAAATCCACCTCTTTACTACATTCCATCACACTCTCACACCTATAAGCAGAATATGGATGGAGTTATTTAGTTTTCTCCAGGAGAAAGGGATAAAATCATTAATGGAAACTGAACCATAATAGATTTTCTATCAACTTCAATGTTTTCTAAAAGTGGGAGTTTTTTTTTATGACAATGACAATGACACAAACCATCTTGGGAGGTAATGGACTCCCTTCAGTTACTAGTTACTATTAACTCCATAATCATATGTCAGAAATGATGTATTTGTAGCCTGCATTATAGGCACAATTAAATAAAATCCAAGTTCTGACTCTGCACAACTTCTTTGCTTGGATATGAGGATGGTTTACTAATGATTTCCAGAGGAAATGTGTGTATGCCACCACATGTATCTAATCACCACCCACAGCTGAGATGTAAAGGTAGGTTTTGGTACATAGCTTTGAAAGTGCTATTTTGCCTCCTAATTTACTTCCAAACTCTGTTTGGGGAATGTAGGGTTTATTGATGTGCAGCCTAAAATAACAAATTCTTTATCCTCAGTCTGATGGTTCAGATTGATTCCCCTGGTTCTTATGGGACACTCCACCTTTCAATCATTCTTTGATCTGTTCTCTACCTTTCTGTGTTCTTTTTCCTCCAAAGGAGATCAGGAATCCTGATTTTCACACTTTATTTTCTAAATAAATGGGTTGGTGAAATCTATCACAGAGTGTGAAGCCCTAAATTGACCAGTGTTAATACTTATAGTTGAAACTGTATTCAAAATGACATGTCTCTTGTACTTTAGTGTGGCTGTCTGGACAAATTCTTTTCCTGATGACCATGGTTCCCAGGAGTGTCAGCACACCATTTCCTTTTCTTATATTATGTTCTGAAAGTAAGTTTGCAGCTTCCATATTTATTCCCATGCCTTGATTCTTTCTCAAAATCCAGCTCATCAGCATCACTTAGTTAATAGCTGCACAATCTGATTGATCACTAAGGTAAAGGTAAAGGTTCCCCTCACACCTACGTGCTAGTCATTCCTAACTCTAGGGGGCAGTGCTCATCTCCGTTTCAAAATCAAAGAGCCAGCGCTGTCCAAAGATGTCTCCATAGTCATGTGGCTGGCATGACTAAATGCCAAAGGCGCACGGAACACTGTTACCTTCCCACCAAAGGTGGTTCCTATTTTTCTACTTGCATTTTTACATGCTTCGAACTGCTAGGTTGGCAGAAGCTGGGACAACAGGAGCTCACTCAGTTATGCAGCACTAGGGATTTGAACTGCCGAACTGCCGACATTTCTGATCGACAAGGTCAGCGTCTTAGCCGCTGAGACATTGCGTCCCTGAATGATCACTAGATAGTAACTAAGAGGCATAAAAACTGCAATTCTTTCCTGCCATCTAGAGGTTAATCAGTTGATCCATAAATGACTATAGAGATTCTTAATCATCCAGATCATGGAAACATCTTGGATGAACTGAAGAAGCTACTTGGATGAGAAGCAAAATATCTTCAAAGAAAAACCAGAACATTTGCCTCTTGAAAAAGCCTCTTTGGGACAGTTGATCCATAGTTTCAAAGAATTTAAAAAAGGTTCAATCATTAATAGCAAAGAAAGAAAAGAGAGTTGTAGTGCATAGATGAACTAGATATTGTTCATGTCAATTGGAGACGACCTTTCGATTGTAGATAATGTTGCCGATAGACCACAGAATCATAGAGCTGGATGGGACCTTGAAGGTCTTCTACTCCAACCCCTTGCACGTACCTATCTGGACTAATGGCTGTCCAGTTTCTTGGAAACCTCCAATATTGGCGCACCCACCATTTCTGAAAGCAAGCTGTTCCACTGACTGTTTTCACTGTCAGGAAATTTGTCTATAGTTCTAAGTTGCTCTCTTCTTTATGACCTTTCATCCATTACTTCTTGTCATAAGTTGATTCCCTGTTTTCCCCCCTAACAGCCCCTCAACTACTGGAAGACTGCTATTATGTAATCCCAAGTCCTTTTATTCATTATATTAGACATACCTAGTTCCCTCAATCATTCACACTTGAGACCCCTATTCATCTTTGTTGCTCTTCTCTGTACTCTTTCTAAATTTAACTCATTCTTTATTTGTTTCTTAGTTGTTTTTTCTTCCAATTAGATTAAGGTTATACATAGCTCTTTCTTCTATTTAATCATAAAAACTATATGGTACAGATATATTGCTTGTACAGACCTGTGACAGTCATGTATTCCTGTCTAGTTCTTTGTTTTATGCTTCCTCTACAGCTGAAGATCTCATTTAGCATATTCAAACAAAATGTTTTCAAATGATTTTATAAACTAATAATTTTGCAAAGGTAAAGGTTCCCCTCTCATATATCTGCTGGTTGTTCTTGACTCTAGGGGCGATGCTTATCGCCGTTTCAAAGCCAAAGGGCCAGTGCTGTTCAAAGACACCTCCATGGTCATGTGGCCAGCAGATTCAATGCCAAAGTCGCATGGAACACTGTTACCTTCCCATTCAAGTGGTCCCAATTTTTGCTACTTGCATTGGTCATAAGTATAAAACAGTTGCTAAACATCCGAATTTTGATCACATGATCATGGGAATGCTGCAAAGGTTGTAACTGTGAAAAATGGTCATAAGTCACTTTATTCAGTATGCTGTAATTTTGAATGGTCACTAAATGAACTGTTGTAAGTCAAGGACTACCTGTATTTCATTCCATGCCTCCCTAGTACTAAATAAAAGAAAGGGGAATTCTGCGTCTTTCAAATAGTTGGAATCCCAACACCATTCAGCTTAGAAAAGGTATAAACCAGAGGTGGTATTCAGCAGGTTCTGGAGAACTGGTAACAGACATTTTGAGTAGTTACTAGAACTGGTAAATACCACCTCTGACTGGTCTCACCCCCATCTATTCTCTGCCTCATGAGTCCCAGCTGATAGGGAGGAAATGGAGATTTTGCAGTAACCTTCTCCTGGAGTGGGGACAGAATGGAGATTTTACTGTATCCTTCCCCTGCCACACCCACCAAGCCACACTCAGAAGCAGTAATAAAATTTTTGAATTCCACCACTGGTATAAACAAAGCAATCTTAAAATAGCCCATAAGAGCACATTTTCAAAAAAACTAAAATGACTACTTTTTAAACAACAATGGAGATTAGGTATAAACCTAAACCTATATATTTTAAAAAATCTTTGCCCAATGGTTAAAGCTTCCCAAGTGATAAGAAACCATAGCACTTTTGACAATTTGTCCTCAATAAATCCTATTGTTGATTTATTGTCCTTATTCCATGAAGAATAGATGCAGTATAAGCATTTGACTCAGTTCTTGTTCAGTGGACAGTTTGGTTATTGCAAAACATTGGAAAATGAAATCTATCTTTTACTGGATTACTTATTTTTAAATCAGTGGGAAATTGCTCTCATTGAAAAAAATAATATAATATTGATTTTGAAATGCTCTGAAGTGAAGAAAACATTATTCAAATGTCATCAGCATTTATTAGCTATTTTAACAATATTTTTTCTAAGAGTTATTTTTGTTGGTACAAATATCATTTTGACTCCTTAAGATCACATGTATTCCCAAAGGTGCTTTTCAGGAATACATATGTATAATATTAATAAATATGGATATGAACACAGGAAATGGGTACGAATAAATGGGGACAATAGGACAGGGGCAGTAGGCACACTGATACGCTTACACATGCCCTCTTACAGACCTCTTAGGAAAGGGGTGAGGATCATGCTAGACAGTTTAAAGTTAAAGTTATGGGGATTTGATAATGTAGCAACAGTGTCAGGTAGAGCATTCCAGGCATTGACCACTCTGTTGCTAAAGTCATATTTTCTGTAATCGAGTTTCCAGCGGTTTACTTTGAGTTTGTATCTATTGTTTGCCTGTGTATTATTGCAGTTGAAGTTAGTCGTTGACAGGTAGGACGTTGTAGCAGACAATTTTGTGTATTACATTATAGTTGCCTCTTGAAAAAGCACCTTTGAGACCACCATGACCTGGATGACTGAGTAATCCCCATAGACATTACATATACCCCTAAATTTTTAGTATTGTCTCTTTCCCTATCCTTTATCTGTGATTTGTATTTGCTTGTTGTTATGTATTTGTTCTTTCAACTCATTATTTGTACAGTAGCTTTAAACAATGCAGATGTTAATGTAGGGATAAAATGCAAATCTGAGGAAGAAAGCATTTAACTGAATTATTGAGAAAAAAAAAGTCCTTTAAATGACATATAGCTCTGCAATGATTAATTTTTCTACTTCCTCTTAGTTGGTATTTCATCTGTATTCCTATAAAACATAAGTTGCTGTCAGCAGTCTGATGTACTGCACAAAGAAGAAACAGTATAATTTTAATCAAAACAAAATGATTATAGGAAAATGTCTTAGCAGCGTATTCTTAATGCATAAATCTGCACCCTTTATTGTAAACTGTGATTTTTAATTTGCCTGGGATTATAAGAAACAGTCGTCATAAATAAGACTTTTAAATTCATAGGACTTAATTAATCTTATGTGCATTCCTGTTATTCATACTGGAGTTATTTGAGATGGTGTCCAGTTGAAACAAACATTGGTTTGAAACAAATAATATATTAGATTTTTCTTTTAAAAGGAAATTATGCTGCAGTTCGGTCAAATCATTTGCCTTATGCCTTTGAATTCCAAAAACTGAGGTGAGGTGAAGCTTTTTCAGACACTGAGCTTGTCGATCAGACATGTTGGCAGTTCGGCGGTTCGAATCCCTAGCGCCCCGTAAGAGAGTGAGCTCCTGTCACTTGTCCCAGCTTCTGCTAACCTAGCAGTTCAAAAGCATATAAGAATGCAAGTAGAAAAATAGGGACCATCTTTGGGGGGAAGGTAACAGGGTTCTGTGCCCCTTTGGCATTTATTCATGCTGGCCACATGACCATGGAGACATCTTTGGACACCACTGGCTCTTCAGTTTTAAACGGACATGAGTACTGTCGCCTAGAGCCAGAAATGACTAGCACGCATATGTGGGGGGACCTTTATATTTACCTTTTACCTGTCTAAAAACAATTTGGTAAGCCTCTCACAACTCACAGAATTTATTTGAATAATGTGTCTCTTAGGGGTTTGAATGCAGCTTTGGAATAATATTTTGTTTCCCTACTCCAGACAGGAAAGCATGCAAGAAAAGCAGGTTTCCCTATGAAGCGCTACTAGAGACTACAGATTTTATGATCAAGTTTTCAACTACTTTTGTCCTTGGTATCTAAAAAAAAACGGAGACTAGGACGAAGTTTATGCTGGAATTTAATAATACTATGAGCCATGGTGGTGCGTGGCTGCAGTACTGCAGCCTACTTCTTCTGCTAACTGCCGGCTGCCTGCAATTTGGCAGTTCAAATCTCATCAGGCTCAAGATTGACTCAGCCTTCCATCCTTCTGAGGTTGGTAAAAATGAGGACCCAGATTGTTGGGGATAATATGCTGACTCTGTAAACCTCTTAGAGAGGGCTGTAAAAGCACTGTGAAACGGTGGTGGCCTTTCAACTCCGATGGACCTTGGATGAAGCTGATTATCTAGATCTCTTTCAGTCTGGTTGTCATTTGGCGGCTCCTCGGGGGAGAGCCTTCTCTGTAGCTGCTTTGGCCCTATGGAACGATCTACCCCCAGAGATTCGGACCCTCCCCACTCTCGCGGCCTTCAAAAAGTCTATTAAGACCTGGCTTTTCCGGCAGGCCTGGGGCTGTTGACCTCTTGAATGAGGTCCAGCCCCACTATGGTTGAGTGTGTTGTGTTTTAACCTGCTTTGTTTTCTTTACTTTTTAAACTTTTTAATACTTTTTAAATTGTCTTTTATGTAAGCCGCCCGGAGTCCTTCGGGATTGGGCGGCATATAAATTTATTAAACTTAAACTTAAACTTAAACGTATATAAGTCTAATTGCTATTGCTATTGCTAGCACTATTGCTATCTCTCCTGCTCTTTTCTTGACTTGGAGGCCTCAGAAGGCTAGAAGCTGTTTATTTTATATTTTTCACTACATACCAAACTAAGAGATGTGATTTCTTTTACATTATTGTTATTTTTTTTTAAAAAAAATCATAACTAAAATATATCAAGAAAAAGGAAAAGAAAAAAAGGTAGAGGAAAGAATAGAGTTTAAGAAAGAAGTTAAAGAAGTGACTTCCCTCTTTCTTTACAGCAATCACAAAGAAATTCATCATCCTTCTTCCCTCTTTAACTTTACAGTAATCCCTTCAGCCATTATTCAATCTTTTTTTTTAATCAAAGGGACTTGATTTTTGAGTGGAGAAGCACTGGCAATGCCCTCCTTCAAGTCAAGGAGGCTATCACTCAAAGTCAACCAAGTTACTGTGGTCCCTGAAACAGATATTCCATGTTGTAAAAATTCAACAATTTATAGAAGTTGCAATTTGCTTACTATGATAGCATTCCCTATATTAATAAAAGAGAATATTTGTAACTCAGAGTTGAAATGAGGGTTCCTTGATGTTCTCTGAGCCTGGTTGGCTTCTTGCAGATGTTTCATTACCTAACTAGGTAACATCATCAGTTCTCCGCTGATGGATAAATGAAATGTCTGCAAAAAACAACCAATCTCAGAGAGCACCAAGGACCACTCATCCTCAATGTTCCACCTGAAGCCGCCATCTCATTCAGCCTAAGAAGAACTGATCACTTTCTTTAGGCTACTTCTTTCTAAATCCCATCATTTGCACATGAAATGTTCTAAGAATCTGAACCACTTTTTTCTCATCCAATGGTGGATGATAAGGCCCACTGGTATAGCTGTCTAAATTAAGAGCCTGTTTCTGAAGTCATGATGAGAGGGGAAGAATTGGGAAAATTACTTTACATAATTAAAGTCCATCTTTATCTTCCCCTCATATTCCATCCAATATAAAAGCTTCCGCTGTTCTAATGTGCTAGAGCAGCAAAAGGGGAATTCTACGCAGACAAGTTTTGCATTTCAGACTCATGGCAGGTACCATCATTCATTGTATGAAATTCTCTTGTCTTGATTCTAGGAAAGTTTATTTGGCAAAAATGTCCTTTTTTTGTAAAAAGGAATATCACACACTTAAAATATGAACAATAAAACTGAGCATCTGTATACATAGATGCAAGTATTTTATATTTCAGGGCTGACTTGATTCTGGAGAGATGCTATGAGCATAAAGTGCTGTTTTGATCCCTTTGGGTTGGAAAAGGGATAAAGTGCTGTAATAGAAGGTAGTATAAGTTTTGCTTATTTAATTTATTGTAGATGCTTCCTGATTCAAAACTGATTCTGGGCAACTCACAATAAAATAAACCATAAAAACATAATACAAAGCAAATATTGTTACCAAAAGAACACTATTATTATTGCTACTTTTAATTATTTGTTTGTTTGAGACAATGTTGACTTTTGAATAACTCCCTGCAGTTTTCCTGACAAAATTTTGGAAGTGCTTTGCCATTGCCTCCTTCCTAAAGAAAGTAACTGGCTCTAGGGTGATTCAGCTGGCTTCATGTCTAAGGTTGGACTACAATTCATGATCTTCATGAGGTTTATAGCCTGAAGCAATCTACTACCGCAAACTAGCTGTCTGTGCTATTATTGAATCAAAACCTTCGTAATATTGTTTACTTATCTCAGTGTTTTCAAACCTGAGTATTTTGAGTGGATTTCAAGTAACTCTCCAACCACATAATCACTGTCAAGAATTATAGCGATCAAAGCCCACACATAAAGAACTTTATTTTTTTTAAAAACGCTTTGTTGAGAAAAATGGTGGCATTTAACATTAAGTAATCACTTCTAATATTTTTCAAAAATCACTTCTAATGCTCTTATCACCAGCAGTAATGAAACATATTGATGGCTGTGTTACTCTCCTTTTTTCCTGTAAATGAAGATGTCTAGATAGAATCAAATGAATTGCTTTTAAAAGACTATTGATAATTATGCGTACTTTAAATTCTTTTAATTCCATAATTAGTCTATAA
Organism: Thamnophis sirtalis; assembly: GCF_051295495.1. Lineage (NCBI taxonomy): Eukaryota > Metazoa > Chordata > Lepidosauria > Squamata > Natricidae > Thamnophis > Thamnophis sirtalis. The sequence goes on along the minus strand of NW_028261382.1, from coordinate 128,610,274 downwards.
TATCAGTAGACAAAGTATATGTGTTAGTAATATGATATACAAATATTTGAGATGAATCTCTTGCATATGTTTATAGTCATTCATGCATTTCTAATATCTGCTCAAAAATAATTCAAATGAAATTTTGGTTATAAATTTCAGGTATATAAGTATATTCTTCTTCCCACTACCCACAGTTAACCAGAGTATATTTTGCAGCTGCATTATTTATAATGAATATATATTGAATATATTTGTTTGCTTTGAGGCTATATTGAATATATTTTTTTGCTGTGGGATTAGACACCTGCCTCCTGATATAACAACTTGCCATATGTCTTAATCATAAACATAATGTGAATCAGCAGTGCAATATGGCTGTTCAAATAAAAAATAACTAACCACATAAAATCTTAAAATTCATTTAGAGCAGCATAGGTTTTAGATAATAAAAAGTCATCATTGGCTTCACTAAGATCACAGGCAAAACTGAGCCTTTAAAAAGTTTCTCTCAACAAGTATGACTCCAGGGGCCATAACCCAGGTGGTAAGAGTAGTGCTGTAGTTATCTCTGTACTTCAGGACTACAATCCAGATTCTACAAAATAAAGCAGAGGGAGCTTTCCTTCTCCTCTTCCTCCTCCTCCTCCAGAAGAATTTCAAAGTAGCTAGAAACATGGAAAATCAATTGGCAGGGAGTAAGGAAGTGTTACTGTTATGTGCCTTGTTGAAGGGATGGAGAATTATTGTTAAACAGGGATCTGAAAGTACCTAAATGTAGTTGAAGAACAGCTGAAAGAACTGGATCATTTTAATGATAGTTTAAGAGGTATTTTTTAATAATTAAGAGAATAATTAAGACATTATCATTGTTTTTAACTATATAGAAATAACCCAGAAAGAATGGAACTCACTTATTCTATATTATTACCAAACAGCAATAATAGAACCAAAATCTGACTTAAATATCTGATTTTCCAGTTAAGCTTAAAAAGCTAAACTATCTGGGCAAAATAATTCAGGATCAACTAAGCTAGGTTGCTATTTGCTGTGTGTATGTACAAATATACTATTGGGGATAGTTACTGTAATGATAGTTAACTGTTCAGCAAAGTTCATGTATAGTATTTCAACAACAGCTAATCTTGAATTTTTCATCTGGGCAGATGGATATTGTTCAGTTACCAGTAAACTTTCTGAAATTGTAAGTTTTATTTCAAAGAAGATTTCTTTATCTCTTCCTTTTATTCTAAATAGAATAAAATCATAACTGATTGTGTTTACGTGGGTGCTATATCCCAGTCATTGTTAATCCCCATTCCTAGCAAAAATGTCTAAAAATATATTTATCCTCCAATATAAGACTATGTGGAGCTAAGGGTTGAACTTGGTGTTCTCTGAGCTTGATTGCTTTCCTGCAGATGTTTCGTTACCAGACGAGGTGACATCTGTGCTGAAGCTCAGAGAGCACAAAGGACTTCACAGATTTATCCTCATTTAGATTGAACCCAGCATTTTCCAAAGAAATCTCTGTTTAACCATCACTCGTGTACTTTTTGTTAACTTTCTCCAGGGAAGAATTCACATTCAACATGTCTTTATGATCCTTAAAACCTGTAACCTCTCACTTTTCAGGAAAAAAAAAACTTTCAGGCAACTTTCCTTATGAAAAGATATCTTCAGAAAATGTCTGCCAGTTTTAAAAAGGAATGCAAATTTAGGTTATGTCTCTTAAAAACAAGATTTTAGAAGAATCATGATCTGAGAGACACTGGCATCTCCTGAATGAAATCAGAAGCGACTGAGAGACTACTTATTATGATGTATAGACTGTTAGGTTTTACAAAGGATTGTGAAACACTTAGTGTAGACCAGAGGTCTTCAAACTTGGCAACTTTAAGACTTGTGGACTTCAATTCCCAGAATCCCAGCATAGCTGTCTGGAGCATTCTGGGAATTAAAGTCCACAAGTCTTAAATTTGTCACGTTTGGGGACCCCTGCTGTAGACTGATCTGTAGACAGCTTTAACTATTTTCAGGAAAATAGGGGTTTGAAGACTAGACTGAGCATAGACCCTAGTATAATCTTAAAACTTTCAACAGATATTTCTGTAGTAATGAGTGCAAGTTCTGAAGTGAATGTATATGTGTAAAAGATTCTCTCATGGTTTTCTGCTATCATCTCGCTTTCATTTTTGGGACAGGGCTTAAACTAAATCCCATTGTAATACAGTAGTGGGGGGGGGAGCCAAAACTTTTCAAAGGATAATAAAATTTTTGAAAACATTGGTCGTGAAACCACATTTGGGGGATATTCATTAACAGAGTAACTCCAAAAGCAGTGAGTGAAAGACCTTTGCAGGTGACCTTAACACAGTGGAAGTCAAAATGTGTAATACTACAAAATGCTAAGTATACTACAGGTAGCCACTAGTTTATTATATTGAAAACACAACACTTTTTGTAACGCAAATAAACTGGGCAGATGGTTAGCTTATCAGATTAGGAAAAAAAGGAAAATTCGAAATGTAACCAAATTGAGTTATAGAGGGAAGGAGGTGTTTCAACAGGAGGAGATTCAAAAGGCATTTCGGGAATTTTTTACAGAATTGTATAAAGGGGACAAAATTAAGGGTTTAGATATAGACAAATACTTAGATAAAGAGAAAATACCCCTAGTTAGAGAAGAGTACAGGCAAAAGTTGAACCAACCAAAAACCTCAGGGGAAATCTTGCAGGTAATCAAACAACTAAAGTTAGGGAAAGCGCCAGGCACAGATGGCTTGACAGCGGTTTACTATAAAAACTTACAGTTAGAAATGGTAGAACCTCTTAGAGAACAATTCAAACGGAAGGTAAAGTGCCCCCATCTTGGAAGACAGCGTTTATATCTTTGATACCCAAAGAAGATCAAGATACTACCCAACCAAAAAATTATAGACCTATCTCATTACTTAATGTAGATTATAAAATTTTTACTAAAATACTAGCAAATAGGTTAATGGTGGTTATTCAACAATTGATACATACTGACCAAACAGGTTTTATACAGGGGAGACAGATGAAGAGTAATGTTAGATTAATCATTAATGCATTAGAATATTTGGGAAAGAACAACCAAATCCCTGCGGCATTCATATTTCTGGATGCTGAGAAGGCCTTCGATCGAGTTAATTGGCAATTTCTGTTGAAGATATTGCAAAAAATGCAGATAGGAGATAGCTTTTTACGGTCAATTAAAGCAATATTCCAACAGCAAACAGCTCAAATCATAGTAAACGGAAGTTTAACAGACCCTTTCCAAATTGGAAAAGGTACAAGACAGGGCTGTCCTTTGTCCCCATTATTGTTCATTATAACTTTGGAAGTATTGTTGAATAAAATACGGGGCTTGGATGGTCTAAAAGGGATCAAGATTAGGCAGCAAGAATACAGAGTCCGCGCTTTTGCGGATGATTTGGTCATAATATTGGAACAACCGCAGGAATCTAGTATGAACACGATTAATCAATATGGTCAAGTGTCTGGTTTTAAAATAAATTTAGGAAAAAACAAAATATTAGCTATAAATATGAATACTAAACAAAAGGAAGAACTAGGAGGGATGCTAGGATGTGAGGTAGTTAAAAAAGTCAAATATCTTGGGGTCAATATTTTAGCCTCAAACGGGAAATTATATAAGCATAATTATGAACCAGTTTGGCAGAGTATACAGATAGAGATGAAAAATTGGGAGAAATTGCACTTATCTTTGCTGGGTAGGATAGCGGCAGTGAAAATGAACATTTTACCAAAATTTTTATTTCTTTTTCAAATGCTACCTATACTTAAAAAAGATGCGAATCTTTCAGAATGGCAGAAGAGTATCAACAAATTTGTATGGGCCGGAAAGAAGCCGAGGGTAAAGATGAAAATAATGCAAGATGTACGCGAGAGAGGAGGCTTGAAATTACCTAACCTAAAATTATATTATGATGCAGTGGCGCTATTCGCAATTAGTGATTGGACCCATTTAACCAATGATAGAATACTGAATATCGAGGGACATGATCTGGTATATGGTTGGCATGCTTACTTGTTATTCAACAAAAAATTGGATAAGAATTTTAAAAGTCATATCTTAAGAAATGCTTTATTGCGGGTCTGGAAAAAATATCAATATAAATTAAATGATAAGTTACCCATGTGGGCAATTCCTAGACATGCAATTGAAAATATGAATATAGAACAAAAACACGATAGAACAACTTACAGACAACTTCTCACTTTGGAAAGGGGGGTTCTACAACTAAAATCTTTAGAAGTATTGAAAGAGGAGAAGGTAGTTCAAACATGGTTCCAGAATGGCCAATTACAGGCCAGGTGGAAAATAGACCAATTGGTTTTATCCAAGTTGAGGATAATTTGTTTAAACAAATAAGAGATCAAAGCTTAATGCATATAAAGAGGATATATAATGTACTAATACAGATGGATTCGGAAACGGAATTGGTTAAAGATTGTATGATAAAGTGGGCTCAGAATATTGAAGAACCAATAATGTTGGACACGTGGAAAAGAATATGGGTAAGAAATGTGAAATTTACACAAGCACAAAACCTGAGAGAAAATTTTTATAAGATGTTTTATAGATGGTATTTAGATCCTAAAAAGCTGGCTTCTATGTATCTGAATGTACAGCCTAAATGTTGGAGATGTGGTTCTCTCGATGCTACATATTTTCATATATGGTGGACTTGTCAAAAGGTTAAGGCATTTTGGATAAAAATGTGGTGGATCATGCAAAATATCTTTAAAAGAAGGATAAAGTTTACTCCTCAGTTATTTTTACTAGGTATAGGTACTGACTTTACAGCGGTAGAGACCAACTTGGTTCTGCACCTAATAATGGCAGCAAGACTGTTGGTGGCGCAATACTGGAAGAAGGAAGACTTGCCTACAACTCAAGAATGGACATTGAAAGTTACAAACCTAGCCGAGATGGCTAAAATATCGGCATATCTTAAAGACCACGCAAATGAGAAATATAAACAAGACTGGAAAAAATGGATTGACTATACACAAAACAAATACGGGACTAAGAAATTCCAGATAGCCTATGCTTAAGATTAGGAATAATCTAAATTGCTCAAAGTTAGTGCAACAGGAAGAAGCTGAGTTCAATGCAGAGATGTTATTAACTTTCTTTTTTTTAATTTCCTTTGTCTTAATATATTTTAGACTGTGTTTGTTAAAAATCTACACCGTGTACGGGCTCTGGGAAGTCGGGGGGGGGGGGAAGGGAGGTGGGGTTTTAGGGGGGGGAGGGGGATATATAGTATGTGTTAGATTTTAAAGTAACGTGATTGCACTTGTATACTGTTGCTCTTTAATTCCAGTGTAAAAATAGGATAAGCTGAATATATTAATAGATAGTAGAAATACACCGAAGGGAGGAGTAGAGGGATAGAAGAAAGAGGGGTAGAGAGGGTGGGAGAGAGGATTGGAGGGAGGGTGAGAAGGAAGGGAGGGAGTGTATCGGGAGAGAGGTGTGGTAGAGGGGGAGGGGAAGTAGGGTAGAGGGGAATGATGGAGGGAAGATGGAAAGTTGGAGGGGGGTGAAAGAAAGGGTGTATGGAGGGTCGAAGAGGTACATTGGGTTTCTATTTTGGGGGGTATTATTGACAAGAGGAATGGCTGTGTTTATTGTTTAAAGTTATAAGGCCCCGGTTCTGCACAGTATATATGTGACTGTATGAGAATGAAAATGGAAAATAAAAACACATTTACATAAAATGCTAAGTATACTTCTGAGTCGCCCCCTCATGAATAAAAGTAATGATTTTAGTTTAGTTAGGTTTTTTTCCAAACAAGAACAATATTTACTGGAATACACATAATGTTTACGTATTTACATACTTTTTGACTTAAGTTTACTTTACATGGTCAGCATTATCATGGACATGGTGACATTTTCTCCCAAAATTCAAACTTGACAGCTTTAAGACTTGTGGACTTCAACTCCCAGAATTTCTCCTCCAGTCATGTTATCTCAGGAACTCTGGCATTGAAGTGTGCAAGTCTTAATGCTGTCAAGTTACAAGACCCTTGCACCCCTAACCCTTTAGAAAAAAACCCAGAGGTGCTCAAACTTGACAGCTTGACAGAGGTTAGAACTGGCAGGAACCCACCCCTGACTTACCCCTTGGGTTTAGCAATCTCCCAAAACTTGCTATGGACTTTACTTCCTGTTTTATCTGCACAAGTCTCGGTTGGATTCTCTAGATAAATTGGAAGCAAATTTTGACAGCGTTCCAATTTTGATTATTTATAATATTTCTGGGACATGGTGGTTCAATTGCTAAGATGCTGAGCTTATCAATCAGAAAGGTCAGCAGTTCGGCGGTTTGAATCTCTAGCGCCGCGTAATGGAGTGAGCTTCCGTTACTTGTCCCAGCTTCTGCCAACCTATCAGTTCGAAAGCATGTTAAATGCAAGTAGAAAAATAGGAGCCACCTTTGGTGGGAAGGTAACAGCGTTCCGTGCACCTTCGGCATTTAGACATGCTGGTTACATGACCACGGAGATGCCTTCAGCTTTGAAACGGAGATGAGCACCACCCCCTAGAGTCAGGAATGTCTAGCACGTATGTGCGAGGGGAACCTTTACCTTTAATATGATCAGATTATCAAAAACAAAGGAAAATTGCAATTTAAAATATTCTTGATTCTGCTTTGCTTGCCCAAGGATTACATGTGCCTCCTAAGGCAAAAAAAAGGGTTTTTAAAATAACATTTCTACTTTGCATTTGCAAGTTTCATTAGCTTTAAGAAAACATTTCAATCTTTCCTGCCCCAGTTGTTTATGAGTTCCTGGGGGATTGTGGCTCACAATTTGGAAACACCTGCCTTAATGAATGTGGCAGATCATGCAGAAGAAAGCAATGTCTTACATGACTCATATCCAAGTCGTGAAGCCCTTTAAAAGTAATTACAGGATTTCACATTTGCTCTGAAAGCAAATCAATACAAACCACCATATTTTTCAGAAGTAATATTAGAGTCTTTAATTACAGTGATTATATTTTCTTTCCACTTTTAAATCAAATACCTATTTTGTATATGTGAACCTTAGTAACTGAGTATTTAATGCACATGTTTATTTAACAAAATGGCAAAAAATAATAATCAAAATTGCTCAGGCATTCTTTTGGTATAGAAAATTATACTCAAAATTATATTTAGCCCAAAATGATAAATCTAGAGAACTGTACTTCAGGGTATTTTATATAATATATTGAAGAAAGTATAAACTGCATGAGAAAAAAACATGGAATAATTTCTTAGAATATACCCCAGTATAGGATCCTGTGTTAATATTGCATCTTATATTACAATATTTGCTAAAACTGAATTAGCTTTAAATAGAATGTCTTTTTTTATCTATATCACTTTATTTTGGTCCAAAAAGATAAAAACATGTTAGCATTCACCATATAAATGATTCTCAGATGCTTCATTTCATTGATTTCAGATTTTTACTTGTAAATTATTGCCTATTTTAAATAAAAACTTTATGTACAGTGAAACCATCAAGATAAATAGTTTAAATAGTTAGATGACATTTTCTTTCAAAATATTCTCAACATCTTCTTCCATCATATTGTTGGAAAAATACTGTGGGAATTTCTAGTTTACAGGTGGTCCTTGCTTAACAATCAAAATTGAAACTGGCATCTCAGGATTGAATGTAGCAGTTATTAAGCAAGATGCCCATGTGGCTGCTTCACTCAGTGACTGTAATCTCAGCACTCCTGGTTTCTATCATTAAGTGACCTCTCTTGTTCTTAAGAGGATAGAATGAAAGAGCTACCTGTTAAAAGATTTCAGCTTCTCATGGATAGGATCCTCAGGATTTAAGATCTGTTCCTATAGCCTGCAGAAAAATTTCAGAACCCTCCATCCTGTGGTGGGATTCTCAAATGTTTACTATTGGTTCTCTGGGTGTGGCTTGGTGGGTGTGGCAGGAGAAAGATACTGTAAAATCTCCATTCCCTTCCCACTCCAGGGGAAGGTTACTGCAAAATCCCCATTCCCTCCCGATCAGTTTGGAGGCAGAGAATAGATGGGGACGAAACCAGTCAGAGATGGTATTTACCGGTTCTCTTGAACTACTCAAAATTCCTGCTACCGGTTCTCCAGAATGGGTCAGAACCTCCTGAATACCACCTCTGCCTCCACCTCTGCTTGTAACCTTCTCTGTGACTTACCCATTGACTTTCTGGGGAAGCTGGCAGAGAAAATTGCAAATGGTGATTACATAATCACAGGGCCCTTGATAATTTGTCATAAATGTGAACCATTTGCCAAGCATTCATAATGCAATTTTGTGTTGGCACAATGTTTTATGATAGCGGGAAGGATTTTATGGGCCATGTAGCAACCTTTCCAAACTCAAGTTGATATTTGTTTATTACATGTAAGAAAATGTTGTGGTTTTTACAAAATTAAACAATGAGACATCACAATACTGAAAAAATGAAAATCTATTCTTAATGAAAAAAATATGGAACCCTGGTCTGAAGATAAGTGAAATGCAAACAGAAGATGGCTTCCCGTGTATTTCTTCTAATTATCTAAAAGAGATCTATCTTTTATATTTTCCCAGTTTTATGTACTAAACCGATATGTGCTTTTACATCATCCCCATTTGAAGAACTGGCCTGAAATGACTCTCTCAACTTCTATTCCCCATGTTAGAATGATTAAAATTATTTTTATTGTAAATACCCTCCAAGTACATATCCGTTATAGCTATAATTACTTCTTTCGTTAGTTGACCCGAAAACAGATTTTCTTGGCTGTTGATCTGACTTTCTTTCAGGATGCTAACACTTTCATATTCACTTGACCCATTGGGTATTTTGAACTGGCTGTAAGCAGACCATGGTGTAGCTTAATTGGACACCAGAGGCTACTCTCCCTTCTTTGAAAAGACAGAGGCCAGGCCACCGAAATTTGCAATTTGTAATTGCTGTGCGCATTATCTGATGTTAAGCAGAAAGTATCTGTTACTTATCGCTTTAATTTTCACATCTACATAATTAGCAGCAGTTTCTTCTTGAAAAAAGTCGGGTCAGTATGGAAATGGTAGAGTAGATCTAATTTTCAGTTTTCAGTTGTCAGGTTGGATTTTCTAATTAATCTCTCATTGTTCTCTGAATCAAATGAGTCGTATTCTCAAGGGCTGTCTTTGTAAAAGAGTCCAAGAAAGAGCTGTATGACGAATGTATTTTTATTGCACTTAGAAATTCTGTGAAAGCCTTAAAGAGGCCATAGCTGTTACTCCATTGACTTATTAGCTGATCCCCCAGTGTTACATCAAGTTCACTTGATCCCCCTCTGGGAATAGGGCGGCATACAAGTCTAATAAACTCAACTCAAACTCAACTAAAGGTTGAACCAGTTGAATAATTACTCTAATTCTTTGTCTCTAGCCAGATTTGTTGTATCTTCATTTACAATATTACAGCAGAATAACAAGGTATTCAGATCCATGGACACTAAGGCAGTGGTGACATCATGTAAATCATGATTTCATTATACAACAGGAACAAATTACTCCTTTGTTTGATGATTTGATCATACACATGAAGTTATTCTGGCTTCTAAATGATATTTTCATTCAGGCTCATTCCATCTTTACAGGTTCAGCAATAAAGAAGCCTAGAAGTGAAACTCCATCAAAATAGTCACATCTCTACACCCCCCCCCCCCAAAAAAAAATATTGAGGCATTCAACCATATTTGGAATAGTTTTGACTCAGTGTTGGTGCATCCTTCAAAACTACAAAAATGAAACCCATTATGGTTTAACATTTATCTTACTGGGACAATGAATATCTCTTTATACTTCTCTGCATTTTTTATTTCTTTATCTTAAGGGCTTTCCTTTAAGGAGAAGAAAGAAATAGAGTTATTAATCAAGCCTATAATGCTCTTACTTTCATGTCCTTTTGTCTTTTAATGAATATCAAGGCTGGTCTGTGGGATTGTGAATTCATTTTATTGAAGGCCATAAATCTGGACCAGCAATATTCCTGGTGGTTGTTGTTTTCTGCCTGAATTCTATAATACCTATAGAACAGGGGTGCCAAACTCAATTTCATTGAGGGCCATAGGTTGGTGTTTGACCTCAGGGGGCAGGGTATATAGGGTAGGAGTGGGCATGGCTAGGGTGGGCATGGCCAGTTTGACATCATTGTGTTGGGGGCACCTGTGTTGGCCAAGTGCTAAGGTAGGACCTCCCTCAGATCCTCCCTCACTCTCATTATAATCTCCTTCCTTCCTTCCTTCCTTCCTTCCTTCCTTCCTTTCTTTCTTTCTTTCTTTCTCTTCTTTCTTTTCCTTCCCTCTTCATTCTCCTTTTTTCTACCTTTCCCTCTTCCTTATTTTTCCTTCCTTGCTCTCTTCCCATCTTTCCTTCTTTTTCTTTCCTCTTTCACTTTCTCGTTCTTGTCCCTTCATGCTCAAATGCTGAAGGGGAAACATTTCTCTTTTTGTTTTGTTTTTAGTTTGTTTTGCTAACCCTCTGCCAACGAAAACAGGTCCCTATTTTTGGCTGTGATGGCCTCCTGCAGTCCTCTGCCAGCGAAAATGAAGCCTGGGGCCCCCACATGGGGCCCTCCCAAGCTCCATTTTCACTGGCAGAGGCATCGCGGGCTGGTCCTTTGCTGTTTCTAGGGCAATCCCAGAGGCCAGATCTAAGCACTCTGTGAGCAGGATCTGGCCTGTGGGCCTTGAGTTTGACACCCCTACTGTAATTTTAAGCAACTGTTTTTAATAGTTCAGGGTGAGAATGAAATGGCTTGTTTTCGCAATTCCATCTTTATTTTACCAATAATTGTGTCAATGTCATGCTTGCTCATTGGAACATAGTAGCATATATCATGAGACATATTGACCCTTTTTGTTCTTATATAGGTACATTCAATCAAACATTGTTCTACTCAATGTCTATGTCATTGTAATGTCTTCTATATAAGGCCATTTGTGATGTGGTTTGTGGTTTGTGATGTAGGCTTAGTATGTGTGAAATGTCTATCAGCTAGAGTTGTGCTCTTTTTAATTGCCTTAAAAACATTTTTTTTAACTGCAAGGTAATTTCAGGGATAATATAGCTATACAGCAGAAGCATGTTCATGCTTTTCAGCTGCTCAAGAATATTAGTATAATAATCTTCTTTCCTTCTAAGTCATTTTGTATTTTATATCAGCAATTAGAGTGGTCTAGTTGTATGGATAGTGCCTCCTTATTTTCTGAGTTCCTAAAAGGTTCAGGGCTCTTCTAATTAAATATGATATGCGGTGGAAAAAACTGTTGCACAAGCATTGTTGTGTAGGCTAATATAGAATATGCCTCCAATATGCTTCATCTTTCTATACAGACTCATGAAGATCAGAAATGGACTGAACTTCTTTAATCAACCATATTATTTCATTAGATGATACTTTCTGTTTTTCATACTTTTTGTAGTTAAAAAGTTACACATTTTGTGTCCCATAGTATTAACTTTCTGCAGTTACATAGGGTAATTTTTAAAATCAATTTATTACAGTCTTCAACTAGAGACCAGAACAAATAAAAATGCTCAGTAAATATACAATTAAAAATTCTAATATAAAATAATAAATAACAACTAAAATCTATACTAAAATCCAGTCTGTCAATTATATATGGTCTAACTATACTACAATTACAATCCATACATAGGGTAAACTATCCAACAATTGCCTCTCCATGAAGCAGCCTTTTTACTAATTTGATTACTTTTTAATTTTTCAATACTCTTAATGGTGAAACATAAAAAAGAAAATAAAGGAAAAAACACCAAGAGGAAAAAAAACCAGAGATTTTAAAGCAAAATAAAATAAAATAAAACAGAGAAATTTTAGTGATTCAAATAAATCAAACCTGACCAAAAAAACAACAACGCAAATAAATATAATCTAACAAAAAATAACAATACAAAAACCAGCTTTTTAAAGTTCTAATTAACAGGACAAAATTCAAATGATATATAGATGTTAAATTAATTTAATCCTTAATCTTATCATTAAATCATAGAGCAACACATTGTATCACCTTCTCTATTTTAGCACAAGGGTCTATCAAAAATAGATAACAAACTCGTATGCTAGATCCTTTAAAAAAAAATCAAGTGAATAAGTTTCTTTCCAGTTATGTAAACTTATCTTCTTTTCCGTATCCTAAGTTTTAGAGAGCCAAGAATCTGGGAGATGATAGATTCTATATTTTAGGAAAGCAGTTTAATATTGCATTAAGAATATAATACTGTACTACAATATTTCAGAAATAATTACTTAATTGCAATGATTGAAATCCAAGACAATACATTTTTAGAACCTTCAAATTTCTTATAATCACAGTCACAGCCTTTTTTTTTTTGAGCTCTCAGGTTATATTACTCACTTTCTTGCTTGGGGTCTGAATGTGCCATGTTTTCTTCTTTCAACTTCCCATTTTCAACATCATTTTTCTTATCTTTTTCCTGCCCAAAAGATAACAGAAGTATTCAAGGTTTTTGCTCAGATAATAAATTTTGAATAAAATCCTCATTCCAGCATGTGAACAAGTTTTTTTTAAAAAAACATGTAATCTATAATCTGCCTACCTATAAAACTGAATATATAGAATTTACATTGCTTATTTAATCAATTTATGCTCTCCATGAGAGTTACAAAAATGTTCACTATTGTAATAAGAAGACATTGACTTTCACAAGATTGGACCAATTCCTATACCTTCTTATGAAACAAAATTTGTTTATTTATTTAAAAGATTGTTATGGCCCTTCCATCTTAAAACACAACTGTGGGCAGCTCACAACAATAAAGTTTCCATTAATTTTTTTTACCTCTTATACCCATTTTCATTCTCTTGCTATTTGTGTCATTCTGTACGTTTTTATTGTTCTCTTGATCCAAGACTGTAAATCAATTAATTAAATGAATAAAAATGAGAGGGCAAATGTAGAAACACAGAGACAAAATAAATCCAACATATTTCTTCATTTCATTGAAAACATTGAGGTTTCCTATGACCTCTGCTGGTAAAGGACTTGGAAAAGATAACTGACTCCAGTGAGGAATACAAGGCTCCATTTTATTGATATATGAGAAGCATACCGCTAACAAAGACTAACTTTCATGCTACAGTTATTTCAAGATATTTCAGAATGGGGAGGTTTTTTTCCCCCAATGACTGATAAAATGAATAGCATTCCCCATTGCCATATGAATGCCATGATCACACCAACATTTGTGATGGATTTCCCATCATTGCTTTTTAAATGGCAAGCGGCTGTAGAATTGGGGTAGAAGAGTAAAACAGAAGGATGGAAGGTGAAAGAAATATTTTATTCTCCAGTCATGTTTATCTATAGGAGTGCTCCTTCCATATGCTAGTGTTAATCCATTGTCTCAGGTGACAGATGGCCTTTGGGTGAGGGAATCTGCCTGGCATTTCCACTCTGCCTTAACTGATCTGCTGCCCTCAGCTGTGAAGAAAGTCTTCTTCTATTGTCGCGACTGAAGTAAGATTAAGTGGCCACTCCACCTGTTTTCTCCATCTGGAATGTAGAATGTGACATTTGTCCTTTGCCTCCAGCAACAAAATGCTTTAGGCTGGTCCTGTTTATCCAGTCTGAATCTTCACATTTTTCAAGGCTTCTATCAAAAGTTTTTTCTTCTCCCCTACGGCTAACTGCACTTGGAAGAGGCAGTTGGGAGCACAAAAGAACACGAGGAAAAGTTTCAAAGCAGAGGTGGCATCCATTTTGATTTTGAGAGTGGAGGCATGCCCCCCCCCATGATGTCTAATGTAAAGGACCATCTGGTGATATGACATTGTTGCAGTAGGCAGAGACAAAATATTTGGTCCTTTTTGATTTGGGTGTTGCTTCTTAACATCATTTGAATGATAAAAATCAACTGGTTCTTTCTGCGATTTGGGGAGGTGGGTTAATTCTTTTTTTTTTGTAAAGGTCTCATGCTTCTCAATTTCATATTACAGGGCATGGAGAAAATATAGTGCTCAGAACAACATTCGACTCTGCGTGGTAGCAGCACAACTGACCATTCAAAGACTGAAGTTGGCTCAGCCTTTAGGGTCTGGAGTACCAGTCAGTATGATGAAAGATACAGACCTTAGTTAAGGAGGGTCCACAGGCTGTATTTCCTTCCTCTGCATCCTACCCACTCTCATGGCCTTCCGAAAGGCTATTAAGACCTGGCTATTCTGGCAGGCCCGAGGCTGTTGACCTCATGACTGAGGTCCAGCCCCGATTAGACTGGGTGTATGTTGTGGCTTTTTTAATCTATGTTTCTGTGTTTTTAACTTTTCTATTTTTAAAATGTACTGTTGTAAGCCGCCTGGATTCCTTCGGGATTGGGCGGCCTATAAATTTTATTAAATCTAAATCTAATCCTCTTATTCCGTTCGTGAATCAAAATGGATCCGCGCGGCAGGAGGAGAGATTGGAGCGCTGGCAGCCGCCCGCAGACAATTTCCTCTCGCTTCCGGGGCTCCCACTGCCCGGCAGAAGCCCCTGAACCGCTTGGAAGTTGTCTGCGGGCAGCTGGCAGCGCCCCAACCTCTCCTCCTGCCGGGGAGTCCGTTCGTGAATGAAAATGGATCCGTGCGGCAGGAGGAGAGGTTGGAGCGCTGCCAGCCGCCCGCAGACAATTTCCTCTCGCTTCCGGGGCTCCCGCTGCCCGGCAGAAGCCCCTGAACTGCTTGGAAGTTGTCTGCGGGCGGCTGGCAGCGCCCCAACCTCTCCTCCTGCCGGGGAGTCCGTTCGTGAATCAAAATGGATCCGCACGGCAGGAGGAGAGGTTGGGGCGCTGCCAGCCGCCCGCAGACAATTTCCTCTCGCTTCTGGGGCTCCCGCTGCCCGGCAGAAGCCCCTGAACCGCTTGGAAGTTGTCTGCGGGCGGCTGGCAGCGCTCCAACCTCTCCTCCTGCCGGGGAGTCTGTTCATGAATCAAAATGGATCCGCGCGGCAGGAGGAGAGGTTGGGGCGCTGCCAGCCGCCCGCAAACAATTTCCTCTCGCTTCCGGGGCTCCCGCTGCCCGGCAGAAGCCCCTGAACCGCTTAGAAGTTGTCTGCGGGCGGCTGGCAGCGCCCCAACCTCTCCTCCTGCCGGGGAGTCCGTTCGTGAATGAAAATGGATCCGCGCGGCAGGAGGAGAGGTTGGGGCGCTGCCAGCCGCCCGCAGACAATTTCCTCTCGCTTCCGGGGCTCCTGCTGCCTGGCAGAAGCCCCTGAACTGCGTGGAGGTTATCTGTGGGCGGCGTCCGTTCATGATTGGGTTCGATCGCCGCCTCCGAGAGGGTATACAGAACACTATTTACCTAAATGTGCATATATACAGTTTAGTATTTTAGCATTTATTTTTGAAAAAAATCAAACTCCTAAATCATGGTGTATAGCTTATTGCTCCTATCTTGGACATATTTTTTCTGATCAAACATTTGTGTTTACTGTGGTGGTGCATAAAGCTGAAAAGAGTTATTGTTTGTAATTTTTCTACATTATTTTGCTGTGAAAGAAGAGTTTTCTTCTTGGGGATAGATATTGATGGAGATTTCTTGTGCCATTAGGAATTGTTGCAAAGAAAAGATAAAGAATCTTATGGTGTGATATTGGTGAATTTTTTTTAAAAAATAGTCTGTGTTGTCTTTCTGTCCCAAATAGTTAAATATAATTTCATTATGAACATCTGCAGGGCTTATGGGATTCCCATAATATGGGAGAGTCATGCCTTTCTAGATCATATTTGCCCATTTGTGGTTTTCTGTCTCATCTGTGAAATACACAACCTTTTATTTGTTATGTTCTGAATTTTTCTCTTTTTAGAAAGTGATAAGAAATCTACCTGCAATTTAATCTTGACCAGGCATCCTGACTTTTAAGAAGTCACTGACATGCCAGTTTTAAAATTGTTTTTTTTCTTGATAGTTAAGGTCAAAAATTTAAACTTGCTGTCACAACTTTGAGCAGGGTTTTTTAGGTTTTTAGGTTTTATTAAACATTTATAGGCCGCCCTTTTCCCTGAGGGGACTCAGGGCGGCTTACAATAATAAGGGAGGGGAGTGCAGAACAAAACACAAAAAGAAAATGTGAGTAAAAATAATTAACGGTAAAAACACAACATTCATTCAACATTCGGGAGGGGCGAGAGTAAAGTCTTATCCCCATCCCAAAGGGTGTGAGATTGTTGATGTCCATTTTACTGTCTTTCAATAACTTCTGTATAATGTTCCAATCAAGCCTCAAATTAAGATGTTACCAACTAGTATGTGAACTACTGGAAAGATTGTGTGCCTATAGACCGTTGCAGCATCCTCATGGTCACGTGATCAAAATTTTGTTTGGCAACAGATTCGTATTTATGCTGGTTTCAGTGTCCTGGGGTGACCTTTTGACAAAAAAAATTTTTTTTAATCAAGCGCGCCCCCCCCCCCCCCGGTCAAGGGCGTCCCTCTTTTCCAATCTGAAAATCTGGTCACCTTACGGAACAAGCTACACCCACATTCCTTTTGCAGTCCCCCAATTTCTCCAGAGCGTCTCAGACTATTGTAAGGAACAATTTTAGCTAATTTAGAGATTGTCCATATGGAGGGAATAGAATTCATTTCACATACCCCCCTAAAAAGATCAGTTTTTTCTATATCTACCGGTAGAAGCCTCTGTATTCTTTGGCTTGTCCCAGCTTTTGTTCTTAACTTTTAAATTTATTTATTTAACAAAGCTTTTGGCCCCTGCAGCCAGAACTATTGCTGACAGCATATAGTTTCCAGCTTTATAAATCAGATTACAGCAAGAGAGGGGGGGGGAGTAGGGAGAGGGAAGGAGAGAGAGAGAGGGACCAAACCTTCATCATTTCATAAAATTACATGGATGGGATCTTATCTTCCTTCTTTTGGATTAGTTTTGTAATGCTATTTTTGGCTCACTCGCAGGTTCTATTTGATTCTCCAGTTGCCCAAAGATTTTGCATGGAGATACTTATGTGCTCCCAAGATGAGAGACTTTGACTTATTCCATTGTTACTGCTAGCTCATTTGCTAGGTTTCAGGGGACACAACATGTCTATAAAGTAAGACAAATATCCAGATCACTGTTTGTTCCTTATCTGTACACTACTAAAACTCTCGTTTCAGTTTGATATTTGTAACTTTTACAAATGAAAGCTGCATCAGAGGTCAAAGCTTTGTCAAGAAAGGTACTTCAAATGAGCTAATTTACAGAATGTTGAGGCTCTCTACTCTTGAGAGAATAAAATTCGATGGGTTTTTTTGCCCACTTCAGTGCTGTCATGTGGCTGCTGTCAGCTGTCATCTAAGGATGCTCATTTTCAATTCTCTATGACAGCTTCTCACAAGGCAAAGGGGAAGCCAGAAGGAATTGATATGATTACTGACACTCTTATGCAACTTCTTACCTGTCCACTAGCAGACTTTGCTCGCGGAAAGCTTGTAGGGACAGGATCAAAGGAGAAATGGTCTAGTCCAGTGATGTCTAACCTTTTTGTCGTCACGTGCCCACACCCATAATGCAATATGCATGCAGCCCCCTACATGCCCCGCCCCTGCACATGCATTTGCGACCCCTCTGTGCTCCTCTGCGCATGCACATGTGATTTCCTCGTGCCCCATTTTGGGCCTAGCAGGCCTCATTGAAGCCTCCTGGGACCAAAAACAAGCTATAGGAGGGGTGCCGCACCATCCCTGCAGCCCATTTGGTCCTAGCCAGTCTCCTTGAAGCCTCCTGGGACCAAAAATGGGCATGGTATGTATGTTTTCCTGATGGTCCCCTGCCCCCCATGCATGCACATGCAATCCCCATCCCCCGCACATGCGCATGTATCTCCTGCATGTGTGGCAGAGAATGAAAATCAGCTGGCCAGTGGGAGGCATGCACGTATGTGCGATGGAGCTGAGCTGGGCGCCTGCTTGCGTGCCCGCAGAGAGGGTTCTGTGTGCCACCTATGGCATGCATGCTATAGGTTCGCCATTATAGGTCTAGTCCCTCTTGTCCTGTGCTTGTCCTGTACCAGCCAAGATGCACTTGTTTTCTCCCCTACCTCACAATAGCCACTTACCTGTCTGCTGGGAAGGATAGAAGGAGGAAGGGAGATTTCTTATGCTGACTGCCAGTTTCCTTCCAGGAAACTCAGTACAGACGCACTGAGGAAGCTCATAGGAAGATGGAAATAACGCCTGGAGTCCTTCGGGAGTGGGCAGCATACAAGACCAATAAACTCAATAAACTCAACTCCTATTCCCACTGACTTTTTTGCTTGCTTGTGGTTATTCTTTTTTTTTGGGGGGGGGGAAGGATTTACCCTGAAGCATTTATTCAATGGGTCATGGATTATCTAGTTATATCTAGTTTGGCCATTTAATTGCATTTGAATATTGTATAAATTATTTAGGAAATGTTTGTGTTACCACTGAGAATGAGTGGTGTAATAAATATTAGCCTAAACATTTGTATTGATGTTAGGGTAAAATTAAGATTAAACTTAATCTTCTTTGTGCCTGATGGTCATATTTCTTGTGAGAGTTAACATTGGAAGAATTGGTTTGTTTTGTGGGAGTCTTACGATTATATTATGGATTGTACTATTATTATTTTTTTGCAATGAGTACTGGGAGAAAAGAGTGGGATAAATCTTTGCATTGGTATTACTTATGGTTAGGTATATGCTTGAGGTTTATGATTATATTGGGGGGCTGGAATTAGGAAACTGGTTTATTAGGTTTATTCTATTTGGATTGTGTGCTGGGTTAGTGTGTGTGTGTGTGTGTGTGTGTGTGTGTGTATAAAACTAAAATAAGAAGCTTATTTTTCTATGTTAAAGTTTATTGTAATAGTACTAGTAGTCTTAGGTATATATTATTGTTTAGTGTAACTTGACTAATTATGTACCATCAAGTCAATGTCAGTTCTTAATGAACACATAGATATATATTTTCCAAAATTAGTGATAAAAGAAAACTTTTTATTTATTAAAGTTGATGTTATTAACGGTAAAGGATCAGCTTTATTGAAGTTTATGATAATGTTTAATTTAATGGATTGTAATGTAATTAATGGATGAGTTTTGATGGTTTAAATCTAATTGTATGGTTAAAAATAATATATAGCCAAAAACTAATGGTAACCTTTATGTTAAATTTAACCATAATAGTCTTAGGTGTGTGTTATAATTGGTACTAAGTACTGGAATAAGTAGTAAGGTAAAGTTAGAGCTGGGCTAGGATTTATTAAAGTATGTGGTTAAATTAATATCAGGGTAAATTTTTATGGACTTTGGCAAACAGTTTTATCTTACATTTGAGAGTAAACTAGCCATCAAATGCTTTCCATACTCTTCCATACTGATGATAAACACATTTATTGGGAAGCATGCTCTCTTCTGTCCAATAAAGTTATCCTTTGCATAAAGCCTGTTTGGGGTCACAGCCTTAATTAAATGACTTTAACCAACAGAAGCAGAGTTTCCTTTGCTCATAAGGAAGCAATTAAGAGGAAGGCTCAGAGCTAACTACTTTTTTTCTTCTTTAGCTATATCCTAGTGGTACAGTTAATCAAGTCGTTTTATGGTTCCTTTGGTTTGTATAGTTGGTCTACCAGATTTACAGCAATCCAAATTGTCTTGATAGTTATAACAAAGAACACAAACACTACTCTTTAGCTTTTTAATAAGTTTGTAAGCAGTTGAATAATCCTTTAAATTAATCTAAAGATTCCTTTCAAGCAACAATTAGGGAAGCTATTAAAAGAAGTGTTTAAACTTTGCATTATAAATCTATGAAACAGGACTGTCAGCTTCAGATCTTGACAGCCCTTCAGATGTTTAAGACAAATTCAAATGCCACTGCACTAATTGCTTTTTCCTCAGTAACGAAAGCTTTTATGAGTGCTAAAAAGGAAACTAGCTTCTTCTATTGAATTTGATGCAAAATATTCACTGAATTAGACATTAGGAACAAGGTTAAACCGCTGATAAATTACTGGCCTGAAAGAGTTGAACTGAAATAATGAAACAGTTACTACAAAATAATATTGTTTCTAATACTAATACTAAACTTATTTATATTATTAAAATGTTCAGGGCAAAGTACATGCCTTATTTAATACTTCAACATCTCTTTTTAAAATCATACTTATAATATATAATTGTATAATACTGAGTCAAATGTAAGTAACAAAAAAAATCCCCTCAATCAATCTGTCTACTTGGCTGTATCTTTATTTCATCAAAGAATAATTAATTCCAACGTATCTACAAACACTTCTCTCTAATGTTTTGCCAGTGAGAAGTTTCCTGAGTATGTGCTCCAGTATGTGTCTGAAAGCTCAGAAAACTAAAACTAAACCAACCTGGATTGGATCTTGCAACAGGAAGAGCTCCTGATTGTGAAAGTTATCCATTAAATAGAATAGAATAACAGAGTTGGAAGGAACCTTGGAGGTCTTCTAGTCCAACCCCCTGCTTAGGCAGGAAATCCTTCACCACATCAGGCAAATGGTTATCTAATCTCTTCTTAAAAACTTCCAGTGTTGGAGTATTCACAACTTCTGGAAGCAAATTGTTCCACTGATTAATTGTTCTAACTGTCAGCAAATTTCTCCTTAGTTCTAAGTTGCTTCTCTCCTTGATTAATTTCCATCCATTGCTTCTTATTTTACCCTCAGGTGCTTTGGAGAGTAGTTTGATTCCCTCTTCTTTGTGGTAACCCCTGAGATATTGGAACACTGCTATCATGTCAACCTCATCCTTCTTTTCATTAAACTAGACATACCCAGTTCCGGCAACTGTTCTTCATATGTTTTAGCCTCCAATCCCTTAATCATCTTTGTTGCTCTTCTCTGCACTCTTTCTAGAGTCTCAAGGTCTGTATGATATAGCTGTCAGCATTTACTTCATTTAGTAATCAGGAAAGAAATCACTGGATTCCATTTGGATTGAAATCAAGTGTGATTTTACTAATTATAAATGAACAGTTGCAAAGGAAAGCTGAGTCTGGTTAATTAGGCGCGAAAGCGGATAATATCAAGTACAATTCAATCCCCTCCCCTCGGCACCCCTGTACATAGTCCAATTATAATGCACCCAACTGTCAGGTGGGAGATAACTTCAAAAAATCTCATCAGGATGGAATGCTGGACAGTTGGCCTTGGTAGTAAACTCCCTTCTTCCACATGTGCAGTAAGGTGGTCAGATCAGCGACTAGAAACTTCCTCCAGCACATAATGATTCCCCTCCCAGATACCATGCCCCCCTCCCCGTTTCAATGACAGCCAAAGTAGCAGCAAAGCAGAGGCTGACATCAGCAGAGTATTGATTTCTTTGTTCCAGTACCATTTGAGGATTATAATGGTGATTTTAATACCCCTCCCCTTTTTATCATGTTTACATAAGTGATTTTATATATGCTATTGATTATGGAAACTCTTTGATTTTCTTGTTAAATGCTAATGCCAAGATATTGAGAACCAATCTAGCATGCAGATTACAGATCATACCACCAATGATTATCCATTTTCTATGGTCTGGTGGTCTAAAAGGTTAACAAGTGTTTGATAATATTAAAATATTAATTGATATTCCAAGTACACATTAAAAATAACAAACATTAAGTGCATAAGGGAAACTAGCTGCACTAAAGGATGGCTTATGCTGTAACTGCATCCAAACATATTGTACCCAAATGAAATCTAGATAAGTAATGCCAAACATCTTTTCAACAATAGTTATGACACTATAGTAAGATTTGTCAGGATTCTAATAATTATATTGATGAGACAATTTTGCTACATTCTATTGTTACAAAGAAATTTACGTCATTAGGAAGAATCATATGAAGTTGAATTTCCTTATCAGAGATTAAGGGCATAGAAACCAACATTTGGAGGCATAGAGCTATATAAATAACAACAGTTATTACAACAATAATCAGTATAATGTCAACTAAGACTATATCTGGTTTCAAAGATCTTCAAACAATTTTCATTCAGTTCAGTGGAATTTATTTCTGAGTAAGTGCTGAGTAAGCTCAACTAAGGTTGTATTCTGATTCAATTAGCAAACATTTATAATGTTTGTGGATGATAATATTCACTAGAAGTCTTATCCTACAACAAATATAATGTCAACAAAGCAATCAATTATGGAAACCTACCACAGAAGGTTGCGATGATGGTTCTGGAGTGTTCTCATTCACATTTTCCTCTGTTGAGTGTGGTATCACCTTGGTGAATTTTCCTTTCAATTTACTGAACATATTTGTTCACAAAGATCTATAAAATCTTTGGTCATTTGTAATTAAATGCTAGAGGCATTTAGCTTTTCAGGGCAGTATTATTCAAACCAATTAGATGTTTAATCGGGGCTTAGTTTTGCAGAGTACTTCATAATCTCCTGCAACGACAGCCTATCCAAGTGATTGCTTTTCTTGGCATAGTTTATTTTTATTTTTATTATAACATTACTTATAGATTTATATTGAAAATGTGCTTTGAGATTTTAGAGTTAAAAAAGAACAACCAATGGATGTCTAATTATTTTCATACCTTTTTGCTGTAGTATTGCATTATTGCTCAGCATTAGTTTACAATACTGTGCTTGCAGATAAAGTTTTAATTAAAATGGATTGATATAAAATGAATAAGGGAAAGTGATCAATGATTTTGGGTCTCCATAATAATAGATTGCATGAATTCACTAGAATTATTTTGTTTTGTTATTCTGTTACATGTGCCTCCGAGGAAGGAAATTTTTTAAATTTGGGTTGTAATTATATAGTTTGAATATTTTAGATTAAAGGTTAATAAAATCCAACATGAACAATGTTTAAACTATGAAAATTATTTTGCTCACTGTGCTGGCTTATCTCTCAAGAAGATGAAGCTCATTCAAAATGATTTGTGTTTATAAAATCATACATGAAAATATCAAATCAAAGATAGAAGTCTTGTATTCTATCTGAAAAATAGCTCTCAATTCAATATATAAGTATATGGTGAAGTTTATGCTCATTTGTTATATTTGGAAGAGCTCTATACAAGTAGTCCTTGACTTACAACAGTTCATTTAGTGACCATTCAAAATTACAATAGCACTGAAAAAAGTGATTCATCATCATTTTTCACACTTACACTGTGAACTAAAGTTGCAGCATCCTCGTGGTCACATGATCAGAATTCAGATGCTTGGCAACTGACTCATATTTCTGACAGTTGCCGTGTCCTGGGGTCATATGTTCATCTTTTGCAACCTTCTGACAAGCAAAGTCAATGGCGAAGCCAGATTTACTTAACAACCCTGTTAGTAACTTAACACCTGCAGTGATTCACTTAGCAACTGTAGTAAGAAAGATCATAAAATGGGGCAATGGAAATTTTGGGCTCAACTGCAGTCATAATTCGAGGACTATCTGTATATGAGGATAGCCAGGTGGAGTTTGGGGAAGCATTATTTCTTACCTCTTCTAGAGATTGTTATCCGGACACAATTAGAGAAATCAGCCACTTCCAATGAATTTGAAATTTATATGGAACAAGCAGAAGCCCTAATAGTAAAGTCAACTGGATGAGCTAAGAGTGTTGTTTTTGTGTGTCTGTAAATGCATAGTCTTTTTATGAGGAATTTATATTAATGAATTTTCTTGGAACATATTGTGTTGATTTTTTAAAAAAATGCAATGTCTCTGTAGCATAACATAGAATTACAAGAGAGGCACTGTTTTGTGCAGAGTTTTGATGAACTCAAAGGAAGTCCCTTCTGCCATTGAAGTTTCAGCTTTTTTCGATTATAACACTATGTACTGTTCCTCACATATATTTAAAATGCATGAGAAATCAATGTAATAGATATTAAACAAGGAAATGTTTTTGGGGACTTGTTAATAATTACTGGCATTTATGACTAATGAATGTTATATTGGTTTAGGCTGTGACTAATAAAATTAATGTTTTGAGAAACCTTTCTAAGTTACCATTCAAAAACAATAATCAGATCATAATGAACCTGATAGGCTCTTACAAATGAAACAACTTGTTCCATCACCTCTTCTTTCATTTTTTTTCTTGCACTATATCTGTGTAGCGGGTGATTAACCTGCCTCCCTATTTGGTGGTCTTTTATGCACAATAGCTATTTAGCTATATTTCTCATCTAGTGAACACACCAAAAACACTTCAATTAATTGGATATCATGACCTACTGTTAAGTAAGAAGATTAATGTTGCAGGAGGCAAGGTGGCTGGTCAGTATCCAATTAGCTTCTTAACCATGCTGACTCTAGCCAGTATAACTACTAACTAAAAGCTCTTCATGTTTGACAAGAACAGGAAGGAGTATGATGGCGTTTTTATTCTTAAAGTGAGTCATCACAAACAACCAGTTTCAAAACAGAGACATTTCTTTGTCCCCGGTCCATTCAGACACCAGCGACAATGAGCCCCACTGATGGAAAAAGAAATGAAAAAGAATAGGAATAGAGAATTCTTCTTCGTCCCCATTTTTTAAATGCATTGTTTAGACTGTTGCCATAATCCTCAGTCCGCTTATCATGAAGCAGCGTAAAACTGCTATGATAAAGTGGCAGATATTGGCAGACCAGGAGCGGTAAAAAGATGTCAACAGGATAGCAGATTCATTCTGATATAAAGTTGCCTTGTGTTCACTACATGACCCCTGTTGACTCCTGATTCACTGCCTTAATGCATATGTTAAGGTAGGATTAAGCTGCCAGTTTATCAGCTTAAGTTCAAAGTATAGATTGAGCATCAGTGTGCAGCTGGTCTAATTTTGTACAACTACTAAAGCATGATAAATCATAATGAGAATTAACGGACAATTGGGAAAAAAGAAGCTATTGCTTTCTTAGGGATTAGAAGGACTGCCCTTCTAAAAATGATACGACTAATAAATAATTTGCAAACTGCCAAGATTCCATGGAAGTCAGGTGGCATATAAATGTAATTGATAATAATGATATTTGTGGATGGGCAAAAGTTAAAAATTGCTAAAAAAATTAAAATTACATTGAAATTCAAATAAAAATATTAAAAGTTAAGAACCGAGATGATGGGCAGCATGGGGACAAGAATATTGTCTACCTCATCAACCACCCCAATATAGCAGACTAAGATTGAAGGCTCTTCCAGGAATGTGCTCATGGATCTCACCTCTGATGGGAGAATATTCTAGAAGGCCACAGTGGGAAAGGCTCTTCTCCTGGAATCCTGCCAGCAAAAATTCTTTGGCAAATGGAATCTGAAGTAGGTCCTTTCTGCTAGAATGTGGGTTATCCCATTGGGGTAATATGGTTCCTCAGATACCCTGAACAGAAATATTATATTACCTCTCTTTAAAATGGAGATGATGTCCATATTTATTTCCTGGCATTTGCAGTTAACATTTGTGGAATAAATCCCTAGAAAAAATAAGAATCAAATAAAGCATGAGAAGCAGAGGTGATAGTCAGCAAGTTCTGACCAGGTCTGGAGAACCGGTAGTGGAAATTTTGAGTAGTTAGGGGAACCGGTAAATACCACCTCTGACTGACCCTGCCCCATCTATTTTCTGCCTCCTGAGTCCCAGCTGATTGAGGGGAAATGGGGATTTTGCAGTAATCTTCCACCGGAGTAGGGAGGGAATGGAGATGTTACAGTATCCTTGCCCTGCCATGCCCACCACGCCATGCCCACCCAGCTATGTCACTCCCACCAAGCCACACCCACAGAACCAGTAGTACATTTTTTGGAATCACACCACTGATAAGAAGTTCCCTATTTGATGAAACAAGAGAAAAATTAAGAAGTGTAGCTAAATTATTCGTAGAAACAAACTTTGGTTCTATCTGTGGATAAATAGAACATGACTTTTTGTACCAAAGCTGCCTCCTCATGCTCAAGCCATCATTTAATTGCCCAGGTTCATCTGAAATGCCACATGACCCCCAAGTGAATGAAGAATGTCAAGAGTTGGGTTGATCTCTGAGCCAGACTTAGCTATTTTACATTCCAGTAGCAAAAACAGTGATGATTTTTAAAAGATTTTTGCCCAAAACAAGAGAACAAAAATGATTAACAGACACATTATCTTTGAGAGCCTTCCGCACTTTCAAAATCTTTGCATATTTATTTAGATGTAGCACCCCCTGTGTTTAATGAAGCTTCTTTGCTGTTTAAGTATTTTGACAACAAACAAAAAAATCTCACTATTTAACAGTGGACTGTGTAGTGGTTGCATTTAATCCTTTTTCTCTTTTTACCAGACATAACTGGATATTTGAGATACTTTATAAAACTTCTAAAGAATGCTTTAGAAGTTTAGGCTTTAATTTAAATTCAGATTTAGCTATTAGATACGATGGAATTTATAAAAATGGCATAGGATGCTCAGATTCTTTACCAATGTTGCTTTCTCAGGACAGGAGCTAGTTTAACTTCTTCTTCTTTTAACTCTCCAGAATAAATAAACCTCTGGAGAAATGAATGCCAAATGATTGTAATTTCATTAGCTAAAATACATCCTTCAAGTCCCTTTCAAAAAATAGGCTATAGTATATTATTCTGTTAAAGAATGACCAATTTCTAGTAGTTTTGCTAAGGTAATATGTTTTATATTCTTTCAACCCTGGGATTTCTTATATCTTTTTCTAGATCTTTAGTGGGTTTACAAATATAAATGGATGGACTTTGCCTTGTAGAAGACTTATCAATCTTTCCCCACTCTTATTATAGAGAAAACACACACACACACACACACACACACACACAATAGGATAAGGAAATGTAAATTAAGCCAGAGTTGCATTGATGAAGAGTATTCTGATTCTGAATAGTTTTATAATATTTTGCTGTCCTTCACAGTTTGTTATGATATTGTTTTATTTCATTTAAATGATTTTTGTCCAATGGACATTTCTTGGGAGTCTGCATGATAAACTTTATAGCTTTTTCACATGCTCCAAGTCACCATTTTTACCACAAAACTCACATTTTACTTGCTCCCCTCATTCTTCTTGAAAAGACTCAAATCTGAGGTGGACTACTTTTGCTTATAATGGTATTGCACTGCTTTGTGTGTGTGCTTCTACTCCCTCGTCACAATGGCTTAGCAGATGTCAGTTTGACATGGATAGGTCAAGCTTAACTGGTTTTGTGGAGAAGGGATGTTTCTGCATCAGTGATTTATGTCAGTCTTTCAGACTAAGGAAGTGTGACATAGCTATACTGTGGATGGGCTGCAAAGGACCTGTTTCTGATCTTTTTAAAATATGTGTATGTATATTTTTTAAATGAATGCTAAAGTTACCTTTCTAAGTGTGTCACTTCGGTCTTTATGCTGAGGATTGGATTGTAAGTACTTGGAAAATATATCGGAACTTCTTATACACTGGCTTGCATGAAAATGAACAATTCATAATCAGAAATTTGTGGAAAATCTTTGAGAAATACAGTTTGCATTCCAGTGCATTTTAGGGGAATACAATGGGATAAAATGCAATGAATGTTCAGTTGTAGAATTCAGGACACCTTTAGCTGGCTATGTAACTGGCTTTATTTATATAAATCCTGACCAGAAAAAATATCTATTAGAAAACTATGCAGTCTGCAGTTTGTACAACACAGCCAAGATTTGATACAGAAAAATACTGATAATACAAGCATTGTATTCACAAGAAGAATAAACCTACTACAAGAATTTAACTTGCACCTACTTTTTGTGAACTGGAAAATTCCTCAGCCTTAGCTCTTTCACATGTGCTGAATTATAATATTAAATAAATGTGTTTTAAAGCCATGTTTAACTCTTGCTGCTCCCATAATTCTCAGTCTTTTGTGGGTTGTTGCCTAACAAACTGAAGGGTAGTACATTAGAAAGGTTAATTAAAAGGCAGGACTAGTAATGAACAAAGCATCCTTCCCTCTCCTCAGGCTTCATTGACTGAGTGGAAGTGATGGCTAGGTATTCTGCTAAGTCCCATTCACTTAGTATCTTAAAATGATGATATGGCTGAGCTTCTTAAGAACGTCAATACAGTGTACAACTCCCAAATGCCAGGTTGCAGTAGTATGACTGCACATGCTACAGTGGTATGGTTATCTGTTTTGCATATTAATCATAGAATCATCTCTAATCATTACAAAGTGAACATAAAAGACATCAAGCTAACTATTCCTTCAGTTTGAGAGTAGCCTTGGTACTATACTATATGAAAGTTGTGTAGCACCATATTATCTAAACGATTCAAGGCCAACGTATTTCTATGTATCTGATGCTGGGGATAGACTGATACAGTCATCACCTTTATGATGTGCTATTAATAAATAATTTAATTTCTTGTTCTTGTAAAAATTAGTTGGCTGTCCACAAGATTTTCTGCTAATTTTATATCGCATTATGCTGAAACTGATGAGCACTTCTTTGTTCCACACAATTCTGGATCCTGTTTTGCTGATAAGTTAAGTTTGGGACATATCAAGCAATGTAGATAATGTTCCACATATTACTTGTCTATGTAGTTTTCCTCTATAATTTGGACAACTGTTTGCTTTCCTTCCTTTAAGTTGCTCTGTCAATGTAATAGAATTATACTTTCCATCCCTTGAGACAGCTGTCAAACCATGATATTAAAATATATGGATCACTGGCTTCTTTGGATATGAGTGCCATTGTAATATACCTGTTTCTTGACTTTCAGTTGCTACGGCTGAGGTACTTTGCTCAGATATATCTGTATATTTATTCAGGCAGCTGTTTCCTATTCAGGTAGTGGAGGAATTCAATCTTTATTCATGAACTGTCCTCATAGGAACACTAATAGAGTTGCCACAAGCCAGGAACCTGTCAGTTCACAAAGAGACCTTCTGAACATTTCTCAGAGGGAGACATCACCTAGTGGAGTCCCTAGAATGCTCCCTACTACTCTCTGATCAACATTCAGGGTGCGTTTGCTTTATGTGCTAGTGAATTCATATCCACATATATTTTGCACCCTTTATTTTCTGAGGAGGTGTGTGAGGAGAGCAGCAATGCACAATTTCCTTTTATTTTATATAAAATAATCTTAAATTAAAAAACCCCTAAGTCATGGAATTAGTGGGGCAGAAGGCAAGTGTCTGTAGGCTCAGTTAATGGAGGCACACTTTAGGATCTGATATCTCAATTAGCCATAAACTTCAAACCTTATCAAATTCATGGAAATAGGTGTGATATGTTTTGCATCTCCTAAATGTATTTTCAAGAGTTTTTGTTGTCTACTTTCACCTATGGCATGGGTTGTTTTGTTGTTGCTTTTGTTTTGCAATACATGCATGGTAGAAATGGTAACCATTCACTTTTTAAAATGCAAAATATAAAGGGCTTAAATAAATATTTAACATGCTGTCCTTGAAGCCAGACTTTAATAAGATTTCATTAATTTAGTACATGCAAGTTTCTTAAGGTTCAGTAGACATCAACCAAGTTACGGTTTCTGTGTTTCTCTGGAGAACAGAGAATTATTCTATATTTATGAGCAATTACAAAATGCATGTTACCAGAATATTGGGCGATGAGGGGTGGGAGGAGAAATGAATTCCAATGGTTCTTATATGGTAGAGTTATTATACTGAACATGTTTACCTACAAATACATATCTTAGTATATTCAAAAGGTCTTACTTTCTAGTCATTGTGTATAGGATAGCAGCTTTGATGCATTCAAAAACTATGGGTGATAGTGAGCTAAAACATGAGAACCTTATTATCAGGGGTGGAATTTATTTATTTATTTATTTTATCAAATGTGTATGAGATAGCAGGTGTAAGTATAAACATGTACATGAACACAGGAAGTGGGCACAAATAAATGGGGACAATAGGACAGGGATGGTAGGCACGCTGGTGTGCTTATACACGGCCCCTTATAAACCCCTTAAGAATGGGGTAAGGTCCACACTAGAAAGTTTAAGGTTCTAGTTATGGGGGTTTGAGGATGTAACAACAGAGTCAGGTAGTGCATTCCAGGCATTGAGCACTCTGTTGCTCATATTTTCTGCAATTGAGTTTGGAGCAGTTTACCTTGAGTTTATAACTATTGTTTGCATGTGTATTAATGCGGTTGAAGCTGAAGTAGCCATTGACAGGTAAGATGTTGTAGCAGACAATTTTGTGTACTACGCTTAGGTCAGACTGAAGGCAGCATAGTTCTAGGTTGTCCAAGCCCAAAATTACAAGCCTGGTGGCATAAGGTATTCTATTGTGAGCAGAGGAATGGAGTACTTTTCTCATGAAATATCTCTGGACTCGCTCAATTGTATTAATGTCTGATATATAGTGTGGATTCCAGGGATACAAGCTGTATTCTAGAATATGAATATGAGAATAT
Organism: Thamnophis sirtalis; assembly: GCF_051295495.1. Classification (NCBI taxonomy): domain Eukaryota; kingdom Metazoa; phylum Chordata; class Lepidosauria; order Squamata; family Natricidae; genus Thamnophis; species Thamnophis sirtalis. The sequence goes on along the minus strand of NW_028261382.1, from coordinate 128,579,838 downwards.
GAATTGAGAATCGAGGATTCTACTGGTTTGGATCTGTTTGGGTGAACCAGTAGCTTTGCAAAGCGTGCGCTCAGCAAACCGGTTGTTAAACTGGTAGGATCGCAATCCTGCATATTATGTACACATTTTTCAGACCATTAAAATGAAATGCAATCTGATCTATTTTAGCATTTGCTGCTACATTAACTGATAAGGCAGCCTTTGTTTCTTGACAAATGCTTGCCCATGTTTTACCATGAAAATCCCCAAGAAAGACAATCCTAATGTAAAATCTAATTAGGAACAGGGATTTGATAGGCACAAGGGGAAGTGTTGGAAAGCTCAGATTAAGACTGTAGGAAGTTATCACCTAGCCCTCTCCCAGAAAAATGAAATATCCTAGGAAATATTGAAAAGGCAGAATATTTCTCTGGATGTGAAAAGGGAGAAATTTTGTCAATGGGCCATTAAGAAACCCAAGGCAGTCCCTTTACATAATAAAGAGTTCTCCCCTTCAGCTCCAGGGGGATGGAATTAAGGCATGATAATAATGGCCCTTTACCCAACTCACCACATGGCATCTGAGAATTCAACCAAACCTGGATTTAAAACGCAGCCTAGAGAGTTGACCCTGCATGGTCCCATGGGAGTCTGACAACCAGAATACAAGCTCAAGATCAAAGGCCAGAGAGGGCATAAAACCAGGAACTCAGCATCTTAGGCTTCCTTTCTCTTTTTCTCCAACATTGAAGCATGTGATCACCTTTTCTGTTCAGGACTCAAGCCATGTGGTCCTGTCCACCATTAAAACTATCTTTCCAAGCAGGCTCCATGTCTCCAGTGTCTTTTTCCCCACTTGGAGCTGAACCCAGAAGGACATTTCTTCCAACAGACAAACTAAGACAATTCAAATTGCTTTTTCTTAAATTATTAATCTTGTCTCTAGCTCTTCTTCCCTCTTCCTTTTTTTCTTCCTCTTCTTTGTTCATAAGAATTTTATAAACTTAGCTAAGCCTGCAGATGGAGCACTTTTTCAATAATACATCTGTAAAATATAGTAAATTATGTTTTAATAATTTCCTGAATGTAAATGAGTATCTTCCTGTGCCAAATCTCACCCCTAAATTATTTCTTACAATAGCAGTTTGTAAACCGAAAGCAAAACAATAAATCTATTCTGAAAAGTTATATGTAGCACAGATTTTCAGCAGTGTCAAAAGTCCAATAATGTTGGTTTATTAAATTTTTAATTGGAGTGGCAAGGTGTGACTACAGATAAGCAGCAGAACTGGACAGTTTTCAGAATTTTTGCAATTCATAAACAATATGCTTCCACCCCAAAATTGCTTTTAACACTTAATGTAATTGTAATGTTTCCAATGCAGAAGTCCCAATTTCTTTCCCTTAAATTCATGAGCTAAAAGCTCATCTTGTCTTTTCATTATCCATTTACTTCACTATAATGAATGTTCATTAACCTTTAGGGCACAATTACTCCACAAGGTAATTTTCTAATGGAAAGAGCTAAAATGCAGATGGCAATAGGTTTTTTTTTTTTACCACAATAGATTTGCCTTGAAGACCCTTTGGTAGAACAGAAAATTGTATAAAATTGTATATAGTGCTGCACTTGGAACTGTACAGGTCATTTATAAATTAGTTCCCTCAATCTATTCAATAAAGAATTATTAAAAGTCTCAACTTTGGGATTTTTAGAGACAATTGAGAGTACCAAAAGTTCAGCTTTCCTTGATGTTCTTCTATTCATTGATAGAAATCCCTGGTAGGATGAACTTGAAATAAGTAAAGGTGGCTAAAATGCCTGATTTGAGGGGGAAATCATTTCTCCAATGCACAGTTTTCCAAATCTGCCCATCTATTGTGTCCCGTCTTTCCCATCATATAGTAAGTTGCAAAGTGGATCAAATGCAGAAAGTGTTACCTCAACCTGATCTTTGTTGCTAGATCTCTTTGTAAAATGGACATCTGCTTTCTCCTTTCAACATTATAGAAACTCCAGGAAACTAGACCAAACAAAGAAACAGTAAGTCTTTTCCAACCTGATACCTCTAGAAGCGTTGGACTTTGGATCCCATATTTCTTGACAAGAAAATATATTTTTGAAATGATGGTGGTAGAAAGCCAGCATCTCTGGAGAACTCCAGATTGGGTAAAATGCTTTAATCTATCTATCAGGCATCTGGAAAATACCAATTTATAAAAGGCAGTCTTTCATTTTAAGAAATGTTTTAAACAAGATGAGGTTAAAGCCAGATAAGGAGTAAGGTATATATAGCAAGACAGAGTAATCAAGTATACAAAACAAATTACTTTAAGGGTTCTTCTTAGCATGTAGAACAAGCTCATAATTACAGCCACAGGTAAATCTAAGGTTGTTTCCTCATTATCTTGTTTAATCATTCCTTCCCCTTTTGAAGCTCCTTCTCTTCAGATTGCTAAACTTAAAGAAACTAAGGGAAGATGTAATCTTAAAGTATTTAAAATCAGTTCTGAAGATCAGAAGCAGCAAAAGTTTATGTTAATTTCATTTTAAAATAGGTTACAGAAGAGCACTTAAAATGTTGGAACGTCTCAGCCTGTGCTTGCTTATTCATTTATTACATATCCATTGCTTTTTCTTCAGATTTCAATAGATATTCCATATCTACAATAACAAGGATTGAAATGCTTAAAGTAATAATAATTCTCCCCAAATCAGTGTTGTATGGAGAAGCTGCCAACATATGCAGAAATTCCATGTTCCATTTCTGGTGTCTCCAGACAGAACTAGAATTAATGAAATTCTAGAATGTTGCTATGGATAGTTTGAAGTATGAACATTTTGACTACGTACAAGACATTGGTCCTCTGTTCATATTTCACTCACACAGAAATAGCACTATAGCAATAGCACTTAAACTTATATAGCATTTCACAGTGCTTTACAGCCCTCTCTAAGCAGTTTACAGAGTCACCATATTGCCCCCAACAATCTGGGTCCTCATTTTACCCACCTCGGAAGGATGGAAGGCTGAATCAACCTTAAGCCTGGAAGGATTTGAACTGCTGAACTGCAGCTAACTGAAGTAGCCTGCAGTACTGCATTCTAACTACTGCACCACTGCAACAAACTCTAGAAAGGTTTGTTTGTTTTTTTAAAAAAATGTTGGAGGTAGAACTGTTTTGTGTCTGTGAGAGCAAGAATTAGAAAGCAAAGATTTTCAAGACAGGTTTTATAATAATAAGAAAAGGAGATTTATTTATAGTTTATAAATTCCAGGGATAGGTTAAAGTGCTACATATACCTACCTTCATCTTACCTGGAAGAGAATCAAAGAGCAGTTGCTATGTACAAAGAACAGTTTGCTCTGGGAAGAAAGGAAGTGGCTGAGATCCATAATGTTATAAAACAAAGATCAGAAGAGGGATAGAAACAGAGGGGAAATAGAGTAAATCTTTAACTATACCCAAGTGTTACTTTATGATCATCAAGTCATGAAGCACTGTAGAGTCAGTGTCATTAATTCATATCTTCCACTTGAGATGTTTCTGGCTGAAGCAGTGAAAAGAAGGCTTGCCTTGGTATAGAATATTGCCACATTGCCTGCAGATCCAATCTTTATCAAGCAACGGGACACATTGCATTCAACCTCTCCCTTCCTGATCTTCCATTTATCCTTCATTTCTCTTTCTGTTATGTGGTCTAATGCACAATATAATTGGTATAAATAGGTAGAGCAGGTAACCAATAAGTATTGGTTGAGCAGATAAGGGAGGTGGTTTAGGGAAAGAAGTTATGATCACAACAATTTAGTTCTCTATTGCATTCATGGTGTAAAAGACAAGCATGCCTTTTCTAGGTGGTAGCAGATCAATCTGAGGCATTTTGTGCAAGAACCAATTAGTGAGGTTACACAATTAAAGAACCAAATAGCTCTGCCTCTTCATCAGCTTCTGACATTCACGTCCCTAGCCAATGCAAACAAATATTCTACATATCAACTGCCTGTGGGGGAAAGTGTCAAGGTTGCTAAGCAACCTGTGTGATGATGGCTGGAGAATGGCTTGGAGTGATTACTGCTGTTGGCCCACATAGGACCCAAAAGGATGGTAACCTATATCATAGCTCAAGGTGCCCATTATCCTAATTAAACAAGTATTAGGAATGAAGCTAATGAGACATAAACTATATATTCCTAGACTCAAAAGAAATATTATATCAACTTTGAAAAGAATGGCCAAATTTCTGTTGACTTGGAAGGTAGCAGTAGGCCCATGCCTAGAATTTAAATTCCACAGAATAGATCTTTTTGGAGACTTTTAAATGTGGTTCACCAGCAAACAGTAGTAAACATGAACTTCTTTGTTCATTTTTGACCGTAATAAAGAAATTAAACTGTACATATTGTGTCAGTGAGACTTCTGGGAAGCCAGTTTCTAAATATTAAGTTTGTGTTTAGAAAATTTAGTCTTATTGCAGAAAGTTGCACCATTAAAACCATTGTCCTTATTAAAATGAAATGTTTTTTATGAAGGCAAGGCAGGTGATAGCAAATAGAATCTTGTGCCCTTTTGAAGCATTGGTCTAGTCCCAGTCATATCACCCATATATCTGCCATTGACAATTGGTCTGATGTGGCTAAGTTCTACATTTTCATGTTAGATTTAAGATATATGCATGAAAAAAGTTCATGCATGTGTCTCAACTTTCTACCGTCCTCAATATTTTTAACTGAATTCACAAATTTTTACTATTTTGAAGAAATCTGAGAATTGATCCGTTGTCTTTTAAACCACACCTTTTTCATTTTAAAAATATTTTAGCTGGCATACTGCAAATAGTCTTTGTGTCTGCAAATGTATTTGCAGTATATAGCATTTCCCTTCTCTGTAGTAAATCATAATACAACAGCATCACATGTAGCTTAAAATACTTTATGATTATATGGCTGTGTATATGTATGAAACTATACCAAGACAACACACATCTATTATTACATACGTATCTCATATAGGTACAGTATTAAAGTCATCACTGTTGCCTACAGTACTAAATGAACTCATCACTCACAGATTATAAAATTGCTCAGTCGATGAGCATGGCTAATGTCTTAACTGGTAACAGTATAGCATATTGAAGATGTTAAAAGTTAAGATGTTAAAGAAGTTAAAATCAAACATGGCTTAGAACAGCCTCCAGCGCTCTTATTTCACAGTCATAGGTGAAATAGTAGAATGATGTATAGCTGTGATGGTGAACCTATGACACACAAACCTCTCTCTGCGGGCACACAAGCCATCATCCCAGCTCAGCTCTACTGTGCATGCGGGCGGACCTCCTGATGGCCAGCTGATTTTCAGGTTTCTATCGCTCACGTGCAGGGGGCGGCACATGCAGGAGACATCTGCTCATACTTAGGGGGGGGGGGCAGGGAGGTCACATGCGCATGGAGGAGAGGAAGCGCAGTGTGTGTGTGTGTGTGTCATGCACACATTGCATTATGGGTGTGGGCACATGTGCACGGTCACATGCGCATGTGCTCTCAGCATGCGATGACAAAAACGTTAGCCATCATTGATGTATAGGATACTAGATGGCCTCCAAAAGGGAATATATGGCTATATATTGTGGATTTTGTTGTCTCTGTTTTCACTGAATGAATGCAATTATCTTTGACTATTGAACATTTTGAAAGTAGGATTTCTTATGACCCCTTCTCCCCACCCCTTTCTAACCTTACCTTTCAGAAGACAACTGCTTTAACTGCACAATTCTCTTCTCTCTTTCATAGACTTTCAAACAGTTGCCGGTGGTATAAATCTCCTTGGTCTAAACTTCCATCATTTTTAAAAATGGCAATGACCGTTATGGAGGCAAAAAATAAAGTAAATAATGGAAGCAACAGCATTATTAAACCCCTTTATTAATAATGAAGAAAGTGTCTTTGTATGTGTGTGCAGTTGGCTTGGACTGATGGAAATCCAAGGTGGTTGAAATTTCCAAAGAGCATATATTTTACAAGAGGGGGAAAAAAAAAAGAACTCTGAGGCAGAGAATCTGTTCTTTTCTTCAGCAGAATTACTCATTAACTCAAACCCCTTAAGCGTGAGGAAGTATGGCAGATTGCAAGGAAGCACATTCCAAATAGAATTTCAGGGAGAAAAATGGTTAGATCTTAATGTTCCTCAGTGCTTACTTCCAATTGTTCTCAAAGTACGGAGGGTGAGGAGAAGAAAAAGAAGAAGAGAGAAGGAAATTACATTTATGACTCCCATAGCATTCATTATTCCATTTCCAAGGTAATGAGGCAGGATACTTCATATCCTTTAAAGTTATTCTCCTTGGAGAATATACATACCATTGCACATTTTCCCAAGACAACTAAAAAAAAACAAAACAACACTGCAAGGCATTAGTAGCAGTGGGACAGTCCCCTTTAGAAATGGAAAAAAGGATTTTTTTAAAAAAAATTTTTTTGTTTCATTTATATCCTGCCCGCCTTCACAAGCTGAAAATGGCTTACATAGAGCATTTTGCTCCATATTTTTCTCATAGCACCAAACTGGATAAGGAGGATGGGCTGAGAATGAGTTTTTATGGTGATGAAAGAAATGTCCTTCTGGGTTCGGCTCCGTGAGGAAAAAGACACTGGAGACATGGAGATTGCTTGGAAAGATGGTTTATTGGTGGACAGGACCACATGGCTTGAGTCCTGAACAGAAAAAGTGATCACATGTTTCAATGTTAGTGGAGAAGAAGAGAAGGGCTGAGGGAGGTGCTTGCTAGGCTTTTTATAACCTGTTCAATCCCATCTATCTGTTTCTTGTTCCTGTGTAAGAAATGTATTCTGATTGGTTGCCAGACTCCCATAGGGCCATGCAGGGGCAACTCTCTAGGCTGCGTTCTGAATCCAGGTTTGGTTGAGTTCTCAGATGCCATGTGGTCAATTGAGTAAAGGGCCAATATGATCATGCTTTAATCCCATCCCCCTGGAGCTGAAGTGAATAAGTCATTATTATGTAAAGGGACTAGCTTGGCCTTCTTAATGGCCTATTGACAAAGTGGGGATGGGCAGGAAGCTACAGGCAGCTATTCTGTGTTTTAAAACATGTTTCTTTCTTTTCACATCCAGAGAAATATTCTGCCTTTTCAATATTTCCTAGGATATTTCATTTTTCTGGGAGAGGGCTGGGTGATAACTTCCTATAATGGTTGAGGGTGTTTACTGAACCCCTTAATCATTAGAACTTAGACTTAAGACTAATTTTATTGCCATTTTGAATTTACACTAATTAGCATACATTAAAATAAAATTTCAATGAATGCAGCTTTCAAAGTCTCCTAATTTCTATTATTTATTTATCCCATCTCTAATATTTATTTATTAGATATAATAAATACCTATATCTACATAAGCATGACTAAATAAATAAATACAAAATTATGCATATGCCCACATATATTATATGACACAGAAAAACAACATAGTCTAATTCAGATCTATACATGTACAAGGTGAGAAAAACGAATCTTGGGAATGTGGGATTTGGGAGGGGGGGCAACCAATTCAGAGCATAATAGTGCAGTAGTTAGAATGCAGTACTGTAGGCTAATTCTGCCCACAGCCAGGAGTTTGATCCTGATGGGGCTCAAGGTTGATCCAGCCTTCTATAATCATTCCAAGATCAGTAAAATGAGAACCCAGATGGTTGGGGGCAATATGCTAACATTGTAAACCACTCAGAGTGCTATATAGCAGTGGTCCCCAGCCTTTTGGGCACCAGGGACTGGTTTCATAGAGAAAGGTTTTTCGTAGACTGTAAGGGACATTTTTTTTGTATGCTGCGTGCATCCCACAGATGAGGCTTCACTTTTTTGCATGGACCTGGCTACTGGCATGCTGAAGACTGGTGGCAGTCCATGGACTGGGGGTAGGGGACTTCTATTGTAAAGCATTATGGAGCAGTATATAAATCTATATGCTATTGCTATTGCTTTTAAAAGTATATATTTGGTGAAGCAACAAAATGGTTACAAAGATTGGCATTTCCCCAAAATATTAATGTACCAGAAAGAGACTAGGTAATCATACAAAACCACTGTCTACCAATCCACAAGAATCTTTCTGAGAGTCAAAGGCATTCCTGAAAATAAATATAATATTAAAAATGAATGATTTATTTGAAACTTGCCAGTTTCCTAATAGTATATCCCTTTACTGATATTAATGTTTGTATTATTAAAAGAATAAAAAAAAACAGATGGTGAATAATGCTTAGCATCGTAGTTTTTCTATGAAAATTGGTTCAGCTGATTATGATGATCCCATCCATTTCACCTTGGGAGTGCCAATGTGGTGAAAAATCCTCACTATTTGATCTCTGTGAGAGCCATTTTATGAAATTGGTGCTGCACAAATTGAAAATAAGTATTGGTTTGATTAGGACAAATGCCAGAACAGACGTTGAGGAGGAGCCAATGTCCCAACGGTATGGATATGCGGTCTCGATGTTCTGAGACTGCAGCTGATACTTTTGCCACTGGGGGGTCCAATCAGACCTAAACCATCCCGAAGAGAAGGTGAACAGGAAGACCACGTCTTGCTGATATCAGGGACAACGCAAGTCCCTGATTGATACAAGAGAAGGGCTTCAAGCTGGTGACAAAAGGCAGCCTAGGCTGATGAAGTGGGGATGGCTAAGGAACGGAAGGAAACGGAAAGAGAAAGTGTGATCATCTGGTAAATCCTTTCTGTTTTGAAAAAAAAATGCCCAAAAGAATCTCTTTTTTATGCTAAATTAAATCCTTAAGCAGAAGACATTAGCGACGGAACTGATCTTCATTGGATTGTTTTGGTTAGTATGCTTTTCTTTTTGTAACTACCCTTTGTGGATTGAAATGTTCCTCACAATTTTTTTTCTCTCTCCCCCACCCCTTCTTAAAGTGAACGAACCAGTTTTTCTTCTTCGGCTCCTTCCTGCTTTATTTTTCAATTTAAGGACTAAAATCTCCCTCTCTAACAAAAATCATCTATTATTTGCTATTAAACTCCATTTAAGAACTTTGTCCCTCCTAAATCTGAGAAAACACAAGAAAGTGAAAAAAAATACTTGAATTCTGCTGCTCGAAGGCTACAGGCTAGAGTTTTTTTTTTTTGAAACCACGCATTTGTTCTGTTTCTCATTTGATCTCACTGTCTTTGTGCTTCAAAGCTCTGTAACTAAAAGTGAACAGAGCAACCTTTTAAGTATTTAAAAATTTGATCAGTTGAAAGCAGTTTTAACAATAGCTGAAAATACAACAGTAATATAATCTTGTTTAGAGTAAATTTATAATAGATTATGTTTTTGTAAAGGTATGACATGAATTCAAACTATCTTAGGTTTCCATCAATTTTTGTCACTTTACTTACAGGGTATAGAATACTTGCTGACTGTATTCCCCACAGATTTTTTTAGTATTAGAGGTAGATGTATGGAATACTTACCATATTTTTGGAGTATAAGACGCACCAGAGTATAAGACGCATCAAGATTTTGAAGAGGCAAATTTTTTAAAAAAGTTTTTGCACTCTGCAGACCTCCTAAAACAGCCCGTTTTTGGGGAAAACTGGTCTGTTTTTTGTCAAAAAAGAGGGCATGTGTAGCCTTTAGGAAGCTTATAGTGTGCTCCTGGGTGCTGGGGAAACAAAAACGAGCAAAAAAATGGCCCATTTTTCATTTATTTCTGCTCACCCCAGCCCCTAGGAGCACTCTGGAAGCCTCCTAAAGGCTATGCACAGCCATTTTGGTGAAGGGGGCAGGGTTTCAGGGGGCCAAAAATGCTATATTCAGTGTATAAGATGCACCCAGATTTTCATCCTCTTTTTGAGGGAAAAGGGTGCATCTTATACTCTGAAAAATACAGTACCCTTTTTTTCTCTCACTTAGAGTTTTTGGCAGATTTTAAGTTCTTCCGAGAAATGGCATTATGATTCCAAACTATCAGTTTTGTAAATAGGATATCAGGTGCCTATCCTTATTTTTTAGTAGGTTACTAAAAACATCTGAAAGATAGTTATAGAATTAAAGCCACAAAATATATTCTAATAGCAAACACTTCAGGCATGGAAGAAAGAGTTAATTTTATGGCTATGGAAACTGAATTTCATCTTCATCAGATAATGTACTAATTATTAATCTGAGAAGAAGAAAAATATCACTATTATTTATTTGCTTCACATATTTTTCTTGCAACAGTTCCATAAGCCATATTATCAACAAAAAAAGTGAATTATGGGAGATTAGCTGCAAGCCAAAGCATTATTCAAGAGGTGATCATTTAATTGTCACCATATGAATTACTTGAAGCACACTTTTTACTAGGTAATAATTAAGATGAAAGGAGAAATAGCCACAAATTATTTGAGGCGAAATGGAATACCAATTACTGACACAAAATAGTTCTTTTTTGTCTATCAAATACAGGGCGGGGCATAACCTTTTCCTAGGGGGTCACAGCAACACTTGTAATAACAACACAAATAATTCATACACCATTCGAAAGCCCATCAAAAACTGAGTTTATTGACATGATTTAATAGTCAGTATGACCACCATTAGCCCTTCGAACAGCATTCAAACGAGGTGGATAAGAACACAACAAATCTTCAAACAGTTCCGTTCGATTTTCCAGATTTTTCAACACAGTTTCCAAATTCATTCTCAAAGTTTCAACCGAATATCGATTTTGACCTTGCTCCTGAATCATCAGAGCTTCCACTTCATCCTTAATTATGGCCCCAATGTTCTCTGCCGGATTGAGATCTGGCGAATTTCCCGGCCAGACGTCATTGCCCCAAAATTCGACATTGTTTTTCTTTAACAATTGCTGAGTCGCATTTGCACGCATGCAAGGAGCTTTGTCATGAAGAAAGACAGCCTCACCAACCACCAAGACATTGTCTGGATCACTGAGAAATGTAATGACATTCTCCAATAAAATTTTCTCACGGAAATAACTGCCATCCCAGGATTCCCCTTTATCCTTCAAAACCCAATGCAGTTTCTTGGCTGTGAAAATGACGAAAATCCCGATGCAAGTCGGATTGCGAACGATTTGTCAATATCGTTCATGTTTGGCGATGTCATCAACGTCTTTAGCCCAAATTCGATCGTTCTGGAAATTCGGTTTTCGAATGGCATAAACGAAGAATTCGTCAGATGGCGCCAAATGAAGAAAATCTTCCTCGGTCCATTCAGACAACCAATCGCACAACCAAAGCCGATCTTGAACGTGTGTTTGAGTTTTCAATGGTTTGCAAATGATGTGGAATGGCTTCAAACCTTCTCGTTCTCGATATCGGCCGATTGTCCTTTGATCAACTCGTTTTCCACGAATTTGAAGGATTTCTTGGGCCACTTTTCGGTTTCCTTTTCGTTGTTTGCGACTGCCAGTTGCAATGATGGCTTTGCTTTCTTGGGACAGTTGCAGAGGACGCCCTTCTCCAAATTTTGTGAAACATTCTTGGGCTGTTTTGTTCCAATTATCAGTAACCCAATCCGGATGACGTTTCAATTTGTTTGCAACCCATGTTCGATTGATAAACGTCGCTCCAGCATCGCGAGCCTCTCGAAAGGCAATGCATTTTATTCTGTCAATGATCCTTTGTTCTTCCGAATCGAATTTTCCAGCCATTCTTAAAGCAAATTTAACATTTAATAGCTCATTCAATTCAGTTTTTTATGGGCTTTAAAATGAGGTGTCGCGGAAGTTGTAAACTGCTGTCGATCTTGCTGTGACCCCCTAGGAAAAGGTTATGCCCCGCCCTGTATAATATTTTATTTAACAATGTGAAATTTTACAATGTTTCTCAGGAAATTACACCTTGATGGGCTTAGTAACATCAGTGACCCTTTAAGAAAAGAGAAAAAGGCAGCCACAAGACTTAGTCTCATTGATAAGGTCAAAACAGAAAATGAGATGCTAAAACTTATCAATTTATCTTGTGATTTATCTCTGTTGTTTCAATGAGCTAGCTGCTTCCATTTGAAAGGCATGATTATGGCTTGAAAAGCAATAATTTCCATGCATCTGCAGTGTGTTCTGGGGTCCTACCAGAGTGATACACAGGCCCTAAAATCTGCTGTGTTGCAAGGTTTTATGTCTTGGTAAAAAAATCCAAATATTGAACTGCTGGCATATTACGTACTATCATGGGGAACAGAAGATACATATGTTGTTTTATTTTGGTGAGAGTTTTCTGGCAAGACCTGAAAGGGCAAGAGAAAGCTTTGAATTACTGGCCAACAAGCCATCATTGATTGTCTGACTGTTGTCATTGAACTATTGGGCAGAGAAGGAAAGTGATGCTCAATTGTCAGTTGTTTATACTATGACATATGCACACCTCCTATGATCAGAATATTGTGCTATTGAGAAAAAAAATCAAATGTATTTGGATGTGTTTAAACTGTGTTTAAACTGGAATCAGAAGGATTCGGATGCAAACCATTTGCTAACCATTTGGATGCCTTTCCAGATGGGGAAAAAATGCTAAGTTACATCAATTAATGGAATAGACTTAAGTAATATCCTGCTAAAATGCTATTCCAAAAAAGGTTGCAAGTTTAGTACTATTGAAAAGGAAAGCCTAGAACACGAGGTACAACTCACTTAGAAATTAAAGTACAGTAAGCAGAGACTACAAGAGGATTTGTGGAGGAAAGTGGCGAATGTCACAAATTCAACATGACGGCTCTAATGGTAGCACTTTAGTTACTCTTCTTATTGCCTCTGGCAGATGCCCTTGAATAATTAGCTATAAATAAAGACTGGACACACGAAAGTTGAACAAGAAGCAATGGGTGAAAACTAATCAAGGAGAGAAGCAACTTAGAACTGAAGAGAAATTTCCTGACAGAACAATTAATCAGTGGAACAGCTTGCCTCCAGAAGTTGTGAATGCCCCAACACTAGAAGTCTTTAAGAAGATGTTGGATAGCCATTTGTCTGAAACGGTATAAGGTTTCCTGTCTAGGAAGGGGGTTGGACTAGAAGACCTCCAAGGCCCCTTCCAACACTGCTATTGTATTGTATTGTATTGTATTTGTCAGGTAAGCTCCCCATTGGGAGAACGAGTGCATTCAGAGAAGTGTTGTGAGAGTGGTGTTGGATAACACACAAACCAGCATACAGAGACACTGCAGTTTAAATAGGCTTTTACTTTCATGGAAATAGAGGTATCAGAGTCCATCAAACAGTCCAAGTCATACACGGTTAAGGCAGTCAGTCATCAACGTTTTTCAGTTAAGGGATAATCCAAATAACATAGTCCATAATCATACAAACAGTCCGGTACACAAAGTTTGCTAGCAATTGCAAAACTTACAATAGCTCACGCTGATCACTTTATGGCACCTCTAACAGCCAGCTTCCAAACACTCAGATCAGATCAGTATCTAACAGTGATTCTGGCTCCATCTTATGGCCGATTGAGGAAACAGCAACCAATCACATTTTACAGCATGATTTAAAGAAAAAGGTGTAGCATTGTTACATGATTTATATATTGCCAACCCAACCATTAGATTATATTCCTAACAGTACTGTAAATTGTGAGTTGTGATAAATGGTCAACAACTTTATGTTATCTGAATATATTGAAAGTGTAAGGGCAAATGTTTTGCATTTTGTAAATTAACAATAATATTACCTGATTCCAAACATCTAATAAATTCAAGGAAGAGGTACTACATGCTGTATAATCCTATGCCGTTGATTATGTGACTATCTAAGATAAAGGGTATGTATGTATGTATGTATGTATGTATGTATGTATGTATGTATGTATGTATACATGCAGTGATGAAATTCCAAATTTTTTACTACCAGTTCTGTGGACGTGGCTTGGTAGGCATAGTGTGGCTTGGTGGGCATGGCTTGGTGGGCGTGGCAGGGGAAAGATGCTGCAAAATCTCCATTCCCATCCCATTCTGGGACTAGTCAGAGGTGGCATTTGTTCTGAACTACTCAAAATTTCTGCTACCAGTTCTCCGAATTACTTAAAATTTCCGCTACTGGTTCTCCAGAACCTGTTAGGACCTGCTGGATTTCACCCCATAATGTATGTCTGTATTTAAATTTATATGACTGGCCATCTCAAATATATAAGGTGACAAGCAACCATGGTAAGTTTAGGATTAAAACTGTGTTTCCATCCTTGATAAAGGATGCTGATCACATATATTAGGCAAGCTCATATATTTCATGACTCATTATTGTTTCATATACTGATTGAAAATCTGCACTCTACCTTCCTGAAACTTTGCTGGCTTCATTTCCCAGCCTTTCAGAAACACATTTTGCCCTTAAATCTGACGTGTCGCCTAGTCCCAACTCGTAGATATATATGTATACACACAAGCGTTGGCTGCAATACACAATTTAATTATTAGATTCCATAGGATTCTGTTGTAGAAAAATGTGACACTGAAAACATCTTTGAAAATGAATATGAGAATAATTATCTTCTTCATTTGCACATCCATGTTCTGCACTGTTAATAAGACTAGTGACTATACTTTAGATGATTATGCCTTCATTTTCTCTTTTGTGACTTCATCCATAAGTATTTCAAAATTCTTAGAATTTCAGTTAAGATTCTACTAGTATTACTTCAGAAGAAAACACAGCATCACAGTTTTCTATCTCTACACATCTAAAAAATGCTGACTGGTATGTTTTTGTTTCTTGTTATAGCACTTTGAGATTTATGGAGTCATACTCAAAATGTATTATTATTTTCTTAAAGTTTATTCAAAAGATACATTGAGTTCAGATAACTCTAACATCATTGATTGTTTTTCTATGATCTTAACCTTAGGAAATAGCAAAGCTATTATTCAATGCATTCAAGGAAATAATTTGTTCAATTTGTGACCTGTCAGGCTACTCCAATCCATCAGTCATGCTGGCATCTATACTTTTAGGCAAATAGGCATGTATGAAAATCTGCAGCCATATGATGGATCCTCTCAAAAAGGAACTGCCATAGCTAACCACAAGATATCACTTTATCAAGCACAAATATTTTCATATAAAGCCTTCACTGTTTACCTTTTCTAAGTACATTTCTTTATGCAGACCTGGAAATATTCTTGGGAAATTATATTTTGCTTGAGCCTGTGATTTGCTATGTATTATTTTAAATTGCTTTGTAAATTAATTAAAAGAATCTGTTGGCTTATCCTTCTGCCTCATTAGCTGTTCTATCAAGGTCACATCCTCATGATATGGCCTATGGTTCATCCTTAGTTCACAGTGGAAGTGCCTTACATTCATATAATACTTCTATTTTTTTCTCTCTTCCCAAGACCAGTAGAAGAATGATGTGGAGTTGGCAGGCAATAAATTTAACCAACCAACCAACCAACTAATCAATCTATGTCACTTCACTGACAATATTCATGATGGTACAGTTGGAGATTGGGATCTGTCCAGAAAAATTTATCTACTTTTCCTGGAAGGATATGTCTTTCCTTCCTGTCACCAGGCACTACTTTTAATTTGGGCTTGAAATGCAGAATAGACCAGGTACCTGCTTCCAGAAATGCATCTTCCAGTTCTCACCAGTGCTTTGCAGTTCTCATCAAGTTCTCACCAGTGCTTTCCTTATAGATAGCACTTTTGAAAAAGTGCTAGACCACAGTGTTAAACATGGGTTTAGTATTCTTCTAAAAGGGTTCTATATTTGTCTTTAAAAAAAAACAGTACAAGTACTTCTGAACAGTGCAGGTTCAAAAGGCCAATTGAACTGGAAAAGAAAGTTCAGTTCTGGCAGTCACATGCTTCTGTTCCAAAGGAATTGCATTTGAGTTCTCAGTTGCTTCTGTCAAAGGGTAGTTTCTTGTAACTATTCCTAGGGTGCTTTTTCAAGAGGCAACTGTACTTTCTGTTTTTTCTTTGAAGACTTTTCGCTTCTCATCCAAGAAGCTTCTTCAGCTCTTACTGGATGGTGGGGAATGGAAGGATTTATACTCCTTGTAGACAACTTGTCATTTGCATTCTTTTAGTGAGTCGTTAAGACCACTTGGAGATTTATCTGTGTCATGAGGGTTCCCTGAATGGTGCAAATGGGCGTGGAACTATACAGGTAGTGCTCAACTTATGATCATAATTGAGCCCAGAATTTATGTTGCTAAATGAGACATTTTTAAAG